>NC_059115.1:71434257-71739257 GCF_020740685.1 Jaculus jaculus | reverse complement strand
AGAAAATGGGGCTGGTATGAGCACTAGAAGCTTTCCTACGCTCGACCTGGGAAAAGAAAATATGTTCAAATTGTTACTTTTTCAGTCCTGGTAGTGTTCTAGTTACACTACATTTTTTAAGAACTTAACACTTTACTAATGATGAAGTCAGAAGCATGGCATATCTCTTTCCATAAATTGTGTGTACATGCATGTGTGTACACACATGGAGTGTGTGTGCATGTGTGCAAAGATAGGTGTGGGTACGCGTGCATGCTTCCTTTCCTTCAGGGGTGGCCAATGGTGCTTACTCACTGTCTTCTTGTACGTGAACCCCCTTTTACTCCCAGACGGCCATTGGTCTTGAGCTACTGTGGAGCTGGCTACACGACGGCAGCCAGTTTGCAACCTTTGGGAGTCCTAAAAGGCCAAGCAGCTTCGAAATTCCAGAAATGTCACACTACAGAGTATGGAAGCCAGGCACAGTGATGCACACCTTTTATCCCAGCATTTGGGAAGCTAATGCAGGAGAATCATGATGAGTTTGAAGCCACCCTGAGATGACTTAGTGAGTGAGATCCTACCATGAAAAACTTTTCTTTTTTAAGAGTGTGGAGTGGACAGCTGGGTGTGGTGGTGCACCCCTTTAGTCCCAGCACTCAGAATGCAGAGGTGGGATTATCACTGTGAGTTTGAGGCCACCCTAAGACTACATAGTGAACTCCAGGTCAGTCAGAACTAGAGTGAGACCCTTCCTGGAAAAAAAAAAAAAAATAACAACAAAAAAGAGTATGGAAACCTGGCACAGAATAGAAATGCCAGAAAGGTAAGAGCAACTAGGTTCCCTAAAAAAACTAATTTCTTCACACTATTTTATTTTTGGTTGGCTTCTATACATTGAGCCAGCTGAGACACTGAAGCCTCCTTTCAGTCAGAGTGAGAGAAAAAGTTGTGAAAGTTCTCATCAAAGGAGTGATGGCTGATATAACCCTCATGTTCTTTGAATACAGGACATTCTGTTCATTGGAAAGAATTTTAACTTGATGAATTCCCTGTTCAAAATTATGATAAGTAAATCTCTGTTAACTGAGTGATAGTGTTGCTGCCTTTTATATGTCCCTAGATTTTAATTAAGTCATTAAATTCATTTTTAAAAGATAAAGTCAGATATCAACGCTGACCTTGAGTGTCCTCTGGGTAACTACATTTTATTATAACAAAAACACAACTCTGGATGACAATTTTAGTTAGCTTTTCACCAATCATTTGAACTTTATAGTATTTTATCCTGTCATCTATAAAATGAACGTATTTGTTTAAAGTGCCGCCATGGTCCCTTATATAACTAACATTTTTGTCTAATAAAACACATCCATTAAACCAAAGCAGACATCTACAGTGTTGCTGTGCAAATCATGACATCAGTCTGTGTGTAAAATACTATTATATAAAATAATCAATACCCCCTAATTATGACCACAACTGATGCTAATAAAAATAATCCTATGCATACATGGACCACCAAATAATACTGTATATAATTTTGTGTAATTCAGTCAGTGGCAAGGTGTTTGTTTCAGCAATTTGGAGCAGAATTGATGCTAGGAAACTACTCTGACCACAAAAAGTAAAATGAGAATTTAATTATGCACACAAATAAAATGTGTCACTTGAGCTGGGCATGGTAGCATATACCTTTAATCCCAGCACTTGGGAGGCAGAGGTAGGTGGATTGCCGTGAGTTCGAGGCCACCTGAGATTACATAGTGAATTCCAGGTCAGCCTGGGTTAGAGTGAGATCCTACCTCGAAAAACCAAAAAAAAAAAAAAAAAAAGGTATCACTTGATGTCATTTGATTTCTTTCTTAGTTTCTCATTTTAACTATTATTTTCTAAATCTAGACTACTACTGCTGCTTATGAAATATTTTTAAATTAGCATTTCAATTGATAATTAAATAAGAATTGCTGGGCTGCAGAGACGGCTTAGTGGATAAGGCGCTTGCCTAAGAAGCCTAAGAACCCATGTTCGACTTTCCAGATCCCATGTAAGCCAGACATACAAAGGTGAGGCAAGTGCAAGGGAACACATGCCCACTAGGTGGCTGAGGCCCTCATATGCCAATTCTTTCTCTCTTTATCTCTCTTTTGCTTGTCTCTTTATCTCTGAAATAAAAAATAAAAATTAAAAAAATGTTGACTTGCATTTCACGGAAATAACTGAAAATTTATGGTGCTCCATTATGATTGAGTTTGGGGATAACTTCAGAAGAAGACAAATTTTACAGCTTGGGAAATCTCAAATTTCCTAAAAATTAAATTGAACCCACACATTTTCTCAAGTTACCTACATATAGCACATAGCAAACTCTGTTTAATAGCTTGAAGTATCAACAGAAATTTTCCATAATGTCTATAAATCACACCAGTTCCTCGAAGCACAAAGAGACTATTACAAGCAAGTAGAACCACAGAGCTGACAGTCCTCCTCCATCAGCCGTCAGAGTGGGTAGCAAAGGACTTGGACATAGGTTTGCATTGTTCATTGGAAATCTTTTTTAAAATTTTTTGCTTACTTTTATTTATTTATTTGAGAGTGACAGACAGAGAGAGAAAGAGGCATATAGATGCAAAGAGAATGGACATGCCAAGGCCTCCAACCACTGCAAACAAACTCTAGACACATGCACCACCTTGTGCATTTGGCTTATTTGTGTCTTGGGGAGTAGAGCCTCGAATCAGTGTCCTTAGGCTTCAACAGGCAAGTGCTTAACCACTAAGCTATCTCTCCAGCCTTGGAAATATTATTTTTCAAAGTACAGAAAATTGAATACTGACTCTTCTAGAAGCATCTTGCTATTGGTAGAGAAGGGATAGAAACCATCCCTTAGCCACATACATTTGCTTATTCAAAAACATTCCATCCACATTAAAATTCCAACCAAGATTCATAAAGCCAGTGTAATGTAAGAATTTTAAGTGAAGTCTCACAACACAGTTCAGTTATTTAATAAACATTTTGAATTTCTTCATAACACAGTGTAATATAGTTATCAAGGGATATTAATCATATCTTCTAATATTATTTTTCTATACAGACTGATGTCATGATTTGAATAACAATTACAACCACAACTTTCAAACACAAAAGTCAATATATCTCCTTTATATGAAAGACTAGTCACTAAGGGTGCTAAAGTTTCTTCCTCTCACATTGGTGATACACTAATACAAGTAGTTTGATTAATTTTTTTAAAAAGATCATTATTTACTGCTAATGCATTACTTCCTAAAATTGTTTTTAAAATTAATGTATTAGAAAGGAATTCTTTAAAGTATTTTATTTATTTATTTATTTATTTGAGAGAGAGAGAGGAGGAGGAGGCAGAAAGAAAGACAGAATGGGCATGCCATGGCCTCCAACCACTGCAAACGAACTCCAGATACAGTACCCTTTTGTGCATCTGGCTTACGTGGGTGCTGGAGAATCAAACCGGGGTCTTTAAGCTTCGCAGGCAAACACCTTAACCGCTTAGCTATTTCCCCAGGCCTAGAAAGGAATTTCTTATCCCAACTTCACAGCCTAGAGAAATAAAGGTATATTTTTCTTTTGGTGTAAAGGAACAAGAGTCACTTCCATAATGTGTGCTGTCACCAGCCTTGTCTTATCATCCAAGGATCCATGTGTTGATGTAAGCACCTCTGCGTGACACAATGCCCAGAAGCCAAACATAATTGGAAAATGAGAGAAACCACTTCTCCCTACCAGCTCAGCTCTCAAGAACATTCATCCAACTATTAAGATTTACTATGCACCTTCTATGTGGCAGAAAGTACACTCCTCTGAGTTAATGAGAAAAGATACGGCCCCTGTTTTCAAATAGTTCACAGTTTCTTTGCAGAAACTGACAAGCTGACAGACTAAAATTTAAGCCAAGATTGACTTGTGCATAGCATTGGGTACAGGCAGTGGGTGGGTACGAGCATGCAGTTAGGGCCCTTGAAGCCTTTTTGGCAGCTTAAGCTAAGTGTTGAAGGTTACATATAAATTAGGCTGGTGAGGAAGAAGAATAGGTGTTGCAGACAAATGAGTGATAGGAGTCAAGATTCCAAAGTGTGAGAAACCGTAGGGAGAGTAAAAACCTTGTGTTTCACACTGGAGTCTTTAGCCAAAGCAATAGAGAGCCAGTTTTAGAAAGTAACATCATTAAATTTGCTGATTAGGAAGCCGACTCCAGGGGCGCGGATAGAATGCCATCCACAACCTCCGATCTATGTAATATAGGGGCTGGTACAAGAATCCAGTCAGCAACTGTAAAGACCCGGATGTCTCCAGTTTCTCTTCACTAATTATCACCTCTGCCATCCTCATTGCTGTTACTCCCACTGCGCCCTGAATAGCATAAGCACCACTCATACTTCATCTCATTTGATTTTTAAAACAGTAATAGCGTCATTGTTGTCCCCACTTCTCGCTGGGAAAGTAGGTCAGAGAACTACCCTCATGAGTGGTAATAAAAAGGGTTAATCTTAAACCCCAGGGCTTTGGTATTAGCACCTCAAGCTCAGTTTTATTTCCACACCACTTCACATGACTTACTAAATCTCAACAGTGGTACCAGCTATTTTGGTTAGCAGATATTAGACCAAGAGGGTGGCTGTGGCAACTTCTTTTTATTTTATCACAACTTCAAAATAATGTGCTTTTGGAACTGGTAGAAATTAATGGAACTGGAGGATATTGTATTAAGTTAAATAATGGGCATATGGCACATGTTCTCATACAGATATCAAAACTAAAGCACCTCACAGAAGTGGTAAATCAAAGATTTTAGGTTCTAAAGCTGGAGAAATGGCTTAGTAGATACGGTGCTTGGCTGCAAAGGAAAGCCAACTTGCTGGAAATCCAAGAAGTTTTGGTAAACTCCTGAGTCTACTGAGGGACATTTATTCAAACAACCACGGGCTTTAACTTGTTCCATTTCCACCAGCCCATTCACTATGAAAAGCATACTGTATTCATGTCATTATATACTACCTGATCAAAGTAATAAGGATTGCACTTAGTATTTCATTATTTTAAAAGAAGATAAAAAAATTGTGTTCTCTCTCCTAAACTCAATTTAGTTGGGAGTTTCCATAGACATCCAACCAAGAGAATTATTGCTTCTGGCAAGGATCCCTGCCACTCAAGAACTCAAACTCTGTCTTCACTCAAGACAAATTGTTGTAATAGTGCCAAAAATGCTGTAGATGTACATAAACCCAAATTGAGTCTGGGAATCACAGTGGATACAACAGATAACAATCTCTTTTTCAATTTAAAATGGAGAGGAGATAAGAGTGAACACAGAGAAAATAGAATATTGTTTTGTCTCCAAGTGAGGTCTACCTTGTATCAAACAATAAATCTTTGGCTTTTTTTCAGTTTTTTTTTTTTATGTTAAGAACAACAAGCAATTAGAAAACTTAAACCTGTGCCTATGGTGTAAAGAAGAAGAAAATAGATGTCATGTAGAGCTGAGAAAAGAATAAGTAACACATTTTAGTCATTATTAATTTAAAGAAATTTTAAAGCTTACAATTAAAATAGAGGTACTGGGCTGGGGAAATGGCTTAGCAGTTAAGGCATTTGCCTGCAAAGCCTAAGGATCAGAGTTCAATTTCTCAGGACACACATAATCCAGATGCACAAGGGGCACATGAGTCTGGAGTTTGTTTGCAGTGGCTAGAGGCGCTGGTGTACCCAATCTCTCTTTCTCTCTCTCTCTCTCAAATAAATAAATAATAATATTTTTAAAATATCCTCACTAGAAATAAAGAACAGAGGTACTGACATTCTGCATTTAACTGGGAACACAGATACTTACTGCCACTCTCACTTAATTTCTATAAACCCTAAATGCATATTGGTGAAACAAGATTTAAATTTTCTTTTTCAAAATACTTAGAAATGAAAAGGAGATTTTCAGTATGATGGAGTACAAGCCCATTGAGAGCAGAGAGCTGGCCCATTCATCTTTGGCTGTCTAGTATCCTCCACCTGCCCATTATTCTCACAATACTAGATAAATAAATAAGTGAGCGGAAGAATGAATAAAATAATGAAATACAAAATAGTATATAAACTATATCCTTTTAATTCAGGCAAAGCTATTCATTTGTTGTAGAGAAAGGAAGATTCAAAGGCCTGGTTTATTAAAATTAATTGTCCACTCTAACTGAATTCACAAAATCACTTGACTTAAATTTACAGGACAATTTCTCTCCAATTACAGACTCAGTAATCTGATATGGGCACGGTGCCAGCAACAAGCCTGGATCACGGTGATCACTCAGACTCAGCTACATCTTTTCACTCTGATCTTTCTTAGCAGAGAAGATTAGCTTTGTGTCCCTGTTTTGGTCATTCTTGTGTCTCCAAGTAATCACTGAGGTACACATTATGTCTCTAATTTGATCACAACTAAACATTCTCATAGTTAGATAGGAGGAATAAATTCAGGAGGTCTGTAGGATAGCTTGATGACAGTAGTTAATATGATATTAGCACATTTGTTAATTAGTTACATTTAACCATTTCACAATGTATGTATACTTTAGAACATGATGCTCATAATAAATACATACAAAGTAATCTTTCAATTACAATTGAATTAAAATATGTTTCACTTATAACTTCTAATGAAAAATTCCTTATTACAAAAACAGATACTTAAACATTTGACAGACAAGCATGAGATGTAGTTTCTAATGTTTTGTATTTAAGACATAGTTTTCTTTTTCCTTAAAACATTTGAAAAGTCTGCCCAATGTTTATCTAGTAGTCATGACAATTATTCTTTGATTATATTATATCATAATTAACATTTTACTTTAAAGAAAGTACAATCAATCACCAAAGAAAATGGAGATTAATTATTCAGTTAAAACACAATTTATTATAATATAAAAAGACACAACAAATAATACAAACTACCATTTATATGGAATGCTGTCATTAACGTAGTTTTTCCTGACATGACTCTAGGAATTTTTTTAATATGTGTCCTTATTATTAACTCTTGTAACTTTCATGGGTGTATGGTTTTTAATTGTTTCACAGCATGGAACGAACTTAATTCTCTACAGGAAAATTCTCATGAGTTTATCTTGATTACTTTATACCAAGCTTCTGCTTTGAAGAAGCAAGGGAAAATAGCATATTAGTAGAACATTTTATCTAAATAATGTAGAATAGTTTCACAAATTACAAAGATTCAAGTTTTTAAAAAGTAACACTCTACATTTGCTCAAGTATTTTTGATCATCTGTAATTTTATTCAAACTTAACATTCATTTTTATGAGCGCTATTAGTATTAAGTATAATATATGAATGCCTATGAATTATGGAAAAATATAAGAATTCAAAGCAACAAAGTTTAACTTACCTTAAAAGAGATTTGTTTTCACAATTGCCCTTCAATACAACTTCAATTCTCTGATCAAAAACGATAGAATTCCCCTGCCTTCTCCTAGTTTCCTTTGAGTGCCAGTGGGTTGGTGGTTACCTCTCTGTCTGTGTTAAGCACTGCTGAGGATTCAAATTTGTCCTCACTCCTGATGCCACACACCTTTTCTTGGCACTTCATATGGTTTCAGAGGGAAATTCCTACAGAAATGTCCTTCTTCATACTCTCTTGACAGATGGTCCTTCTGGCAACAAGCTTAACACTTAGAAGCTCTGCAATAGGCTTTTATTCTCCCACATTGCCTTCTCACAGCTTTTATTTTTTAATTGCACATTGATGGTGCCTCAAGTCCTCACAGTTTAGAACATCCTTGCCCCTCACAGGGTTCCCAGATAACCTGCTTTTCTGGATTCTGATTCCTACAAATTTATAAGACTGGTTTCCTCTTTATGTTACAGTACTTTCCAACTCCTCTTTCCAGAAGCAGTTGGGGAGAACCTTTCAACTTTAAAGCACAATCTGAATTAATAAATACTTATGTACTGTTCAAATATAAATAATTTTGTATTGCCACTGATAAAGTTAAAAGCCAGTTAAAAAACTGTTTCAATTACTGATTTTCTAGACTTTACGTGTTCTTTTGATAAATGCCTTTTTAATGTTATGTCTCTTTCTGTTTGTCATATTCTCTTGTCCCTCATTTCTTTTTCAGGAAATAAAATAACAAGTATCTCTTAAACTATAGGGTAAGTTTTCAACTTAATGTTGATACTAAAAATGATGCAGACAACATTTCAGTATCAATTATCAATATCTTACTCTTTAAATATAGTGAAAATAGAAATGAGCCAAATGAATACAAAATACACATGCTTACAAATTTCAAACAAAGTAAGGTAAGCAAAGTGTTGCTAAAATATGATAGATAGAATTGTGTTTTCAGATTCAAATAAATAGTAATGTCTTCTGCCCTCTAGCTAGTCACTGCCTGTTAGGAATTCAACTTTTACAATGTAAGAGCACTATGTTTTTATTTTTTATATTTATTTATGTATTTAATTATTTATATATTTATGAACTTATTTTGGTTTTTAAGGTAAGGTCTCACTCTAGCCCAGGCTGACCTAGAAGGAATTCACTATGTAGTCTCAGAGTGGTCTCTAACTCACAGCAATCCTCCTACCTCTGCCTCCCTAGTGCTGGGATTAAAGGCGTGCGCCACCACGCCCAGCTAGCACTATGTTTTAAAAAGAGAATGCTTATGTGCTGCTTTTAAGCTAGAAGATCTCATGCTATTTAAATGTTGGAGGACTTGGTGGGAATGAAGCCCAACACCTGTAGCCCAGGCTCGGGACTGCCCCTAATGAACTGTGACTTACTATACACAGAAATAAAACTAATTTCAGTGCCAAAACAGTACATTCATTAAATTGAAACCTGAGATTTTTCACATATGTGAAGATGAGGACAACAATATCTGCCTGACAAGTAGAGTGAGAAACAAAAACCCTACAACAGCCCTTAACAAAGACTTTAAGAAGGGAATTAGCTGAGGAACAGAACTTCCACTGGCCAAGAAAGATCAAATGTGAATCAGAAGAAACAGGTTTACTTAAAAATAATGATAAAAAGTGATTTCAATTGCATGAGATATTTTATTGATATTATCCTAATTAAATTACTCTCCACCTACTCCTAATCTATATAAAAATTACTGATGTTTTGAAATTACACAATGAGTGTTAACTTCATATTTTAATTACCTTCTTAGTAACAATTCCATACATATGTAATGCATTTTGAACATATTTACTCCCTTGTTAACTTCTTTTATTCCCCTCCCGCTCTTGCTAAGTTCCAAGTACTCTTCTTTCCAAGTACTCTTTCCCTACTTTAATAATTATTTTTGTGATCCACTGTGTTTAACTAAGGCTGCTTGCATAAACATGGGAGGAGGCTATTTCCTGGAGCATTGCTACAGTACTAAGAACATGATCTCCCCTTCTCCAGGAACCAGGAACTGCCAACATCTCCTGTGGGGTCTGGTCAGCACTCTCTCCATCACTGGTGGAATGTTGATGGGATGTTCAGGAAACCACGACTGGTCCAGGCTGACCTGGAATTCACTATGGAACCTCAGGGTGGCCTTGAACTCACAGCTATCCTCCTACCTCTGCCTCCCTAGTGCTGGGACTAAAGGTATGTGCCACCATGCCCAGCTTATATGTATATACTTTTTATACATATACATGTATACAATTTTATACATATACTTCTAAATTATAAACCTATATCATATGCCTATATATGCTTATCTTAATAAAATAATATAAATGTATTACTAGTTAGATTAGTTTCACATGTATTCTATATTAAATATTTTAACATTTCCCCTATTTCAATAAAGAATGATTTTTCAAGGGCTGAATGATATCCCATTATTTGGTGACAGCATACTTTGCCAATCCCAGTATGACATAAACTTGTCCACATTTTGTTTTATTCCAAAGTATCTATAATTCATATCAGTTTGCTTATCTTTGCACATATATTATAGCTTATCATATCAATATATGTGAAGTTTGCTGTCCCCCTATATTGTGATCAATTTACAACCCTGCAACAAGAAAAAGTGAAACCATTTTTTTGGATATGACAACAAAATTGCACACAATAATTATGATTATTTCATAAAGGGAAAAAAGATTATGTTATATTTTAAAACTTAAAATATTAATCTTACTTCTAGTCATATCTACCAAATGACGTTGAACACAGACAAGCTAAATATTTTTATTGGCTTTCTCTCTCTCAAGTGGCTATCAGTACAGGATTTTCTGGCAACTACCGAGTCAGAAATGGTGATTGGGAACCATCTAGTGACGCCTGTGCTCTGTCAGCTGAAGTTCCTTTAGGCTAGCCTGCAGATATGAGTCTCTTCCTCTTTGGTTTCCTAACACCTGGTGTGTCAATGAAATGTTTCCTGTTTTAATACTTGATAAAGGTGAAAAATCTGGGAGGTTTGTCATCTGCTGAGCTGTTTTGGAGAAACCATCTTTAAAATGACAATGATTGGTTACGATATACAAGTAAGCAGGAAGAGAAACGCAGTGCTAGGTGTCTGTTGCAGGCTTCCTCAATGTTGGAACAGGTATTCCTGATAAACACACTTCTCCTAGGAGTGAACAGGACCTAGTGGAATGGGTCTAGTGCACAGGTCTTTCATTATTGTACCCTTCTCTTGCTTCTGGGAAGCCCCTTCCTCCCATGTGACTGCTCAATCTCTAATCCATGAAGAGTGATTCTTCCAAGAATATACTGAATGATATTCAACAACTAATCCCCTGTAATTCACTCCCCCACATCTGAAGGTGAGAAGAATTATAGTTCTAGCCACATGCTTGTTATTGGGCCTAAATGCTTCCCTGGCAAACACGAGACCTTTTACATTTCTTCTTATTACTATCATCATTACATACTACACCTCCGTAGCTTCACAAACCTGACTATACAATAATAACTTGCATCTTGGATTTAACCCCGAAAGAGAAATTCCTTAAGATTAAGTTCTGTTTTCCTTTAGTTTCATGTCACAAAATTTAGCACATTGTGAAGAAAATATTAGGCCCTAACTAAGTAGGGTCTTAGTACCTTGTGAATGGGTAGACGGACTCATTAGGCATTCTTTTCTTTTTCACTGTTTGATTTTTCTGGCTGTGGTTTTCAGTTGCTCTCATTAATGAGTTGTATGGTCACTAATAAATACATACTCCAATTAAATTGGAGGCCAAAATGTCTATACAAAGACTCAATAATACTATATTGAAAATGTTCTCACTGCTCAGGGAGCTGTTTCTGTCATTGAAAGCTTATTAATCACATAAAATCTATACCATTACAATGGGTAGTATAACTAAAAAATACCAAATATTAATATTAAGTTGGAAGAAATTATATCTGGTATTCTGTGACAGATCATGATTTAGATTCTGAATATGAAAATGATCAAAATGTGATCATTAGTACTTATCAGTGGTAAGTACATATAACCTAAGCAGGCTAGCTATTGTACATCACAGACCTGCAGAAATGGCAAAAGCTAAAACACTGGTAGATTAACTGCCGAGCAATATTGAAGGTTTGAAAAACAGTTGCTTCTTCCTTTATACTTGCTGAGGACTGTTATACTACTAATATAATAGTTGTGACTTAGTACACAGTTGTAACTATTGTGAAAAATAGCTTTGCTGACATTTCTTTCTTTTTTAAAAAAAACATGCTTTTTTGTGATAGTGGGAATCAAAGTTCAGGCCTTGCATATGCTAGGGGAGTAGTCTACCATTGAGCTATCTTCCTAGGCCCTTCAACACCATTTCAGCAATGAATTTTTTTTTTTTTTTTTTTTTTTACAAATTTCAATCCATTTTCAAATGAAAATTATCCTTTCTATATAAGGTAGAGAGAACAATCTAGGGTCATTGTACATCATGTGATGCTTCAAGGTGTAACAGAATACAAAATACACAAAGAAAAACAATTTTATATAGTCATAATTATTTATCTTTGTATGTAAATTTAAAAAGAAAACAGGTTTCAGCCATCTGTCTTTAAGTGGAGTATTGCTAGTTTAGGGAAAGAATTGAAAAAGTAGTTCTTGGGGATGTGTCTTATGCCGAGAAGCTTGTCAGGCTATCTTTTCCTATATTCTCTAAAAATAAATTTATTTTTAATCAGCTTTCTTTTTTTCTACTTGAATATAAGATATTAGATCTTGAAGGTAAGTTATGCTACACTGGAAAATTATATCATTTTTAACCAATTAGGAAGGAGAATAAAAATCAAAGATATTAAACAAATTGCCCCACATTCTATTTAATAACTGGTACAGCCAATATTCAACTATCCAAGTTGACTGCATTTAAAATATGTTTTTAAAACATTTCTCTGCAGACAATGATAGGTGTTCATGTCCAGAGATTTAAAAAGATCATATAATAAGGATCTAAACTTGGGTCACAGCTGTGGTACAGCAATTAAGAGCACTTCCTGAGGAAGAATGAAGATATACGAAGACCTAAGACCATGGGAATTCCATCAGAAAGACCCACATAAACAGATGTGAGCACCCACACAAGTCTCCAACTGCCATTTCCTAGAGAGCCAAGAATAACCAACTCAAGAAAAACAGCAAGGTCCTGGATCGGTAAGAGACTCTGGCTCCAGTGAGCATGGGTAGAGATGTAACGGAGTTGGACAACTCAGGTTCTCATCTGAACACAGCAGGCAATCACATAGACACATTCATAGACATATCATACCACACACATGTACCACTTAATTACTTACATACACATACACAGACACCAAAATAAATAAATAAATAAATAAATAAATAAATAAATGATCTAAACTTGACCATGACATGACATTTCATCAGGAACCACTATGGAAAATCACATACCACCTCAGTTTCTCTACAGAGCTGCCTGTGTAAACTGATAGGGATGGCTGCATTCAAATTGAAAATAAACCAACAAGAGCACACTCGGACATAAGGTCAACATGTAATTTATTGAAGTGTTTAAATAATCCCAGAATACCTCAAGTTCTGCAAGTATAACCCACTCTGCTCTGCTGAGGCCAAAGTATCCCAACGATTCAACGATAAATGTTTTAACGCATAGGTCTTACAGAGGTCCCCAAGACCCACATCCTTCTCAAGGTCGGCTTCTGCCTTTTCTGTTTATTGGCGCTTATGAAGTTTAAGTATGTTAATACCACCCCTGACCTCATTTTGCCCCTTTCTCTTCTGTCAATGTTAAACAGCACATTTGATTCAGGTGCTCTAGTGTGTCCCTATGTATCTGAAGACAAACTAGACAGCAAATAGGTATTGTTCTATTAATCAGTCAGAACTGGATACTTAAGTGTCTAATGGCTCCATTGGAAAATCAGTCAGTGCTACTCTCAAAATGTCTAGGATAACTATCAAAGACTAAAGTCACTTCCATTTAGAAATAACACTCAGGATCAGATAGCGTCAGGTTCCCACTGCAAATCACTTTCTCATGAGCTCAATTTTGTGCCCTTAATAGTGACATCAATCAAAATGGTCTCTGCTTCAAAAGAGGAGCACAGCGGACAGGCCAGGCTCTGCAAAGGCCGAGCAACAGTCCTGCTTCTGGCTCTGAAATTTACCCTGAATTGGGTAAAAACTTGAAGTATCAAAATGAGAAAAGGATTTACCTTAAAACTTGAAGCAGAAAGTGGTTGATTAACCCTCATCCAAGAGCGAACAAAAGAGAAAAGAAAGGAAGGAAGAAAGAAAGAAA
This sequence comes from Jaculus jaculus, assembly GCF_020740685.1. Lineage (NCBI taxonomy): Eukaryota > Metazoa > Chordata > Mammalia > Rodentia > Dipodidae > Jaculus > Jaculus jaculus. The sequence goes on along the minus strand of NC_059115.1, from coordinate 71,725,495 downwards.
AAAGAAAAAAGAAAAGAAAAAAAGAATTGAACCAAGTCAGCACTGAAGATTAGGCAGAAACGGGAAATTAGAATTCACAAAATACTAATGTAAAAGGCAAACAAGCCCAGAACAAATAAAATAATGTGTGACAGGAATGTTCTAACCAATACAAACAACTATAAAGTGTCTTACTGGCAGACTTTCAGACACAAATTTTGAAGAGGACAGAAACATTCGATTGTTGAGTAATACTTCTAAAATGATGTTTTACCTCAAGGAAATCATATCAGTGAAGAATGTGCAAATGGTTGGGCAGCTGCGTCCACTCCTTCTAACCAAAGCCCAGCTGCAGGAAGAAAAGCCAGAAACACAGAGGAGACAAAGAATAATGAATGAGAGGATGGAATCTAGAAAAAAAAAAGAGAGAAATTAAAATGAGACAGTGAAAAATTAAGCTGCAACTCAGAAAGATAGGCCAGAAAAGAAGCTTTAAACAAACTGTAGTAAATGTAATTTAGAATGTTTTTAAACTCAACTATTGAAAACAAGGCTTTTTGAACGTAATTTGTAAGACTGGCAGATCTTTAAAATTCTTGTCCCAGTGGTGAAACGACTGAAAGACAGTGCTAAATACTCACCATGTGGGCCCCCCAGGCTGCCAAGAGCTATTATAAAGAAGGCATAGCAGAGAATGGGTGAATATTCTGCTGTTCTTCTGTCTGATATCTAACAGAAACAAAGTGCAACACTGCCTATGGTTCTCCAATACAGCAAAAAGGAAAACACATTGTTTGTATTTAGCAAAGCGGAGGGAGAGACTTGTACTGAGATTACAATCATGATCCAGACCCTTCCATTTGTACAGTAAACAGATGGAGACTCGGAGGCGATCTACTCTGTGGATTGCCTTCAGACTACCTCTATTTGAAACCCACTTCACTCCCTGGCTTGATGCCTAGAGGGAGTTCCTTTGAACTCCAGGCTGCTCAAAAGCACAATGGGAACAATCACGATGCAGAAGTCATGAGGTTATCATGAAGACAGAACAAGCTTTCCCATGTAAATCCTTTCGTAGAGCAGAGTGCCTGGCCTTGTGGCATCTGTCTTTGTTCCACAAGCCTTGAAGGTACTACTCCAGAAATGTGGGCTTGGCTCTTTTTAATATTTAGTACACTGTTGATAACACACACACAGTTAAATAAAGCAGTATCTAGTAATTAATTAATTATGTCTACAGTCAGTCAATAAATAAATACACGTTGAGAACTTCCCTGGACTCAAATGAAAAATGATTATCAAATAGGAAAGACAGTGGACACTGCCCAAAATGTGTATGCCTGTGATCCCAGCACTTGGCAAGTGGGAAAAGGAGAATCATGAGTTTGAGGCCAGCCTGGAACACATATAGCAAGTTCAAGGCCAGCCTGAGTTAAGAGTGCCAGGGTCTTGCCTCAAAAACAAAGACAAAAACAAAGGCTGGCTGAAGATACAGCTCAGAAGAAGAATGTTTGCTTAGGACACACAGACACACAGACACAGACACACAGAGACACACACACACATACAAACAGACACACACACACACACACACAAAATAGAATAAAGAGTTGGAAGGAGACAAAAGGTAGGGGAGATAAGTACTAGTAACACATGTGGATAAATATGATCAATGTACTTTATAGGCATATACAAAATATTATTTTATATAATAAATATACATTAATAACATTTTAATAGGGGTGCTGGAAGGATAGGTTAGTGGGTAAGGCACTTGTCTGAAAAGCCAAAAGACACAGGTTTAATTCCTCAAGACACACATAAGCCAGAAGCCCAAGGTAGTACATGTGCCTGGAATTTGTTTGCAGTGGCTGGTGGCCCTGGCACACCCATTGTCTCTTTCTCCCCCCCCCCCTCCCTATTTCTCTCTCTCAAATAATTAAATAATTTTAACTGGGTAGTACACAACTCTAAGTTCAACCAATGTTAGCAAGCAAGAGTTCTGAAGATTAGGATATCCAGAGAAGGTTTTAGGGAGAGTTAGCATGTGTGTGATGGAGCAACGTGACCGACTTGCTACTAAAGCAAATATTAGCAGCATGGTGCAGGAGTAGGAAACACCCTTGACACTTTCCTGACAAACACAAATGGAGATTTTCCAAGAAAAAAAAAAAAATGACCATGCTGCTTGTTCTGTAGATTTGAGGTGAACTGTGGAGGGCTTTGAGAGAACAGGAAACTTTTAAGCTTAAATAGTATGAAATAAAGATTGTGCATTATAAAATAAAGGGGTGGAATGGCTATTGCATTATGAATGGTAAAAGGTGAGTCACTGAAAAGCAAAAGTAAAAGGAGTGTTAGAATTCAGTGATAGGAACTGACTTATATTGTAATAGGTGGCTATAATGACTCAACTGAAAACACATTTAAGAGAACAAAAGGTTGTGTGGGTGACCTGATGGACCATTAAATATGGCAGGTAGGCGTGATGGCAGTACTTGCTTCTATGAGAGCAAGGAGAGGTGAGATGGAAAGATGACTCCAGATTTATGATGGTTCAACCTGCAATTGTTGACTAATATGGTGCAAAGATAGCTGGTACTCAGCAGGAACCATATTTCAATTTTTGAATTTTGATTTATTCCTGAGTTACTAATAACCTGTCAGACAATCTTTCTCAATGCTGGGCAGAGAAGTCAACAGTGAGCCCTAGGATGCTATACTGCCTTGCACTGTGTGGCTAAGATATTAGTGGTCAGTAATTTTAGTACATTGGCATCTTATAAATTCATCATTTAATGATGAGGAAGTCAAGTTTGTAGGTGTCGTCACTATGTTGAGAACAGTCACTATTTAAAGGCATCTTTCTTAATGTTCTTCTCTCATAACCTTAGGTATTTTGACCTGGCTAGGGACATACATCATAGGATGGAACCCATTACTGTGGTTATGCTAAATGGATAGCATGGCTAACTGCCTTCTAAGTGTCTATATTTATTCCAATAGCTTATTGTTGTTTGAAGACTTGATCACAGAACTTTCTTATTGCAGTTGGAAGTGGCTAATGCAAATATTCATCATTGAGAATTAAGTTAATACTACGTGCCCAGTTTCAAACAGGACACCTAAACCATGTCCAAGCTCGGGAAATCCCATGGAAGATGGGGCAGAAAGAATGTAAGGGCAGTGGTATGGGGAGGCGGGTTGTAAAGCACTGTCACATAGACACAACGTGGCCTTTCAAATCAGGGGCTCACTGCAGCACTGGTTTCCAGCATAGGATTGAGCCTTTCAGTACTTCAGTACCATGGGGGAAGAATACATATGATGTCAGACATCCAAGACTAAGAAGTGGCAACAGTGGCTGCTGGGAGAGGGTGAACCAAGAGTGGTATAACCATTGGTCATTTGCTCATTGCATAGTTTAAAAAAAAAAAATCATGCAATCAACCCTACTTTAACTCAGTGGATTAAAGAAAGTATGAATAAGGTAGAGATAGGTGGATCACCGTGAGTTCGAGAGGCTACCCTGAGACTACATAGGGAATTCCAGGTCAACCTTGACTAGAGTGAGGCCTTACCAAAAAGAAAGAAAGAAAGAAAGAGAGAGAGAGAGGGGGGGGAGAAAGGAGGGAGGGAGGGAGGAAGGCAGGAAGGAAGGAAGGAAGGAAGGAAGGAAGGAAGGAAGGAAGGAAGGAAGGAAGGAAGGAACGAATGAACATAAGATTGGTAATTAATATGAAAGAAGAAAGGAGTTAATGAGAAGGGAAGGAATATAAGAGGGTAACTGGGGGGAACAGGATCAAAATGCTTCATATACATGTATGGAAATAAAGAAATAATTGAAGTATTACTAGTCCACTTGCACATTTTCACTTTGCAGGCTCCCACATTGCGTAAGCAGCTCTGACTGTGCGTGCAGAGGGCTTGGGTGTGGAGTGTGAGAGCAGAGAGAGGAAAGCCGGCCTGAGCTCACGGGAGGAGGGGTTTAGTGGCACGTAAACAGCACAGAAGGGGCAGAATCATAGAGAAAGGGCCCGGCACCCAAATTTGAACAGATAAGGCTTGATGCGTCTTTTAGGCATATAAGAAGAGGTGTTTGGGGTTTACAAAAGCATTTCGGGCTGGAAATATTAATCTGGAGTCTTCAACTTTGGATGGTTTCTAAGGCAACAAAGTGAAAAAGTGCTTCCACGTGCATCAATATGGAAAGGAGTCTAAGCATGGCACTTCGAGGAATGCCACTCTACGGACAACAGGTCACCAACCACCAGCAAGGACGGCTGAGCAGAATCAGCCAGAAATATACCAGGGTGTTCCAGATCATGTGCCACTGGAAACCAAAGGAAGCAAGTTTATCAGGAGGCTAATGATGATAGTTCACAGAAAATGAGAGTTAGGATTTGAGCACTGGATTTAGCAACTTGGAAGCTGTCAATTATAACAGCTGTTGCCATGGAGGGGTGAAGGCAGAAGGCTGATTAAGCTGGCTTTAAGAAAGAAAGAAGCAATCTTGGATCCAAACGAGAAATAGAAATCTTGGAAACTACGGCTCTGAACTTTGAAAAAATTTGCATCACAGGACGGAAAGGAAGTAAAGAGCAGTGAAGGTTAATACCACAGAGAGGGCAGGAAGGGTAGGTGGTGTGGGCTCCGGTAATGAAGTGTGATTTTAAACTGCCAGTTTGATTTTGCGTACATGGAGTTGAGATTGCCATGAGCCATTTAAATGGAAATGTCCACTAGGCGTCTAGAAATGATGTCTGAGAAGACGGAGTTTGAAATTATCCATAGCTTAGACTTTATTCACACAGAGGTGCAATTTGGGGCTGTAAAAATAAATTAGCCTGGAAGAAAAGTGTAGAGAGAACAATAGAAGATTGAACAAGCCAATGTTCTGAGTAAGGTAATAAAACAAAATCAAAAGCACTGGGCTATATTCCCAACCTGAACTCCATTGAAGTAGCTCTATTTCCATTGGTAAATTAAGGTGATTATCTGAATAATTAAATAACTGCACAAAAGCCTTAGTCCAAATTACTTAGATATTTTACACAAAAGAGGTCCTATTATCTATGAAAGTCTATTACTTGGCTCACATCAACGCTGCCTCTCAGTCTACACAGACCCGTTACAGGTGATTTACCCTCTTAAAAAGAGGCCACTGAGGCTATTGAAGAAATGAAACAGGCTAGAAAATGTTACCTGCTGACTAAAGTACAGGGCTTCACCTTTCCTCTGGATTTCCTAATATCTGAAATTGGAATTTTTAGCCTAAGACAAAAGAGCAAACAGGAAAACAACTTGGGTTAAAGTATTCTATTTGTGCATAAATTCCAAGGAAGGAAACTGAGCAGCAAGGATTGCCTTTCACCAAGAGCCCCGCAAAATCCACAGTTCTCACCTAATGGGTCTTGTAACCTTTAAAACAACATTAAAGGCATAGTAGTTTTCAGAGCTAAGTCTTGCCCACACATGCACAAAACAAGCTACAAACAACCCCAGAGACGGAATGAGGATGGGCCTTATTCGCTGCAAGTCACTCACTTGCTTGCTGCAAGTACACTGATGACAGCCAACTCCTCACACCTCAGTGGGCGCACGGTGCTTGGAGCAAAAGGAACAGCTCCGATTTGGGGCGTCGGATGCTCATGTTTTCCTTTGTTTTCAATGATGATCACACTGACAATGATTATTGTCTAAGGATCGTAATCTAAGAAGCATTATATAGAAACATAAAGAAATGTCACATTGCAACTGACAAATGAGCCTTATTATGGCTCTGACTGTGGCATCAGGGGACGCTTTGTGGCACAGCGTAAATATTACTCTAGCAACCAAAAGGATATTACTACTTTTCACCCCAAAGTTCTCTCCCCGCCCAAAAACCAGAGGCATTTCAATAAAGAACCCAAGAAGAGGACCCGGGATGCTGCTAGAACAGATGCGACATTATCGTGCCACTTCTCCCGAGCCCGAGAAGATGGGAATGATAACAGATTCCCTTCAGCACCAGAAAAACCAGCACATCAATATTGTTCAAGGAACATACACATGTTCTCTATGTTATTAAAACAAGGCTGTTTTTTGGTGTGTGTGTGTGGGGGTGTGTGTGTGTGTGTGTGTGTGTGTGTTCTTTCTATGGCCTTGGCTTGGACATTCAAAACACTGGCACCAAGCTTTATCACGAAGAGCTCTTCATTTGAGCTGTAGAACACAGAAAATAATTCAGGTGAAAAAATGAACATTATACTAGAAGTGAAAGTAGCTAAGTTCACCTATTGCAAACGGGTGGATGGTACAGGGTTTAGTGCCACTGAGCAAAGCTTGCCAGCTGTGTATGGGTGTGTAGGGGTTGATTCCAACAGACGTGACTCATGGACTTCAGGAAGCAGAAGCTCTGTCCACTGTGACAGGTCTGAGGATTTAAATACAGGAACCTCTACTGAGCCTGGCCCTTAACCACAGGGAGTGTATCTGTTTGTGCAAGAGTGAAAGAGACCACGTTGCAAGGATCAGAGAAGGACCAGCACCAGCAGCAGAGCAGAGGAATCAGACAGACCCGACAACATTGCGTCACTGGATCCATGAAAGCCAAGTTAAAATCCTCTGAGGAGATTAATTTTTCTAAAACCATTCTTTGTTGGCTTCCATCATATGCAAATGAAGAGTCTTGAATAATATCAATGAAGTATTTGAAATAAATCAATACACAATGGCAAAAAATACCTTTAAATATTAAAACCATGTGGGTAAAACAGTCAGCATTTAACTTCCACCCTAATTTTAAGAGGCCAATGCCTCCATTAGGTGACGGGGGCTCCACCTTAATTTTAATTAATAATAATTGCCTTTTACCTCTTACATACAGACTCTTTTCCAGGTTCTACAATAATTACCCTGTGACAATCATAAAGAGAAAATTATATCTATCTTGAAAACTAAGACTCAGAGAGATTACATAGTTTATATAAAATTGTAATAATATCAGATGTTAAGCAGATGTGAGATACAGTTCTACCTCATCTGAAATGTGTATCTTTGACAATTTTTATATGTATTTAACACAAGGAGATACAAAAATAAATACACAATGATAGCCATTTACCTTCTACTTGCTATTGGTTCTTTCACCATGAAATAGAAATTCCATCTCAAGTTCATTGTATGTCAATTCCCTCTTCTATCCTGAGTCTTAAAAGGAGAGCTGAAAATTCTTCAGTAGTTTGAGCAAGTAACATATAACTTAGCCTCATTCTTCTTTTCTCTTAATAAATTTATTTGCAGTGGGATTGTTTATTCCATGCCTCTGTGTATATTTAACTTTTGTTTTAATTTTATAGGCCTACAGTTAAGAGGCTATCTTGAGTCTTAGATGAGGTCATGGACTTCAGGCTTTTGAACGCTACTGGGATTGAATAAAGAAAACAATGTGGACTCTTAAAGTTGCACTGACTTTCTTTTGGCTTTTGAATTCAGTCATGAGTCTATGGGATCTGGGGCAGAATATGGTGGATTGAATCAGATGTCCCCCATAAACTCAAGTGTCTAGAATGCCTGGTCCCCAGCTGGTGGCAATTTGGGAGGTAGAACCTTGCTGGAGAAAGTTTGTTGCTAGAGGCGGGCTTTAGGGTGTCATAGGCAGCTCCCACATTCCAGAGTTGGCTCCCTCTCTTCCTGCAGTTTTTCACCGGTGGCAGAGTTGATGTCCACCCTATCCTCCACCATCTTCTCCTGGCATCATGAAATTTCACTTTGAGACTGTAAACCTTCTGCTCCCATCGGCTGCTTTTGATTAAGTGTTCTTTTTTTCCCCTACCAATATGAAGGTAATAACAACAACAAAACCAAAATCCAATCTCCCTACTTAAGGTGAAAACGGGTGGAAGCCTACAGCATGTCCAAGCTGTGGCCTACAGCCTGAATTCAGCCACATGTGGCTGACAATAGCTAGGAATGTGGTCCAACAGAAAATCATAAACTTACTTAAAATGTTGTAAGATGTTTTTACATTTTTCATATAATTCAATTGCTTGGTTCTAGAGGGTGAAATTCATAGATCATACCATGTTTTATCAATGTCAAAATGTTGGACATGTTTGTGAGTAAGGGATACGTTGCCATAGCAATGAGTCTTGTCCCCTCTTTAGTGCCCAACAGGAACCACAATAAGGCATGAAAAGAGTAGTAGCAGAATGCAATCTCTCAGTGGATGATTTTGAAACAGATTAAATATTTATATTGAAAATGTCATCATTACAAAGTCATAGTAACAAACTAAGATTCCTATATCAAGAGAAATATAGACAAACATAGAAAAATAGGCTGGAGAGATGACTCAGCAATTAAGGCTCTTACCTTCAAAGCCTAATGACCTGGGTTCAATTCCCAAATACCACTGTAAAGCCAGATGCACAGTAGCACATATATCTGGAATTCATTTGTAGTGGCTGGAGGCCCTGGCATGCCCATTCACTCTCTTCCCCTCCCTCTCTCTCACTATCTCTCTCTATGAGTGCAAATAAATAAATAAATATAAACAAATTATGGGATAAACTGTAAGGGAAAAGATTTATTTTTCTAAAATACAATTAAGTTAAGTCAGAGTACAGAGAATTAAACCCTATAAGCCCTTGCTGATATGTAGGAGAAAAATAGTCTAAAACTCTGGCCAATATTTTTCTGGCCATAATGCATATTTAAGTTATGGTGTTCAGATCGACTGTTTATAAATATTTGTATTGTAATGGCTACCAGAAATCTCATATGTGTGAACATGTGCAGGTACATATATGTGCACACACACACTTGGGACATACATGCACATCATATATATCATATATATGAATATATATATATATATATACATATATATGTGTGTGTGTGTGTGTGTGTGTGTGTGTGTGTATAACTTTACTGCTATAAAACCAATATAAAAAGAACAGGAAAAATGGAGTCACATTTACCATCAATGCTGTGACATTTTCAAATCTGCCTATCCTAACATTCATCTATCACATGACTTTTCCTGAGTCAATGAACAAACACCCTATACTATTCACATCAGATAGATAAACAAAGACAGATCAAAGAAAGTTTCCCACAAGTCTAGTTTAATAGAAAATGAATGTATTGGACTTACAGGAGCAAGAGTAAACGTTTACTTCCAGAAGCAAGGATGACTCAAATATTAAAAAAAAGAAAAAAAAAAAAGGCTCAGGCTGGAGAGATGGTTCAGTTGTTAAGGCACTTACCTGTGAAACTTAAGGACTCATGTTCTACTCTCCAGGTCCCACATAAGCCAGAGACACAACAGTGACACAGTGCTCAAAGTCACACATGCGCACAAGGGGCACATGCGTCTAGAGTTGGATTGCAGGGGCTGGAGGCCCTAGAGCACCAATTCCCACTCACTCTCTCTCTCTGCCTTGTTTTTTTTTTCCTTTGGTTTTTTTGTTTGTTGTTAGTTTGTGAACAGGCCAGAATCTTAGTGTGGTGGTGCATGTCTTTAATCTCAGCATGCAGGAAGCAGAGGTAGGAAGATCGCTGTGAGTTTGATGCCACCCTGAGATTACATAGTGATTTCCAGGTCAGCGTGAGGTAGTGTGAGACCCTACCTCAAGAAAACTAGAAAACCAAAAGAAAACAATGCATAAATAAAAGGTCAGTCTATTGGGCTTTCCTCAAAAACAAACTAGAAAAGAAAAAAGGCTCAAGGGTAGTGACTACCTAGAGGTCCCGCCCTACTTGCAAGCACCTCCACTAGAGTTTCCTCTCCCCCAGCAGTTGCAAATCTTGGAGAGAGAACCTTGTGAGTATTCTAACTGTTTGAGCTTCTTACATGGTATACATTCCCTAGCTTCCCAGTTCTCATTAACCTCCTTCCTCTCACCAGGAGATGATATTTCCATTTGTAGCAAACAGCTACCCAGCATACACGCAACGATGTGGAGCTTAAAACTAAACTAGAACATTTGTTTTAAATGTGTGAAAATTATTTATGTACAATTAAAATGTTTTCTGGGACGGGGGAAATGGCTTAGTGGTTAAGGTGTTTGCCTGCAAAGCTAAAGAACCCTGGTTCAATTCCCAAGGACCTACGTAAGCCAGATGCACAGGGGGTGGGGGGGGTGTGCATGTATCTGGAGTTCGTTTGCAGTGGCTAGAGGCCCTGGCGCGCCCATTCTCTCTTTATATCTGCTTCTCTCTCTCTCTGTCTCTCAAATAAATAAATAAAATTTTTAAGAAAATGTCTTCTGGGGCTGGAGAGATGGCTTGGCCGCTAAGGCCTGAAAAGACAGAGGGCTTGGGTTCACTTCTCCAGAACCACATAAGCCAGATGTACAAGGTAGCACATGGGTCTGGAGTTCATTTGCAGTGGTTGGAGGCCCTGGTGCACCCATGCTCTCTCTCTTGTCTGTATGTCTCTCTCTCATTCAAATAAATAAACAAAAAAACATATATATATATTTTTGTTAAAATGGTTTCTGTTCATGTGGAAAATATTTTTTCCATTACATTTTTCTGTTTGTCTTAAAAATGCATCATTTATTAGAAATATAAGTTTAATTAAGGAGACTGGGAATAATAAGCTGAAAATATTTCCCCAATTTCTAATATTGGATATGGGTTTTTTTAAATTTTTTGTTGTTGTTCATTATTTATTTATTTATTTGAGAGCGACAGACACAGAGAGAAAGACACATAGAGGGAGAGAGAGAGAATGGATGCCCCAGGGCCTCCAGCCACTGCAAACGAACTCCAGACGCATGCGCCCCCTTGTGCATCTGGCTAACGTGGGACCTGGGGAACCGAGCCTCGAACCGGGGTCCTTAGGCTTCACAGGCAAGCGCTTAACCGCTAAGCCATCTCTCCAGCCCGGATATGGTTTTTATTTCACTAAGTAAGACAAATGTTTTTAACAAAACATATTTATTTTTGTAGCCTAAAACCTATGTTGACACCATCAGTTTCATGAAAACTTTCTGTACTTTCAAAACCAACAGGTAACCAAAGTTATCACTGTAATGCTAATGGCCATTTTCTGCAAGTTGACATTAAAAATTTGCTGTTCCATATAAAAAGCAAAGCAAGAAAGTCTCCTTGTAACACTCTTATTTCTAGTGTTCGCTTTTAGGCATGGCCTGAGGAAGACATTTGCAATGCCTTCCATTTAAAATATTTTATTATTTATAGAATTTTCCCCTCAGATAGTAAAACTGGATAAGAATGCCTTACTTGATAGAACATTTACCATGCCAAATAGTACATGAGCCCAGCACAGTTTGCTGTCCACATTGATGAGATGTCTGGTCCTTACAGTCTCCACTCAAATTCCCAAGAAAATCTGTCAGGAGACCAGTCCACAGGCAAATTGTCAAATCGAGGCTCGGCAACAGAAGTAATCTTACCAGTCATTTTCATACTTTTCTATTGTTTCTGCCAGCTTAGTCACCATACCAGTGCTTGAATCAGCAACTGAAACCAGGGCAAACGTGAAAGGGAAGGAAGACCTTTCAGTGACAAAAACTTTCAAGTGCCAACTTTCCTCCCCTTGCCAACCATGCCTGGGCCACGTGCCAGGAAAGCACTCCTAGGTCCTCAGCTGGCCGCCGAGCCTGGGACTGTGAAAGCTCCCACTTAGCGTATCATTCTGCATCACGAGCTTCTACTCAGAGTACGGACAAGAGGGAAAGCATAACAAGTGCAGCCAACTGCCTGAAACCACGTTTTGCCATCTGAATATCTGTTTTTCAGCGGGATGAATATCTGTGTTTGATTGCTTTATTTATACTGACCTTTTCCTCCTGACAGTTTCTAAATACCCATTTAGAAAGTCTTTTAAGCACAGCACTGGGACAAAAACGTAAGAGTTCTCCAGCCAAGGCCAAGATCCTCTAGCTGAGTCTTCTAAAGAAATGCAAGGTTGGGATGGAGAGATGGCTTAGCGGTTAAGAAACGCAAGGTGGTTTTGGCCTATGCAAGTGGGCATATTTTGCTTCTCTTGCTGTTGTAATACTAGGGACAGTGTGGACATAAAAGCACACAGGAGGGCTGGAGAGATGGCTTAGCGGTTAAGCGCTTGCCTGTGAAGCCTAAGGACCTTGATTCCCCAGGACCCACGTTAGCCAGATGCACAGGGCGGGCCCATGTGTCTGGAATTCATTTGCAGTGGCTAGAAGCCCTGGCACGCCCATTCTCTCTCTCTCTCTCTCTCTCCCTCTCTCTCTGTCTTGCTCTCTCAAATGAATAAAATAATTTATTATTTAATAATTTAAAATTATTTAATAATTTAAAAATTGAATAATTTTTTAAAAGATAAAAATATTTTTAAAAAAAGCAAACTGGAATGATTCCTTGCTAGAACTCTGACATCGTAGCGTGTCGTGATAACTCATCAACATGGTATGCATACAGACGGCCTCCAAAGGTGAGAGAGTGTAATGAGGAAAGTGAGTGATTGAGAGGAAGGTCCCTGATCCAGCCGGGCTGCCTACGCAATGCTGTCTCACAGGAAAAAAGGAGGAAACCACAATGATCCCATTTTATTCACGCAGATGTAAGAATGGATTTGACCATGCCTGCGGAGCGCTTTGAGGCATGCTACAAATACATATATTTCTATGGATAGATGTGTGTGCGTGCAGGCACGCGTGAGCATTCTGTTTTGCTTGAATAATGGCACAGCAAGGGAGAAATTCCTACATGGTGTGCCAAACACATTTCATACTCTTTATATGTTGTGTGCTCATATATCTAAACATTTTTACAGGTAAGTTACTTTCCGTCTTATGAAAAATGTCATCTGACTGTACTGGGGTCTTTCAATATCCATGGTACAAACTGGCAGCTTAGTGCTGTTCATTCAATATCCAGCAGACAAGCAAATCCCAGGGCTGAGCTATTGATCCAGCTTAACTCACAAGCAGTATGTCCTTATTCTTCTGCTTCAGGAGCCTTGGATGTAGTATACAAAATAATTTGCTGCATTCTTCAAAGTGATTTTCCCCTGGGGTAGAAAAAAACACAGCTGGAAAGATGTGAGATATTTCACTGCATTCAACAATAAAAGAAACAACTTTAAATGCTTGCAGATATCAGGAATCCTGCCTTTTTTTTCTTTTTTGATATTTGGGTTGGTTTGGATTTGTTCAGTGAATCTTGCCTTGAAAAGGCTAACTTAGTATACAGTTTTAACAGGTTCATTTTTTAAAATTATTATTAGTTATGTAGACAGTGTGTATACAGCCCTGTTGGTACCATCGTTAATCTCCTCCCTGCCCCCTGCCCCCTGCCCTCTGCAGGGACCCTCCTTATTGGGGAATGTGGGCTGTTCATTGTGGGGGTAGCCACCAGTTATGAGTGAGAAGCAATGTCTTCTGTGCATAATGTTCCAACACTGACTCTAACAATCTTTCCATCTGCAAATTTCCCTGACCCATGCTGGGTTCATTTTAGGTCTACTTCAGTGATGAGGCCTTGGCAGCCTCTGTGTCTCTGGATATCTGATTTGTTATGAGTTGAGTGTTCTCTGTGTCTCATAGTATAAATTTAATTAAAATTATCTTAAAGCAATATTAACCTGCCTACCATAAGCTAATGTCCTACTTTTTATTACTCAGCACTTGGGGAAAATCTTAGTCTTCAATCAGTATTTCTCAGCATTTAGCATCATGCTATTATTTGTATCTTTACTTCTTTTTCCTAACCTAACCATCTCAAGATGCAAAAGAAGAAAAAATGTTTCCCGTAAAAGACAAGGAGGGTGGAGGAAGCATTTGTGATATGAAAGAGCACATCATATTAATGATGTCACTTACACGTGCTTTCTTTGTAGAGGTTTAGCGTGACCACCAAGGCCACCTGAAGTTTCAGTCCAGAGGAGTGATTTAACCCTCTACCTTCAAGTAAGCCCATGACCAAGACTTGTGGGGTATAATGACTGCTGGACTTTCTGAGGCTTTCTTCAACTATAAAATGAGCCCTTGTCATGAAGTCAATGTGAGATTCCGGCTAAAAAAGACATTGAAAACATTCCGTATGATGCAGGTAGATAAGAAGTGCTCAAAAATAAAAACCTGTGTTACCAAAGGAAACATTTCAGTGGCCATAATGGTAAAATTGTAGGACTGTAACAAGTACTTAAAAACCGTTTTGCTAAAAAGAATAAAGTGCTGACTCTTCACTTGGGCTCACATGCTATCTAAAAGCAGGATGAAAACCTATGAGCCCTGCCTTATTCTGACCCTGTCTACTTTACATTATATCAGACTCTTGTTCAATGTTGTACACACGCATGTTAAGCACTCATAGAGCTTCTCTCTGAAAGCTTGTGAAACCTAACCTTTTCATGGCCGAAGACACAAAGAATAACCAGGATATCTTACTGTGAGCTTGTATGATGTGCTGTTCCCAACTCCCACAAAGGTGCTCCGAAAGCCTCCAGGGATAGGTCAGGTATGACGGTACATGTCTGTCATTCCAGCACTTAGGAGATTGAGAAGAGTGTGATACCAGCTTGGATTTGATACCAAGGACCAAGCCAGCCAGGCTTTCAAACATACAAAGTCATACCTTGTCTCAGAACACACCAACAAAAAGAGGTCTCCAGTTGTGAAGGTTAATGTTAATGGTGAATTTGAATGTACTAGGAATCAAGTAAGAGACTTATCTCTGGGCAGGTCTATGGAGGTATTTTCTGGAAAGCTTAAATGGGAGGGGTAAAGATGGTACAGAGAAATAGAGAGCGAGAGAGGAAAGCACCTACTGCGTAAAGAGGTTTCAGAGAATCAATGCCACTTTTCGCTGCCCACCTTCATTCCTTATTGGTCAGGGCATTTTCCTGTGTGATTGCTATCTTTTTGTTCACATAGAGCCCGTTTATTCCACCTTCCAAGATGAACTGAATCCCAGTGGCTTTCTGAAAACCTTCCAGGCTGTCAGTATCGGATTAGGACTGCTGGGGAATCCTGTCTTATGTACTAAGCAGCTATGGGGTTCTCAGCCTCGCCAGTGTGTTGATAACATTGTTAGACTGCCTGGCCATTACCATGCAATCCAGCCAAATATATTATCCTTGTGGTGGTTTGAATGGGTGACAATCTCCCATAGCCTCATGTGTTTGTAATTAAGCCTCATACTCAATCCCCAGCCGGTGGAGCCTTGGGGAGGTAGAGCCTTGCTGGAGTCAGTGTGTTACTGGGGATAGACCTTACGGCTTATTAGCTCAGCCCTACTGGATGTTCATAGCTAGGCCAACTCTCAGCTACCCACTGCTACTGCTATGTGAAGATTTGAATTTACTGGCTCATTATTTCTCTGCCATAGGAAAACTGTCCTTCAAAATTGTAAGCTGAATAAACCCTTTCATCTAATGAACTGCTTCTGGTCAGGTGTTTTGTCTCAGCAATAAAATGGTAAATTCTACAATCTCCTTTTTAATATACATTCATTTTATTCTTTTTGTTTCTGTACAGAACCCTTACAACTTCACCAGTCACTGTCCTAAACCTGCAACCTGCAATCACTTTGGATTCTAGTAACAGCAGCACCTTACAAAGAGACACCCCCAGGGTAGAGCAACAACCACCCAGAAGTTAAAATTTCCCCTCCAATGTTAAGAACTTCTTTAACTAACTACCTCACAGAACCAGAACTGAGATAATGATCAACCAGACTGCCCTTTGACCAACACTAGTCCATAAATATTAAATATTAAATATCTACACCTCTTGCATCCCGACCCAGTTCTTCCTCTATTTGAATGCAATGCTCATGTCAGCACTCAGAAGATGAACTTGAGGCCACTGAAACCTTTTCTCTGTTCCTCTTCCCAATGTGTCCATTTTGACTTACATCTCCTATATCTGCCTCCCCCCACAGCTTATCTCTTTAACCAGAGGGCTGGGGCAGGTGTCCAAGTCTAAATTTTTGGCGCTGTAAAAACTGGGGCTTATGCCCTATAGCTCTGGTAGCAGTAACATAAATCTACATATCAAACTCCAGTCATAATTTCAAAAACTATTTACCACATATCACATATTAAACACACAGACACTGTCATAGAAGTTGTGCTGGATGCTGGAGGCCACCAATTAAGAATAAAGTATAGTTTCTGTCCTAAAAGAACTATCTAAATAAATTGATACATGAGAAATTCATTTAATATAGACAATTAAGTACCAATTAAAGAAATAACAGCAGTGAAATTAGGAATTTATGAAATATAGAAGTCACAATAAAATAGTAATAAAATTCATTATCTGATAGAAATGCAATTTACTATTTGGGAAAAGGAGAGATCCTTGAATATTTTTATCCATAGCATTTCATACCCATATTAAAAGATAATTATTAAGCTGTCAGAAAACATAGCCGTTTTCCATTATTTAAATATTCCATTTTTCCTGGAAACCAATTTGATGATCTAAAGAAGCCAATCATGAAAAAGAGATAGTTGAAAGAAGAATTTGTGTAGCCTCACAATACCAATGCTGAGTGTTAGAGCTTGTCACTGAGACATTAATTGACCAATATAACTTCTATCAATAAGAAATGGGAGGGGTGGAACTCTTTTTAAACAAAAGCAACAAATGGCCCATAATTGCATAATCAATAGTTAATTTTAGCAAGTTTGCATATAGTGCTCAGTGCATTGAACTAATGGAGTTTAGATATGTGAAGAATGGAAGAGTTATTTGTGAAAAAAATACCTTAGTAATCATATCAAGTACATGATAATGAATTTATTAATATCAATTAATATTTGTCCATTACTGTATTTATTTTTGCTATTTTATATAAAATATTGTCATGTCACATGTAATTTATTGGGTTTGGGGGAACCAAGGTAAACTTATACTCAGGTTGTTCATGCTTTTTGCCCAGATATACTGCATTGGTATTACCTCAAATTGGTTAAAACTGAAGTTAGAGCTTATAAAAAGGAAAAAAAAAAAAAAAACATAACAGATTTAATTCTATGACTTTTGAAAAACATATTTACACATTAATTAAGTCTACAAATGTTTAAAAAACTGAGGGACAGTGCAATGAATAGTAGATGGACCATTATGTATATTAAAGAACACAAATTATATAAGAATTACTAAATTTTAAAAGTTATTAGCAAAACATGAAGAAAAAATCTAAGAGTAGAGAAAAATCTTTCAAAGTTCTATAAGGAATTTCAAAGCTGAGCAGAAAGTCTAGTAAAATAATAGTTCTGTGAAATGCTAGAGTGAAACTTGAAAAAAAAAAAAAAGTCCAAGAGGAGATAATTCCCTGAGGATAGAGAGATAACTGAGGATAGGGGAAAGCCTGTAAGGAGGACAATGGACTAAGAGAAATGCATAGGCCAAGAGTGAGGTTGCTGAAAAGCATCTATGGCCATGTTGAAACAATCCTATTCTAAGTACAGCGAGAAATTCCTAATGTGGTAGGGTTTAGGGCAGAATAACTACATTATGATTTTCTAGGTTTACTCCAGAGGAACTGGTAATAGTGTGTCATGAGTGTAAGCGAGAAGCCCCACCAATGGGATATTACTGCAGTAAGATAAGAGATAATGGTTGTTACCTTTGCAGTTAAAGTAAGGAAAACCTGACCCACCCAAGGAAGATGGTAGGACACAATGTTTATTTCAGCCTTTGTTCCCTAAGAAGTCATTAAATGAAGCCCAGATTCACATGAAACAGAGGCAGTAATTCATATTTTCTGTCGTTAAATATTTTCTACACTATTTCCATGGTATCTCCTATCCCATGTGGTCTTCAGCAATGCATTGCCACTTATCCATGAAGAGACTGAGATCAAGACTCATTGTCTCACCATCTGAATCTGAGAGGACCTGAGATTGCAATAGAATACACTAGTGGTGGATGTTCTCAATCCTGGAGACATCTTTGACCCACCTAGAAGGTGAGCTCACAGTGTGGATTATTCAGGTGTGACTGCCCTAGATATCAGTATTTGAATCAGAGACCACTTATCTATCTAATCCCTTCCTTAACTGTCAAATAGCAAAATTGCAAGTAAACTATTTTGTTGAAAGTTGCTTTAGTTTTTTGATGAGGTAGTTAAGTATTAACAGATGGCTAGAACATGTTTATGTTCTTTTTTCCTCCTCAAGATCAATGAAATCAAAATCAGAATTATCAGAAATCAACTAAATCCTATATTTCCAATCTTATGGTATATTTTAAATACATAACAATAAAGTGAGTTCAAGGCCACCCTGAAACTACATAGTGAATGCCAGGTCAGCCTGGGCTAGATTGAGACCCAACCTTGAAGAATCAAAAAAAAAGGAAATAAAAATTTAATTAGCCATGAAGTCCCATATTAGCTTGGTAGATAAGCAAAAAGGAAAATGTCAACCATCACCAGTATTCTTCGCTATTAAAGAGAGATTCGCAAGTTACCCAGAATCCAGTGACAGAAATTATTTCCTTGGAATCTTTCTCTCATAAATGAATGGCTTTTACCAAATCAGGTTTCTCTTCATACTAAAGAGAAATCCTTCACAATTGTCTCATTATGCAACACAAAAAGTAATTTAATGTGACTTCTACCGATATTGTCATGTAAAATAAAGATTTGTTTATTGTGTGTCATTTTCAAGTACTTTACTTACTGATACTGCTTTTCAAGAGTTCATGTGAAAAGTTAATGCTGCATTTCTTTATCACAGTGGGTATAGCTGATGGGCGATCAGTACAGCAACTTCACAAAATTAAGAATACGATGACCTGAGTCCCATCCAGACCTCATATCGAGGATTCTGACTTTGTAACAAAGCCCCAGGAGTTGCTGACACACAGAAGTTCGAGATTCCACAATCCAGGGGGAAACACAGAAAAGTTAAATCCATGACTAACACATCAGAAGTCACAGACACATCTTAGCAGCAAACAGCTATATGGCAGCAAGCCCATGAAAGAGGCACTGCCACTTATGAGGTCCCTCGAAAATAAGCCTTGGTGTTCTGAGGATGCTCCCCCACCTCCACCCACAAAGTGAACCTTACTTAATCTTAGGAGCCATGATTTGCAAGGCAGTCCTCTGCTCTGAGGCTGAAGTGGATGGACTAAATAACTCCAGGGGTAGAATTAGATGCCAGAAAAATTTGGCAAGGACAGCAGCACACTAGCTCTATCCTCCCCCTGTGAGCAATTCTATTAGAGCCATCCCATTAAGGTAAACAGTCTGGCTTCAGCCTTTTGCCTTCCTCTTTTCAAAGTTATAGTGCATCCAATTCTGAGCCTCTGGTTTTGCCATATTTTCCAGCAATCCTGTGTTATTATGAAGTGCATGTAAATAAAAGATGAATAACTATATAGACTACAGTACAGAATAAAGAATAAATTCAGACTTTTACCAAACTGGGGAAAACTTGCATGATAAACCTTTTTCTTGCTGATATAGACAGGTGAATGGACAATATATCTGACATGATAGAAGGACATTCATGATAATAAAGTATAACGGAATATCTGTCAACCGGGTTGTGGCTTGTTTGTTCGCACTTCAGCCAGTTTCATGAAAGGGAATAATAGAACTGTATTTTTCCATTTGTAGGGCTATAAAAAGGAAATGGCATTTTTATTTGTCATATGAATAGTTTTCCATTGTTTTTAGTTTCTTCTGAAGCCAGTTCGGGAAAAAAAAAATAAAAACATTTCTGAAAACTTTAATACATTTTCTTTGGCAACCCATTGTGCTTTTATCTACATTTACAGCCTTTCAGTGTACAAACAGGACTTGCAACATCATGTCTATACTTCCGTAAAAGCCCAAATGTAAACTAAGAATAAATACAAATGCCAGAAGTCTGTTAAAATTCTACCAATGTGTCCACTACCAACTACACTTTGCTTGAATCAGGTTCTTTGTGTCCAACTTCTAGCTTTGGCCAAGCTCATTTGTCTCCCGCTAATGCTTTCACTATGATGACGCCACGGTGCGCATTCATTGCTGTGGGTGTGCACAGCAATGCTTCGACATCTCTTCATTGTTTCCTTGGGATATCCATTCCTGGGAGTGAGATGCTCTTGTCCTAAAGGATGGACAACACAGAGTTTTGACTCTTTCAATAGTTGAAAATTTCTTTCATCTAAAAGATTTTTTTATTGACTTTTCTTATTTGTAGAGTGGACTTTGTGTATGTAAGTACAGGATATTTAAGTAGCGTGCTAAGAAAAAAGGATAATATTCTCTTTGCCTGACATGTTCAATTTGGGAAAGTTTAGCTGGTATTTACTTTTATTATAATTGTTGTGTAGAGGAAATTGAATTCTGTATTTGTATAGAATGATAAAGTAATTCCAAATAGCAGTTGTATCCATATTCATCACTGATCACCAAATGGGGCTGATTATGAACGTACTAGAACACGATCTGAAAGGCATTGTTGATTTACTTTACATAGACAAACAAGCCACATAAAAAATGAAAGCACGATGCTTTCAGAATTGTAAGTGATTAAACATTAATGACTATAAAGCTTAGTCAAACACTGGAAGACTTAAAGTCCTCCACAGTACATCATGTTGAGTGTCAACGGATAAAGCAGAATGCCAATAGTAGTTGGAATGTTCTTGAGAAGACTTAAGCTTTGTCAATAGCTATAAATGTGCATGTGCCAATATCTAAAAATCTATCAATTGCTACACGGTGTTTGCAGAAGCCTGATCTAGTCTGACTCGACTGAAAACATTCTGGCACTAGCTAGCCTTGAAAATAAACAAGTTTGAAAGCGGTTTTTATTTGCTTGTGTCTCTTGTGTATGGACTTGGGTGCTGTATAGTCAAATACATATTATCTACATTAAAGAAGGTGGAAAGAATAAATAAACAAGTTTTTGTTTACATTGCTATCTTAATCTCCCTTTGGTTAGAGTTAGATGATTTTATTTAAATACTCATTTATCAACTTTGACCTAGTGTAAGACACAGCACTTGACTTGCAAGGTCTGTGCTCTATTTTGCTCTGATATTAAGTCAAATGACCTTGATTAAAAAAAATCATTTAACATGGTTGAAGCAGTTTACTTTTGCTTTAAAATATGGTATCTCAGCCAGGCCTGACCATGAACATCTGTAACCCCAGCCTGATGGGGAACAGAGACCAAAAAATCACTGGTGCTTGAAAAAAATCTCAGCTCTGTGTTCAGAGAGCAACTCTATATCTACCAATACATGAATGAGTTTTAGAAAGAGGTTACTGGCTGGCCTCCAAACACCCATGAGAGCATCTTCTGTGCACATGTGTGTATGCACACACACACACACACACACACACACACACACACACACACCACATACTACACACGCAAAAAATATATTAAAACAGGATATCCCTTGTCAAAATTATTTGTTAAGACAAATCAGGCACTAAATTCAGATGTGTAACATCATTGGGGATATTAGTGAGAAGCTCTGTATAAACCTCTAAAAAGGCTGCAGACAGGAAATGTAACTTAAGTTCATATATTGCTGAATGTATAAGAACTAACAAGTGACACCAGAATTTTTCTAAGGAATATGGCTGTTTTATTCTGGGAAAATTCACTGGTGGGTGTGTTAGATGAGAGTTGCCAGGAAAAATGGCTAGGAGGAGGAAGAAGCTATTCTGTTCAGCCAATAAAAATATCATACTCCAGGAGAGGAAATCCCCGAGGAACTAAGTAGAATCAGACATTCTAGGACAACTTCAAGGGAGAGAAATTACAAAGGAAACAGTAACCGTTATCTTGTCCATGTGTGTGTCAGGGCTAGATCTCAAGTCCATTTAGGCTCAAGGTGAGATAGAGATCCCAATGCAGCTACCGCAGACTAACACACAGGGGGCAGTGTTGATTATCTCTGCGACAGAAACCTCTTACAAACATAAGCTCTGTGTTAAATTAACCCATCATGGGCTCAGGAACTTAAGTTCCAGTCAAATTTAGAAACACAGTGAAGACAACCAGAGATTTCAACTATCCAAGTGACTATGGTAAGTAAAGAAAAAAATTCAGTAAAATTTATGCTATTCTGATATTAAATGTTAAAATATCCTTTTCAATTGAAAACATGTGAAAGATTGTTAAAAGAAGGGAGTTTAAGATTCTTGCTTTGTTTCTGTGTTTCAATATTTTTGTTGTATCTTGATGTATGCATCAAAATTTAAAAGATAAAAACTCTAGAAAATATATTCCTCTTCAAATGAATATACAGTTTTCCTCCAGGAACTTAAAATTCACCCAAGAATTTTGATTCATTTTTTTTCTCTCTCTGGTAAGGTCATCTTCACTCATTCTGCCAAGAGAATTTTACTTTATTCCCACAATATACCAAATACAGTGCTAGGTAAGTGAACTGACATGCACAAAAAAAAAAAAAAAAAAAAATGAAAGGCTCCGCTTCCCTTCATGGAGTTTACACTCCAGTCAAATGACTTACTGCCTTGCTTTATGATGGACACTAAGTAGGTTCATGCAGACTAGGCTTATAAGCATGTATTCCAAAAGCCACATGTGCTTGAAAGTAGCTTCTGTCTTATGTTAAGAGTTTCCCATGGACTATGAAGAGTCTTTTTAAATCATAATTACTAAGAAATATTGTTTTGGCATTCCAAAAGGACCATCTTTCAAGATAATACCGATTTATACTTCTTTTCACAGTTCATTAGTAAAATACAATTTGAGACAAAACTATAAACATCAGAAGTCTTATCTATGTCATTAGAAAAGGCAGATATGAGATTGCTGAATATGTAAGTTTACAGAGAAGATTATAATTTGAAAGTCTTCACTGATATATCTACAATACAATATCACAATACAAACTCATAAGTCTGGTTTTCCTCAAAATTATATTTCTCCTGGTAAATAAGTAAACTGGTATTTTAGTTTTCATAAAGGACTCTCTGACTTAAATCAATGTATGGTCCAATTTCAATCCAAAGTTTCTCAATTTCATTTGGATCATGGGCTATTTGAGCCAGAGAAGAAAGGTATTGATTTTCTTGACAGAATGGAGACAATATTGACTTAACATATAGAATGTATTTATGTATATTAGAGGATTTCCCAACTCCTGGTTAATAGAGAATAAATTCAAGTTTCCTGATCATAAAGGAAACATAGTAAGTTTTATTACATATAAGACTGATGTTTACAAGATTTGAAACATGCTACTTACCATTTAGGGCCTTCAACCACTTTAAACATATATACATTTTTTAAAGCTCTACAGAGAAGTGGTTGGGATGAAAATATGAGGGAGGGAGACAGGAAGGGCAATGACAAAAATATCAATAATCATATCAGATTGAAATGTTAAACAATATTTTATTCATATTTTAAACATAAATTATGGAAAAGTACCCTAAGTTCTTTGAAATCTAATGTTTATTCAGAATTTAAGACTTCAGTCTTGAATATGTATTAAAGAAAAATTCCAAAACTGTGATGGATACATACTATATTGCACCACATGGTATTTTATTGTAAAGTCAATTAGAGAAATGTGTGCATAGGCACTTTTGTTTGTAGCAACATGGAAAAATGTTCACAAACTCCACTACCAACATAACAGGCAATTTATTTTCTAATAAAATCCTCATGCATAGTACTATATGTGATAGCAGTTTGGGGGTTGTTTTGCATAAGTTACCATTTTCACTGAATGTTATGATTTTAAAGCTCTCTAGACAAAATACCTGTATCAAATCTTACAGATCAAATATTCTTATATGTGTATAGCACAGAATAGAATTAACCCAGAAAGAGATTATGAGCCTTTGTAAAATGTTGCATGAGTAAAATCCAATGTTTTGCTTCATTAACCAAGGTCTGAAAAGCCTCGTGAAAGAGTTCACAAAGTATCATCAACCAGCTATCCAAATCTGTGGTCTATTTTGCTATGACCCTCAAGCTGTGCGTGTTATTTAAATTTTTAAAGGATATGAAACAAAATAAAGAGAGATACATAACAGTAACCATACCTAGCCCACAAAGTCTAAAATATTGATCATCTGGCCATTTTCAGAAATACTCTGCCAATTCTGGGTTGAGACTCTGGGGAACTTAATGAGCAAGTGTGGGTTAGGATGGAGATGCCCTGTGAGTATAGTATGGACCACTTCCTTCTGTCACAGTAAGTTTGTGCTGAGAACATGGAATATTTGCCCAGTAGAAACCATTTATATTTCTAACTAACTTAGGTCACATTAGCTACATTTTCCTCCACCAAATGTAAGACCGTAAGAATGCAGCTGTCTAGTGCTAAGTCTAGACTGAGCAATTTACTTGATGCAAATTTACAAAAAACATGAATCTGCAATACAAATCTGAGACTTACTGAATATGAGAAATTCTTATACCCAACTGTAATATTCCTTTCCATTCTTCTTCACTTGTTATGTTTTTAATACATGGATATTTAATACATGTGTGCACATAATAATATTTAAATAATTTGGTTATAAAAATTTTAATGACCTGTTAATGAAATAAAATCCTTCCATAGGCTTATGTATATTGTGAGCTAACTCCATATACATCAGAATTTGAATTCAATTAATGCAACTTTATTATTAACATTACTGTCATTTGTATTAAGTTAGATGCACGAAAATTCAAGTATTATAGCTGGCAACCAAAATGAGATTAATCAAGCAATGATTAAATTCAAAATGATTTTTTCCTATTTAATAGGAAGTAAAAAATAATTATAATAAAAGTATATTTCATTTTTATATAATAAACTATGTTTACAGCATAATGCCATGGGTCTTATTTCTTATAATGAAGAAGTATTATTTTGATACTACTATCAATATCAAAAGGGAAGTAGAAAAATACTTTGAAAGGCAATTTAGTTAAATAAGTTTTCACTAATGAGGAAAAAAACCAATTTTTTTTTGTTTGTTTTGATTTTTGAGGTAAGGTCTCACTGTAGCTCAGGCTGACCTATAATTCACTATGAAATTTCAGGGTGGCCTTGAACTCACAATGATCCTATCTCTGCCTCCCAAGCACTGGGATTAAAGGTGTGCACCACCACGCCTAGCTAAGCAATTGTTTTTGTAAGTGCATTGAAGCTATTACAAAAAGCAAAATAATTCACTTGATTTGCCGATTTAACTCAGCAGGAAAATTTCCTCTGGTCCAGTCTTTATTAATAAAGATGCTATTTTGGTATTGGGTATAATTTTAATTTGAGGTTTTCTCTGACACCTGAGATAATGTAAGACAGGTAACAATACTTACATTAAAAACATATGTAATTTTAATTTTTGAGCTATGTGTATTGCTGTTTTACTTAGAGAAACATAGGTTTATTAATTGTTTAAATCTTTCACAACTTTTGACATCAAACAAGGTCAACCCACACATAATGTCCAATAAGAGGTAAAATAAAGATCAGTGCCTTATAGTATGTATTTGAAATGATGTGGATCAATATAAAAGCTGCAAGACTTTATACACACACACACACACACATTCATATATATATATATATATATTTATATATATATATATGGCTATTTTAAAACAAATGCACATCTTCTGCGGGTAAAATAGCCCAAAGCAGTCTCTTTTAAGTCATCTATTCTCGTAAACAACAAGCCTTTGACATCTGTGACACAGGAGACATGCAGAAGTCATTAAGGGGATCCCGAGGGGATTCCAACAGTTGCTTCATTTTAGGGTGGGTGTGAGAAGGCTTCAAATTAAATTACTCTAAAATAAAGTTAGAGCACTAAGCAATTTCCTGCTTTCTACTCCGTAGGGTTTCCCGTGAGAAAAGAAAGTGGGCATAAAGCTCAGACAGACAGACAAACATATTTACCCCTAGGTGGAAGGTACAAATTAAATTAGCCTGCTACAAAAGGGAGATGTTTTCTCCTTCTGTTCAGATGTCATGGTAGTGAGGAAACATAGTCTGGGGCCAAGAAAAATGGCACAAATGCATTCATCTGAGCTACCATTCATCCTGATCCAAGGTCTAAACAGAACGCATAAAAGAACAGCGTTGTGCAAGGACTTCCTTTCCCTAGTTACCAAGTTGAGATTTGCAAGGGAACATGGGAGCCGGGGGTGGGGATCTTTCCAGAACGTTTCAATGTGGATGGAAGTGTCAGAGGATGTTATGGAGTTAATGACTGAATCTGAAATCACATCAGTATAATTTGATTCCATATTGCATAGAAAGAGCTGTATTTTGTGGTGCACAGTATGGTGTGTTTAAAGGTACATTGTGAACTTTCTTTCCCTCTGTAGCTGGAAACCAATATAGACACTTCCAAAGAGTCAAGTATCTATTATAGTTGCCTCATTAATATGCATGTTTTTGGCACTCAGTTTGGTTCAGCTGGTATGCTTTCCAGTATCTCATTCTTTATTTATATGAGACTGGGAGGTGTGACCTATGGAGCCAGTTGGCTGTCATGAATTGGAATATTCATTAAGCCTCATGAATTATGCATTACCCTGTTTATAATACTAAGATCCACATTTGATCTAGCCAGAACACTCAACTGCTTCCCATTTGATGGAATGATACACATTTCGGTCAAACTATACATGTGTTCCATACACTGTAGAAGGAGCATGTGGACATTTGCTACTCTGAAAGGCCAGGGGAGTTTTCAGCTCACATCTGACTAAGTGGGTTTCATATATATATATATATATATATATATATATTTACATGTTGGAAGGGCACAGCAGACATGGCTCTTCTGTAGCAAACTAGGTTGGGGTAGTATTGTTCTTGAGCCTGATTACTATTTCCATCCATTACTGCTCTTCCCTATGAAAGTCACCAACGAATGATAAGTAACTTGAATTGAAAAAGACATGCAGTTATCACCTGGTGATCCACACATAAAAGCAACACTAAGTACAAAGGACACAGAAAATGCTCTTAAGAACTTAGCTTCTCTTATCTAAAATGAGGAAACTTACTGAGAGCCCTATCAAATATTTTTATGGATAAGTATATCCAGGCTACCTAAAATCTAATCTTCAGGTTTTGCTGATGTTATAAAACTTTATAAAAAGTCAAAAATAGTGGTTAGGTATTAAACATTTTTTTTATTTTTCAATTTTGTACATCAATATTAAATTCATGTGCTGCTTAAGTGCACACCTTCTGAAACAGAAAGTAAAAAAAAAGTTTGAAAGATGAACTGGGAAAGATTAATATAATCTCTAACACATTTTAAATTCTTAGGTCAGACTGCTTGAGTTACTCCAACACCCCTAACACCACCATCCATTCTTAAGAAAAAAAGAATATATGGTTTCTTATACCTTCAGTTTTAAATCTTTGATCCCTATCCACAGTAAAAATAAATAAGTAAAAAAGCAAATGTATTCTTTCGTTATCAATGTAGGCTGGAATTAGAATGAGTGCTTATTCATGGAGGTAATTATTACCATTTAAAGCCTAAAACATGATTTGAATTTGCTGCATTCTATTTGCTACACTCTGCAAGACTGGGCTAAAGAATCTCTAGCCAGCTCTGTGAAAGGTCATGGGTGAGTCCTGGGTAAAATGGCATTGTTTACAGATTTTTTAGTGAAGAGATTAGCTGTCATTTATTTTCACATACCTAACTGGGGAGCTTTGGTGGTTCCCAGCAAGAGTGTGTTCTCTTCTCTTTCTTAGCCTGTCACATCCTTGTCAGTTTCAATAAAATTACTTACCTGAATTATGCAAATGAGGCTTTGTTATGTCCAGCTCCCATCATTGTTCATCTCCACTCCAGCTGAAAATTCTAGCAGACCCGTTGCTTACACTGTCTGATTCCTGAACTCTTTAGGTCAAGACCTTTCAACCTCAGAGCTTGACTTATGCCACAACCATTTGACAAATCGCCCAGATCCTCACAAAAGCTGGTTGAGCTCCAGAGTGGCTGCTCTCTCTATACACCACTGTTTCTCTGTTTTGACATTTCCTTCTCACTTTTCCTCTCAGTAATTAGACAAAGGGAGAAAAAGACATTTGTGCTTAAAGAATGCTTTCATTTAGGACTGTGATAAATGGCTCCCCTTTCCAAGAAGCTGAGACTACACTGCCGGACAGAGGTTCCTTCACAAGGGCCCTGGACAGAGACGGCCTCCCACTACCCTTCCCAGACTTCAGCCTTACCTCTAAAGACCATGAGGAGTACATCTACTGATCTCTTCAGTTTTCAGTGATATCGAAATGTAGAAAATGTAGCAAGACTGTACATGTTAAAAGTAGTATGATGCTAAAAACAACAATATTGCTTATAATTAAAATGTTTCTAGGAATATTTGACATTGAAAAACAAATTTGGTACAAAGGAACATTGTGATACATTTGAAACTACTTTTATTACCATGAAGAAGTCTTCCCACTCAATTACCAAAGCTCAGATTAGACTATACCTGCATGTCCTACACGTTTCAAAAATATGTCATCTGCAAAGAGAAGGAACCCACAGAACTATCAAACATATAACATGTTTAAAATATTTGCCAGAAAGTTTGAAAATGTTCATTTTGGACTATAATAGGTCAAAATAAGGTATTACAAGAGGAAAAACTGTCATTGTGATGAAAAAAAAAACTTTCATATAGCATAACATATCAATAATGTTTTCATAAACTTCTTAGAGTAATGAGTTAATGTTTGTTGTTATATTGGGAAGAATGATCCCAAAACATGTAAACAAATTAAAACCTCATGGGCCTCAACTTTTGAGAGCTCTGGTGAGGTCCAGCATCACCATTCATGCCATGGTTAATCTATGGCTTTTGCTCATGGCAGTGCATTAATAAGCCCCACAACATGGGGCTCACAAAACAAGCCCATCACCTCTGCCATCACACTTTATTTAATAAACCAGTAATGTATGATATATGACCTTAATTCACAAATTAGTGAATACAAGAAGAAACAAGCAAATGTGGGATTCAAAAGCTACCCACTGAAATCAGCACATGCCATTTGTGTGTGAAGAACATGGCACCATATATAGACTCTTTTAGTTAATCCTGGGACATGATATTTTCAGTGTTTCCAAGACCTTAATCTTCTTGTGCATTTCATAAGTAGACCTTATAGTTCCTGATAGGCTTAAAAAAGTGTCTACATTAGTAAAGACAAAACTGAGAGCTGGGTGGGGTGGCACATGCCTTCAATTCCATCTCTCGGGAGGCAGCGGTAGTAATGTTCAAGGCCACCCTGAGACTACAAAGTGAATTCCAGGTCAGCTTTGGCTAGAATGAGACCCTACCTCAGAAAAAAATAAATAAATAACTGAAACCCAGGGTTGATTTGTAAACAGTATCAGTGGTCCCTTCCTCCCTCTTCCTTACATTCAGTTTCATGAGCTTTAACAATATTAATGAATAAACATGTCAGAGTTTCAGTCCCCAAAATGAAAACAAAGCCAAAGAAGAAATCAATTTTACTGGGAATTTTACTGAAATGTTTGTGTGAGGGAATAGGGACTTTAGATGTTTCCCATATAAAAGGCACCAGACCAAGCAGCCAGAATCTATGTGAAATAATGTACCCCTAGGCCCAAAGGCCAGGATGCATTCCACTTCACAGATCTTTTTTCAGCACGTGGGCATGTATTTAGTGAGAAGAGCAAACCATGGGGATTCATTCGGTAAACCTTTAACTGGTAAAGTGTATGCCTAGCTTATAGTCCCATTCATTCTGTGAACGGAGCCAAACAGAAGCAAGACTTCTGGTGCGTAATTGAAAACTACGGTCAGTGAAAACTTAGAACACCCAGGTGTAAAGGGGAACGTAGTTTGATGTGCAAGGGAACACCTGGTCTTTGGCAAATACAAAGTTATATTCGAAATAAAAGATTGCATTATGTTTGTTTTTAAATCCTGCAACCATAAATGTAAGAACATCCCTAACTGAAATGATTTATGTGCCAGCATGTGACAATATTGATGAAACATTTTTTTCTTTGCTACACCATGTGAGCTCAATATCAATATACTCAAATCTTTTAATTTTATTTCTTTTAAGTGACCTATCTGCTTTCATTTGCATTTTTTCAATGAAGATACATCTTTATTTTTAAAGCAAAGCTTTCTGCTTGACTTGAAGGATTATAAAAAGAAGACTTTGTTATTTTCAAAGAGTGAGAATCTGATGTAAATCTTTGCTTCATGTGAAGTCTAGCAGTTCTGAAAGTCACAAACTAAATTTACTTAGTCAGCAGAGACACTGCTGCTAAAGCACATCATCAATGCTGAATGAATATTTGCTGTGAGATCATTTTTATTAATGTATTTATTATGTGTTACCCATTCCTGCCCCTAGGAAGTTCAAAATGTAAAAATAAGAATAAACCATAAATAACCACAAAACAAAAAGAAAGCTCAAATACTGCACTAGTAAGATTATAGGACTTATAGGCAATTGAGAGATTACTTATAATGATTATTATTAAGAAAGTTGGGTGCTAGAGACATGGCTTACAGGGTAAGTTCCTTGTCTGTGAAGCCTAAGGACCCAGGTTTGATTTCCCAAGCACCTAGGTAAAGCCAAATGCGCAAGGTGATGCATGCATCTGGAGTCTGTTCCTGTAGTCGCTAGAGGCCCTGGTGTACCCATTCTCTCTCTCTCCTTTTCTCTCTCTATCTCTCTCTTCCTCTTTGTCTCTTTCTCTCAAATATATAAACAAATAAAATGTTAAAGAAAAAAAAGCTAATGGGTGGGAAATGTGTTAGTTTTATGTTTTAGATGCTCTTCTAGAGATTTACTTGAAATTTTTGTGGTTCTGAATACCTGGGGATGTATATTTATATATGTCATAAAATTTTTCAGGAAAAAAAAGAAATATTTGAATCTATTTCTTAATAGAGTTTATTCTCCTCAGAAACTCCATAGAATGAGCTCCCACTGCCTGCATTCTCTCGGCCTTCTGGTCTTCCAAACTCTCGTCTTGAGCTCTGGTCATGACATCGTAAGGCTTCTCTCATCAAGAGTTCCAAATCCTTATACAATCCTCCCACAAAACAGTTTCTCAAGCCTAGGAACCACACGGTTTATCAGGTTTCCTCTGTAACAAACTCAGTTCTCAGTACTACTCTCTGTATCTATTACTTTCTTATTGTTGGAACAAAATGCCTGACCAGCAACAACTTATAGAAGAAAAAGAGATTAATTCAGTTTATAGTTACTTAAGGTAGAGCCATTGCAGATATTCCTACACTATAGCAAATATTAAGACTGTTTTCATTAGACAGAATAAAAGTGATATATAAAATAGCAACTTGGGTCCATACAAAGTGTATTTTGGATAAGAAAAGACTAAAGATTAAACATTTTTTTCATATTACCAACTAATTAATATAAGTGTTGCTCAATATTTCAATACTATAAATGTATTAGTGAAAATACCAGATGGCTACTATAGATACGTAGCAATAATTCTAAGATGAAACTTTTAAAAATTCTAAAAGGAATTACAATTTGGCCTGTCCTTCTCTATTTGTTACATGGGTGCCCATGACCTAACATTGGGCACCTGACAATGACCTCACAATGAATTCCAGCCCTAGAATTTCTGGTAGAAATCCCACTTAACTTCACTGTGGAGGCACTGATTATCTGGCCAAGTGTAAATTTGAGCACAACTACAACCAAATTGCGACCAATTCACCCTTATCCTCCAACACTGAATTTCAAGCCCCACCAAGCAGAACAAAAGAAAGTTCAAGCAAACACCAAATACCATTCTTGTACTCCCCTGTACTCAGGGTGCAAGAAAGTCCTGACCAATACATTGTCTCCTGGTGGATGTGTCCTCATGCAAAATGTGTAGCACAGAAAGCCAAACCAACAGGCCTTCCCAAAGAATTAACAATCCAACAGCATGGAAACCTCCTGAGAGTTACCTGAAGGAAACTCTGGACAAGGAGTTCAGAAGAAAGATTATAAACATATATACAGAACTCAAAGAAAGCACAGATAATCTAAAAGAAATGTATGAATTCTCAGTGCCTGTGACATACCAAAATTAAATATACACACATGTGCAAATGATATTTTTTAAAAGATTTATGATGGGGATGGCAGAAATGTGTGCTGTGCATAAAGACCCAGGATGTTTGTAGTGCCTGGCATTCCGGAAATTACAGATCATACACACAGACACACACACACACACACACACACACACACACACACACACACATACACACACACACGTGAGCGCGCTCTTTGAGACCTGCTTTAATGTATTTATTTATTTGGAAGCAGAGAAAGAGAGAGAGAAGAGAGACGGACAGACAGAATGAACATGCCAGGGTCCCCAGCAGATGCAAGCAAACTCCAGACGCAGGTGCCACTGTGTGCATCTGACTTTACATGGGGACTAGGGACTCAAACTTGGGTTGCTGGGCTTTTCACCTTAACTGCTGAGATATTTTTTTCCAGTCCAATTTAGATTATCTTTTTGGGGAAACCTTACAACTAATTTGTTTAATGTTTTATTTTTTGATTTTTATTAACATACATGTAATATCCACTCACCCAGCCCTGCACCCTGGAGGCCCTCCAGGGTGGGGTGAGAGTATTGACTGTGGTATCATGAAGGGCTCAGTCAGCCCCTGTGGGAGAACCAGCCCTCAGGCTACTCCGATGAGCACTCTGGCTCTTACAAACCTTCCACCCCCTTTTCTACACTGTTTCCTGAGCCTTGCCAGGCCTTTCAACAGTCTGATTTAGTGTTGAGTTCTTTGTATCATCTGGATTTGTGCTTTGATAGATTTTGATTAATCATAATGTCTGCCACCATCAGCCTGGGGCTGGTTGTCAACCTAGCAGTAAGCACAGTGTTCATGATGTTGTGTCCTCTGCAGTTTTTCCTGGGTCCTGGCCAATGCGGCAGAGGTAGCAAGTCTCCTAATGTGCACTCAGCTGTCTTCTCGTGTTACAGATGGATCTGGGCTCTCCTCAATTTCCTCTGCCATCTGTAATATAAAACAGATCCTCCAACCAAGCATGAGAGCAGCTTGGGCTAAAAGGGGTATGCAAAGTTATTGGAGAGAGTTTTGGTGTGTGAGCCCACTCTTCTCCAGACAGCAGTAGGGGCCTCTCTCTCTGAAGCTGTGGTTTCATGACCATGGGATTCTGACTTGGTTTCCAGTACCAGGTATGAGTTCTCCTACTGAGTGGGCCTCATATCTGCTCAGAGAACAGTTGGTTACCAGCAGAAACTGTGAGCCACTATTCCACAAGTGTGTGTGTGTGTGTGTGTGTGTGTGTGTGTGTGTGTTTAAGATTTATCTATTTATTTATTAGAAACAGAGAGAGATAAAAAGAAAGAGAATGGTCACACCAAGGCCTCTAGCCACTGCAAACGACCTCCAGACGCATGTGCCATCATGTGCATCTGGCTTATGTGGGACCTGGAGAATTGAACTGGGGTCCTTAGGCTTCACAGGCACATGCTTTAACTGCTAAACCATCTCTCCAGCTCCGTAAGTGTGTATTTCTTGTAGGGATGGTTTATTTTGTTCTCTGCAGGGTCCCCTGCTTATTCATTCTGTTGGTGACTATTGTCCTCCAGTGCTTCTAATAGGGCTCTATTGAACATTAAGTGGGCTAGCCAGGAGAGAGCTATTTTTCCTTGCGGTTCCAGCATGATGTTCTGATGTCCTGTGACCATAGTCTGTGGTGTCTTCAGCAATAGGGTTTTACTTTATTAGCTCTGGATGGTAATAAAATGTTTTGGAAATAGCCTACATTGTTTTGAGGACCTCATAGGTATCCCTAGACATCAGCTCACTGTGGGGGTAACCCAATTATGGGCCTTGGATTTACAGGCCAGAATCCATAGTTTTAAGGGAAAGCTTATACCTATGCTATAGAAAATATAAGAGTATTTTCATTAGACAGTATGAAAGTGACATATAAAATAGCAACTAGGATCCATACAAAGTGAATTTTGGATAAGAAAAGGCTAAAGATTAAACAAAAACATTATTTTTTCATGAATGTTGCTCAATATTTTAATACTATAAGTGTGCCCCATCACCCTTTATTGGTGGTTATATTGTATAGAATGTTAGTCAGAATGAGGGTTTCCTACAGTGCTTGTGGCTTTCAGAGTTTTTTATAGAAATGCATAATAAAATCATATACATACTGATATTGATGAACAGCATTAGGAGTGACACTTGAGATTGGTAGTTATGAGCAGAAAACCAGACTGGCCAGGGAAGTTGTGCATTTTCTCAAATTGTGTTAGCTGCAATACCTGGGGGCATGGCTTATATCAAGCTAGGTAGTAGAACAGAGTTTAAGGCATCTTTGCTGTTCTCAATCCTTTGGTTTTTTGAAGCACTTTATGAAGTTAAATAAAAGCCTCTTAAGAAATTGATTTGAGCTCTCTTAACTGTATAATTTGGGGGTAGTTTTTCTTTTTCCTTTTTGATAGTGAATCTTATCTCTTAATGTGTAATTTCCTCCTTTCTATGTCTCTGTCATCTTTCAATAAAATAAAATATATTTTTCCCAAAACTGTAATCACATATAGGTGCTGAATCTCATATGCATGTTATTGTGTCCAGTATTTTTATATTTAAAGTGATCTTATGAAAAATCTCTATTTAAATGTTATTGTGAGATTCTGAAATAAATTATTGCTATCTTTAAAAAGTAAACTAAGTTGAGAAAATAATTTAAGTAGATCTATAATAAATATATATATCTCCCAAACAAAAATTTTCTAGGTCCAGATGGGTACACTGCAGAAAGAAATAAAACTACTGCTTCCCAAATTATTCCATAAACTAGCATAACTACCATAATTCCTCCAACATTACACTAATAGCAACCTCAGCTAGGAAAAACAGCAAAAGAAAACTCAAGACCAATATCCATGATTGACAGACACAAATATTCTCAATAAAATATTTACAAACTGAATTCAAGAACATATTGAAAAGATAATTCATTTTAATAAAGTAGGCTTTATTCCAGATACATAGGGATTATTCAATATACATAACTGAAATATTTCACATAAATAGACTCAAGGCAAGAGATCACATGATCATCTCAATAGGTGAGAGGGACTTTAACAAAACACAACTTGCTTTCATGATAAAAACATTGGAAAAATAGGGACTGAGGAACCATATTTCAACATAACAAAGTCTATTTATAACAAATATCATAGCCAGTATCTTAATCAATGAATAAAATCTTGAAGCATTCCCATTCAGGTCTGGGAAAAACCAGGGACAGTCCACTGTTCCACTGCAATTTGATACTATAGTGGTTTGAATGTAAAACACATAGCCTCATGTGTTTGAATACTTACTCCTCAGTGGGTAACACTGTCTGGGAAGTGAGTGTGTGGACCCTTTAGTAAGTAAAGTCTTGCTAGAGGAGATGCATTAACAGGTATAGGCCTTTAAGTGTTAGTGTCTAGATCTGCTTGGTGTTTCTGATTTTCTGCTTCTTCCTGGATGATGTGAGCATGTAACAATGGCTGTCTGATCTTTCCCCACCATGGTTACAAATTTCCTCTCAAAATTGTAAACTCAAATATAACCTTTCCTTCTATAAGGTGCTTCAGGTTGTCTGGTTGGTTATTTTGTCCCACCCATAATAAAGTAACTGATACAGAAAAACACATACAGAAAAGTGATGCTATTGTTACAAAGAACCATGTGGCTTTTACATTTTTGGAACTGGTTTGCAAGAGAAATATGGAAGGATATGAAACTTTGGACTAGAGAATCCTCAAAATGCAGTAGGAAAAACTTGATGGTCCATTCTGGTGAGAGTTTGGAGAACCTAAATGTGTATGTAAAAGTGCAAAAAGGAGGCTTAGCTTATAAGGTTTCAGAGGGGCAAAGGCACCTCTAAGTAACTGAGCTGGGATCTGTTTATGCGATATTCTGGCAAGCAAACTGGCTCCATTCTGTCTGTATTTTTAGATCTTGTGTGAAGTTGAATTTAAAAATAATATACTAATGTGTATTTGCCTTTTTTTTTTTTTGCTGCTCTTCTTCAGAACTACATTGAAAAAAAAAAACAGAGTGGAAGGATGGGGAAAATATAATTTTTGGCACAGAAAAAACTGTGAACAAGGTTCAGGTTCCAGGCCTAGAGACTTCAGCCACTTCAGCTGTAGTTGTTAAAGAGAAGACCACCATTCAAGATATTCCAGATGCCATGCATTGATACAATAGAAAAAGGTGCCCTGAGTACAAGACCCAACTCTCTGGAGGCTGGAGATCTAAGAAGAATGCTAATTCTTTTTTGAGGAGGGGCCCTGAAAGAAGTATGCAGAAGGAAGACCTTATTTGTCAAGGGCAGGCTTCATCCACAGCTGGACAAAAAAAAAAAAAAGAAAAGAAAAGGACAATATTGCCTTCATGGTTTGGAAAGCAAGCAAAGTAAAAGAAACAGAGAGTCATGTACTGAAAGTAATCCTGTAGAGACACTGAAGGCTAGGCAATGTGATGTCACCATGTCAAACCATGGGAGATGATCCATAGATGTAGACCCTGAGATGTTGGAAATGGTAAGATTAGGATATCTTCCAGGAAAGTCTGCAGCCTTGAGGCAGATCCTGCCCAATGGAGGGTCTGCAGGCAACATAGCTGGAGAGGTAGAGCTGAACAAGCTTTTGGAACACAGATGATTGCATCACAAGACTCAGGTTCTCAACAGGAGCTGCAGGGTTTATAGTTTTCTCTGAGGATTTTTTTTTTTTTGGGGGGGGGAGGGTTTCGAGGTAGGGTCTCACTCTAGCCCAAGCTGACCTGGAATTCACTATGTAGTCTCAGGGTGGCCTCAAACTAATGGTGATCCTCTTACCTCTGCCTCCCAGAGTGCTGTGATTAAAGGAATGCGCCACCACGCCTGGCTTTCCCTGAGGGTTTTTTTCTTGCATTGCTCTTTTCTTTCTGTGCCCTCCTTACTCCTTTTCAGAACAACAATATTTAAGTCATTATTTGTCAGAGGTGTGCAAATTGTGTTTTTATTTTATAGAGTTCACAGTTGGGAAAGTGCCTGTGTCTCTGATAAGATTTTAGACATTTGGGCAGTATTGTGACTGGTGAAAACAAGGGACCGATGCATTTTGCATTGTAAGCTCGTTATGATTCTATGGGGAATAAGGATAGAATTTATTAGTTTGAATGTAAAGTATTCCTCATGGACTCATTTGCTTGAATATTTAACCCTCAATTGGTGAGTGTTTTGAAAGTTTGTAGATCATTTAAGAGGTATAGTGTTTCTTGAGGAAGGTTCATGGCGTTATAGTTTAAGTGCTTTTCCTTTTTAAACTTTCTCTCTGCTGATGTGAATATGTGATATCAGCTATTTGCTCTTGCTAGGCTTTCCTAACATGGATGAAACTTCAAACTGTAAACTGAAATGGGCTCCTTCTGGTTAGGTAGTTTCTCACATATACATGAAATTAACTGCTATAAGGAAATTGAAAGAAATAAAAAGGATATGAATTGCCAAGGAAGAAGTCAAAATGTCCTTATCCCGGGTGATATTAGTCTATATTTAAGAGATCATAAAGGTTCCACCAGAAATCTTCAAAAGCTGATAAACATTTTCAGCAAAGTGACAGGATATAAAACTAACACCCAAAAATCAGTAGCCATTTGATATCCCAATTATAACACTGAGAGAGAAATTAGATGAATAGTCCCATTCAAAATAGCCACAAAAAATAAGAATATCCATGGGAATAGCCTAGGACTATGCACAACCAAAGAAGTTTAAAACTTCTGCACTGACACCTCTAATAAAACACTGAAGAAAGAAATTGAGGAAGACACCAGAAGAAAAGATCTCCAATATTTGTATACAGAAAGCAGTAATATCATGAAAGTGGTCATCTCACCAAAAGTGATATAAAGATTCAATGTAATCCCAATATTTTTACAATACCAGTTTTCACAGAAATAGGAAAAAAAAAATCAAAATTTGCATGAAAGCAAAAAAAGCCCTAGATATGCAAAACTATCCTTAGAATAAAAGAAAAACAGGTGAAAGTATTACCATACCCAGTTTTATACTATAGAAATAAAAAATATCATAGGGTCTTGCTCCATCAGTTAAATGTGCTTGCTTGAAAAGCCTGCTAACCTGGCTTCAGTTCCCTAGTACCCACTTAAAGCCAGATGCACAAAATGGTGAATGCATATGGACTTAATTTGCAGTGGCAAGAGGCCATGGCATATTCATATTCATTCTCACTCTCTCTCCTATCTCTTCCTACATATCTCACAAAAAAATTTTAAAAACTTTTCTTAAATCTTGTTACAGGCATAAAAACACCTATATAGATGAAAGAAATAGTACAGAAGATCCAGGCATATGTCCATGTAATGACAGCTACCTGATTTTGTACAAACATGTCAAAAACATACAATCAGCAATTGAGAAAATAGAACATTTTTCAACAAACAGTGCTAAGAAAACCAGGTCTCTATGTTTAAAATGAAGCCAAAGCCTATATCTCCCTGTGCACAAAAATCAACTTCGTGTAGATGAAGACCTTGGCATAAGTCCTGAAGCAACTAGAGGAACCTTCGAGAGGTAGGTGTAGGGAAGGACTTTCTGAAGAGACTCTGGTTGCCCAGGAAATAGCAAAAACAATCAACACAATCATGTATTGGGACCTCATAAAACTATATAGCAACTAAGGAATATGTACAACTTGGGAAACCATCAACGAAGTCAAGAAAATCATACTGAATGAGAGAAAATCTTTGCCACCTATATATCTAACAGAGGATTAATATCTATACAAAGAACTCAAAAAATCTAAAAATTCAACCCAATCTAAAAAAAAAACTCGACTATGGGACTGAACAGAGAGTTCTCAAAACAAGAAATACAAATGTTCATTTTTTTTTCACAAATGTTCAACATCCTTATCCATCATGGAAATGCAAATTAAAACTGTGTTGAAATTCCATTTCACCTTTGTCAGAATGGCTATGATCAAGCAAAATAATAACAACAAATTCTTGGTGAGGATGTGGGGACTGGTGAGCTCTTATGTCCTGAAAGTGGGGTATAAACTGCTACAGGCATTCTGCAAATAAGTAATGAAGTTTCTTAAAAAGCTAAAATTTGAACTACCATATGACCCAGCCATCCCACTCCTGAGCTTATATGCAAAGGACCCTGTATCCTACAACAAAGACACTTGCAAATCCATGTTCATTGCTGTTTTGTTCACAATAGCTAAGAAATGCAATCATCATAGATGTCCCTTAACTGATGAATGGATTATGAATATGAGATACATATATAAATGTAGTTTTATCCAGCTATAAAGAATAATAAATTTTTTTAATTCCCAGGGAAGTAGATGGAGCTAGAAAATATTACACTTAGTGATGTAACTCATGCTCAGGATGACAAGCCACGTGTTACCTTTCATGTGGACCCTACATCACATGAGTCAGTTGCAGGACGTTTGCAACACAGTTACAAGCAAAATTGGAACTATTACTAAAATCTCCCATATGCTAGGCCAAAACTACATATTTTGAACTAGAAAGTAACTACTTTGTGTTTTAGCTGCTGATGCTCTTAACATACTAATTAAACTGCATAATTAATTCTACTAATCAAGCTAGAAGTAAGCTGGAAGCCTCATTCTTGCTGGCTAGCTTTCATAGTATAGGAAAGTCCTGTGAAGGTTTCTAGGGAAGAGAGGTCACCAGCAATCTTAACCAGTGGTGGATAAACCCTGCTTTCTACAAAACTGAACAGCCAACAAAGGACGCACCTACTGGTTCAATAGAGGCATGCCTGATATGGTGATAACCAGCTGCTCTTTTGATTGGATTTGAGGACCATTCTTCAAGATAGAATCCATAAGTGGAAATGAAAATCTACTCAAGAGCCTATGCCTGTGAGATCCTAGACCCTTGCAAGGAAGCTCCTACTCTAGCTTGACTAACTGGATCTGTTCTGGTCATCAAATTTTCCTCTATTTATATTATGGTCTTTCATGCCAATTGATTCATGCCACTCTCACCATAGGCCAGAAAAACTTCTTTCTGCAGAAGGCAGTGGATACTGGTGAGATTCAAACTTCACAAAAGAAATGAGAATAAGTGGCTATTGCATGTACTGAATGGAACATCTCTAATATTCTTTTCAAGATTCAAGAGACACTGTGGAAGAGAAGGTGGAAGGAACCAAAGAGTCAGGGGACAGAGAGGAGTAGTTTGGGGCACTCGGTTCTAGATACCAAGTGCTCATTGCATTCGTGACCTCACAGAGAATGTCAGCTGCCCTTTACCTCCATAAAATCTGAGCGCTACAAAGCCCATCACCATATTTACATGAATGATAGAGAAGTTGACAAAAGAAATAAAAAGCATAGAAGAAAGAAAAGGAAGGGAGAGAAGGAGGGAGGGAAGGAGAGAGAGGGGGAGGAAAGGAGAGAAGGAAGGATACCAAAATAGAACAGAGAGATTGGTTGAAAGAAGGGGTTCAGTGGAATGGGGTAGGAGAAGGGGACAAAAGTAGGTTTTTGTAAGAAAATATCTTTAAAAACTGCTATAAGAGAATTGTAATTTATACATAAAATAAAGAGAATTAAAATTATATAACATTATCAATTAAGACAAGAAAAAGTAAAAGTAGAGAAAAAACAAAAATGCAATCATTAGAAAACAGAAAAACAATCTCTTACTGGGAGCCAAAAGTAACTACTTTGGCATTTTATCTGCAATGCTCTCAACATGCCAATTAAAAGACAGAAATTATCAGAGAGGATAAGAAAACACAACTCTAGTATATTTTGCTTATAAATAAATTACCTTTAAAAAGATTCAGGTTAGTAACAAATATATAGCATACTAACACAAATCAAAGAAATCTCAGATTGCCACATTCAGAAAAATTAGACTTCAAAACAAGAGCACTAATAATAATGCAGTAGTGGCAAATGGGTGAAATTTTAGGAAGAAATAAGAATTTCAGTATGTGTGTAATCATACCAGGGCATTATAACACATAAGACAAAACTGAGGCAACTGTGGGGTGAGAGAGATAAAGTCCCTGCTTCTGTTTGAAGAATCGATGGAAAACTAAGTATTGCTAGATCTGGGAAGTAGTAATATGAATTAACTTGAGATAATAGAACTTATAGACTATTCCACTCAAAAATGATTGGGACTATTACCAAGACCTCCAGTATATGAGGCCAAAACTACGTATTTTTAAAAAATCAAAAAGATATATTCTCACAACACAATTTGTAAATCAGTATCAGAAAGATAAACAGAAATACCAATATATCTGGAATTACATGACACTGATCTAAATAACCTAAGAAGCTCAAGAGAAATTTTAAAAAATATTTGAAATAAATGAATATGAATTAAAATTTGTGGAAAATATTTAATATTGAATGCATATAATAAAAATAAACAAAATCTAAGTAAATAACCTAAGCTTCTGCTTGGTAATTATATGAAAGAAAATTCTTTTAAACTTAAAATAAGAAAGTGTTTAAATTTAGATCTGAAGTGTTGAAATTAAAAGCAGGAAAAAAATAAGAACAAAAAAAAAAAACACTGAGCATCACATCTTGTCACAGTCGCAGCATAAGAACTTTTTCTGAGTGAGCTAGCTCTGACTAGCCAGTGATATGTAGTTATAAGCCTCAAGGTTTTTCCTAAGGACTCACCTTCTCTTGCAAGCTTCCTCCTCCCAAAGGCTCCACAGCTTTTCCTTGTTGCCGTCACTTGGAGACCAGTTATTCAAAACACCTGAACCTGGGATGGAGGGTTGCATTTCATTCAAAATGTAGAGAAAAATTAGCCCGTATACACTGCTGGAAATTGGTCTAGCCACTATGTAAATCAGTATGAAGGCTCCACACAAGAGTAAAAATAGGCCATCCGACCCAACACTACGATATTGAAGCATATATCCGCAAAGTCCTCTGAGTCAATATGCCATAAAATACATACACATTCATATTTACTGCAATACCATTTATAACAGTCAAGATACAGAATCACTTTAAGTGCTCATCACCAGAGGAAGGAGGAGAGAAAATGTGGTGCACACAGCACGATGGAGTTTTATTTAGCTGTGAAGAAGGATGAAATTGTGCATTTTCCAGGAAAATGGATACAACCAAAGATCACCCTGTTAAGACAAGTAAGTCAAACCAGAAAGACAAATATCATATGTCCTTTTCTCATTTACTGTTCCTAGAATTCTTTACAGATACATAAAGCCTCCACATATACGTG
This sequence comes from Jaculus jaculus, assembly GCF_020740685.1. Lineage (NCBI taxonomy): Eukaryota > Metazoa > Chordata > Mammalia > Rodentia > Dipodidae > Jaculus > Jaculus jaculus. The sequence goes on along the minus strand of NC_059115.1, from coordinate 71,683,248 downwards.
AAAGCAAAAAGGAGATTAAGCAAAGGGAGAAGCTCTGGAGAACGGTGAACTAATGGGAGAGTCTTGTAAGTGGTGAATGTATTCACAGTACATAAGATACTTGAAAAAAACTTTTTTTATATGAAGTCCGCCACTATGTACAATGAATATAAACCTATTAGATAAAGGATACAAGGAGGTTTGATAACAGAAGGAGCTTTGTGACCTAAGAAACAGACTGAAATAGTGTGGCCACAAACCAAGGAATGCCTTTTGTGAGAATGAACTGTCAGAACAAACCGTAGGAATGAACTACGGGAAAGAACTGTGAACATGTCTTATGGATCTTACAAATAGTTTGCGAGAGTATTGCTGAGTGATGCATTTCCTGCTAAGTTTCTGACTTGCAACTTGCACTGATGTTAACCTTACAGCCGTGTAATCCACCCAGTTGAAGCAATGTGACCAAGCTTCCTCTTCCTCGGCAGACCTTTGGCCTCAGCAGCACAGATCACCAGGATAGCATAGGAATGTTTAGAGATGCTTTCTGACTTTAAACTGTGCACTTTGTCCAACTTCCCCAGTGACTGGTTATACCTCTGACCTATAAGCATGCTTGTGTGAGAATTGCTGACCAGTAGTGTTGAAGACAACTCAGTCAGCAACGAGTTGCCCACCGAATCACCCCAGATCACAGGACAACAGGTGGGCTTAGTGTGATGAAATTTGTGAACAGAATATGTGTGTATGTGTTCCGTGTGTGCAGTCTTAAGGGTCACAACCCCAACTCCCTTCCTTTAGCAAATCTTTAGAGGATTATTAAAAGTCCAAAGATCCTTGCTTTTCATTCATATGGTGCCTATTCTTTGCCAAGGTGAACTATTACTGTTTTTTGGGGGTTTTTGTGGGAGGTTCAATAAAGCAGAAAATGAGTGCCTGTAGGCAGCAGCTTTGGCCACAGAAACATCACTGTAGAAGCAGTAGCAGAAGCAAAAGGTTCACCCTTCCTTTTTTTCCTATATTACTTATGAACACGCTCAGTGTGTAAACAGCCATGTTGGTACCATCGTTAGCCTCCTCCCTGTCCTCCCCCATCCTAAGGGGACCCTCCTCATTGGGGATTGGGGATAATGCACTGTGGGGGTAGTCATCAGTTATGGGGCAGAGACAATGTCTCTGTGCATAATGTCCCAACTTGTGGCTCTAACAATCTTTCTGCCCCTTCTTCTGTGAATTTCCGTGTTGGGTTTGTTTTAGGTCTGTTTCAGTTGTCCTTCTTTTAAATGACTCCTATGTTCTGTTTTCTTTTCTTTTTTTCTTTTTTTTTTTTTCAAGCTCTACTGCTAGAAGAAGACAAACTGCTCTTGGGCAAACAAATCCAAGAGTCAATTTTCATAATTCCAGGATTGTAACTGCCAGTTGGACAGACTTTGGACTCTTAAACTGAATAAGGCAAAAAATGGGTTCTTTTCTCTAACTGCTAGGCTATAAGTAACCATTTCTACCAGTAACTTCATTTTGGCTCCATAAAATGTATTTCAGCCTTCTGACTTTTAGAACTTAAGTCCATGCATTTCTATTGTTGTAACATACTAAAAGTATGGTACTTTGTTATAGTCATGAAAGTCAGTTAGTAAACACAAAGATCTAAAACTTGTCAACACAAATGTAAGCAATAGCACTGGAGAGATGGCTTGGCAGTTGAAGTGCTTGCCTCAGTAAGCCTAAGGACCCATGTTCAACTCTCCAGGTCCCTCGTAACCCAGACACAAAAGTGATGCAAGTACACCAGGTTGTTCCTGTTCACAAGGGGGCACATATGTCTGGAGTTCTATTGCAGTGGCTAGAGGCCCTGTCACACCCATTCTCTTTCTGCCTCTCTTTCTCACTCTTACTCTCTCTCATAAAAAGAAAGAAACAAACAAACAACAAAAAAAAAAAAACAGTTTCTTGAGCTTGCCACCAAAAAAATGTAAGCCATAAAATTCAACATTATATAAACCAGTAAATGGAATATCTTTTAAAAATTATTTTATTTGAGAGAGAGAGAATGGGGATTTCAGGGCCTCTAGCCACTGCAAGAAAACTACATATGCATGCACCACATTGTGCATCTGGCTTGTGTGGGTTCTGGGGAGTCAAACTTAGGTTCTTAGACTTCGCTTGCCAGTACCTTAACTGCTGAGCCATCTCTCCAGCCCACGGAATTTCTGTTAAAAAGAAAACATTTTATTCATAATCCTGATGTACATAAGGGTATTCTGACGACAAACTCCTCCCATTCTCCTTTTTCACTTCTCTCCTACCCCCCCCATACTGAACCTCTTCTTTCCAATTAGTCCCACTTCTGCTTTTATATGTTTTTCCTCTCCTCCACCACCAAGGACAGAATGTTGGAGGGACCAATACTTTGCAGGTCTTGTGCAGTAAATTTTCTTTGCTGTGAAGTCATGAATGTGATGGCTACTTCATGTCTGGAAGGCATTCCACGGCACTCTTTCTTATCCTCTGGCTCTTAAATTCTTTCTGCCCCTTTTCCATGGTGTTCCCTGAGCCTTTGGAGGGCATGATATTGATATCTCATTGAACACTAAGCACTCAACATTCACTTATTGTCAGTACTTTAGCGAGTCTTGAATCTCCCTAGTAGTCACTACGACCAAATGTTAGATCATCACTAAACTATAGGCATTCACGTACATATTTAGAGGACCATTCCATGTGTACAACATACCCATTTAGCTCCCAAACAGTAGTAGCTTTGCTCCTAGGGTCTGGTCTATGATTCTCCCAATCATAGACATTTGATGAGATTTCCAGTACCAGGTATGACTCCTTGCCATGGAGCAGGCCTCAAATCCAATCAGAGACCAGATGGTTACCCTCATAACTGACTTGCCACAGTTGCACCACTGGTTACATTTGGTTTATCTGGTCAGTTGTATAGCTCTCAGAGTCCACTGTTGAGTCAGACTGTTGATGAGTTTCCTGCCCTAGCACCTTGCAGAGCACTTTCCAGCACTATACCAGCTAGCCATCAGGGAGGATGTATCCAGCTCAGTTAACACCTTGATTTCTCAGTGTGGTGTCATCAGCAGCAGGTCTTCTCATTTAGCTCTGGTGGGCAATCTAGAGTATTGGCAATAGTCTGTATGATTTGGAGGATATATTAAGGGTCTCCCCAACCAACAAATCACTGGGATTTTCCTAGCACTTTGATTTTCCGAATTTATGGCTTTTAGGAGTGACATTATCCCTCAAACAGGATACTTCTGCTCAAACTCCTTTCTTGGTCATATTTTTATAAATAGCTAACAAATAATAGGTTTCCATATGTCTTTTTCACACCTCTTTAGTTATTTTTTGTTAAAATTTTCTTTTATTTGAGACAGAGAGAGAAGGAGAGAGAAAGAATGGATGCACCAGGGCCTCCAGCCACTGCAAACAAACTCCAGACACATGTGCCACCTTGTGCTTCTGGCTTACATGGGATCTGGAAAATCACACCTGGGTCTTTAGGCTTCACAGGCAAGTGCCTTAGTCACTAAACAATCTCTCTAGCACATATATCTGTAGTTGTGATCAACCGTCCCTCCAGTCCTTCCTCTCCTGTATCTTTCACCTTATCCCCACTTAAACCCTACATTTTCTATATGGTATTATAGATCAACATTCTAGAACCAGTCAATATAATCCACCCGATCAATGAAATCAATTAAAGAAAATAATACATGTACACTAAAATTAATGCTGAAATACTCTTAATAAAACCCAGCACTCACATAATTCTTAGAAAACTAGAAAAGGAGAGGAAATTTTTCAACTTGTTAAAGAATATATCTAAAAGATAACTGAACCTTACATTACGTATAGTAGTGAGTAGATGAATGTTTTTACTCTAAAACAAGGAGAAAGGTAAAGATATATTTTCTCAGTATTCCTATTTAGTATCCTACTAGGGTATAGAAAGGTATTCTGATAAGACAAAACAATGAATGTATGTGGGTTAGGAAGAAAATAATAAAACAATTTTGTTCAATTATGACTATGTTGTTTATATGAAAAATTTCAAAAAATCTGTATACACACACACACACACACACACACACACACACACCTGAAACCTATAAGTATAGCCAGACCTTAGATTTCAATATTTTTTTACCAGAGGCAATTATTTCCTTTTATTATATTAATGAACAATTATAATTATAAAAACATACAAAAGATTAATCGTCTTCTTATATAAATGTAACGGAATATTGCAGTGTCTATGTGCAGGAAATTACCAGTGAATGGTAATGGAAATCACAGAAGATATAAATAAATGGATAACTACTGCTTGTTAGAAAGTGGGAAGGTTTTCCATCTTAAAATATCAATTCTTGATAAATTGATGTGCAGATTCAAAGAAATCTCATTGAAATGTATAAAAACCTATTTAGTTGTTATTGACATCCTGGTCATAAGTTATGTATATAGGCAAAATGCCTTTAAGAAGTAATGTAAAAAGGAAGAGGAAGAAGAAATTACTCAGGATCTCATGTCAAGACTTGATCTAGGTGACAGAAATGAAGAGTCTATAGTGGAATAAGAATAGCCGTGTAGGCTAATAGTATAAATGGGGCCTCTAAGTAGGTGTACCCAAATACAATACAAATACAAAGACTTTGATTTAGTAGATGAATAGTCATTGAAACAAATGAGTTTGTATCAAATATACATATATATATATACACACATATATACATATTTATATACATCTATGTGTATATACATATGTGTATGTATACTTGATACAAACTCATTTGTATGTGTATATATATATACACACAAACATATATATATATATATATATATATATATATATATATATATATATATATACATGTGATCAGATAAGGATCTTTAACCATAATTAGTCCAGGGTAGAGCTTAGATTTAAATGAAAAAATTCAATGCTATGAACCTTTTGGAAGAAAGCATGAGGGAAAATCTAATGATCTTTCATTTAGTGGCGACATTTTGGGTACAACTAAATATAATCCAGGAAAGAAAGATTATAGATTAGATTTTGTTGAAACTGAAACCTTCTACTCATTGAAGGCTGTAGGAAAAGCTCCAATAATCTGCATGGTACAGGAAAAGAGTTAGAGACATTTTTGTGAATTCTTGTTTAGCAGATATAAACATAGATGGTTACATGTGGAAATATTTATAGCTTTATGCATGTATGGGGTTACTATGATCTCAGGGACTTACTTGCTCTGTCACTTGAGAAGACTTTACTAATATCATTCAACTATCAACAAGCACACTTAGTATCAAGAACCTGGATAATAATATGACTTCCCAGTCAGAAGACCTCAAAACTCCTTGAAGAAATAGGCTCCAGCCTTGTATGTTGTCAGAAAATCAGGTTGTTTTAAACAACCCACAAGGATATTGAAAGAGCTCTCAGTGGCCTAAACTGAACAACTTGGGAAACAAAGTAAATGCAGTGGTATCTGAATATTACTCAAGGTGTTTTAAAAAAAAGTAAGTCATATTGATATAAATATATAAATGAACAAATAAGTAAATAGGGATAAAAGACCAATATCTATGCCAAAGAGGCCTGAATAATTGTTGTATATGATCCATCTTCAAAAGAAGAAGCCTGAACTTCCACTCCTAAAGGACTAGGTGCTGCTGTCTTCCAAGGAAGACACACACTGCCCAGAGGAGGAAAGAGTCACTCTGGATGAGAGAAAAACACCAAAATCCTGCCTCCACTGGGCGGACCAGGTGAGCGTCCACAGTGACAACTCGCTCTGACAACGCTGTTGGGGACAGGATGTGAAGAGGCTGTGATTCTGCCTGTATGCTCTTCCTTCCAAAAGCCCATCGTTTCAGTGAAACGTGAGAGCCTTATACAAATTTGCATTGAGGAATATTATCTAAAACATATGGCTAGCATGCTTCAAAACTGTCATTCACCAAAACAAGGGGAGTCCAAGAAACCATCAGAGGCAAGAGCCGTAGGAGATGTAAGTAAATGGAACATGGTCTCCTGGATTGGTTCCTGGGACAGAAGACAGGGTACCACATAAAAACCATGGGATATAATGAAGAATTACCTTAGTTAATAATTTATCATTATTAATACATAATGTAGTGACAAAACTATATTAATATAAGGGAACAATAGAGGAAATTGGGCCTCTGCTAGGGTGTATAGAAAGAGACTGTCCATGCCAGCCTTGCTATTTCTCTACAGATCCAATCTTATACTAAAATAAACATTTTATGAAAAGCATGTTTGAAAATGAATAGATGCATGTCTTTCTAAGATTGCATGTCTACGTGGATAAGAGGAAATTTCAAAGCCACTTTCAACTCTATGCATGTGTCCTATTTTTAAGCATAATCATTTTTAACATATACTATAATTCATGATTCAGTTAGCAAATGCTTCAAAGCTTCTCAACAATTCCTAGCATACAGCTTGACCTTTAAGATTTTCATACATTTTGCCATAAGAAAAAATGTTTTCATGTAATGAGCTTGATCTTCTGCCATATAGGCGCTGACTGTTCCTAACAAGGGCTGACAAAGAAGGCTTTTCTTTCTCTTCCTTGCCTCCCAGTTCCCAGCACCTGCCTGCCCCACCCAGTTCACACCTCTCCTGCAATGCTCACACTCCTGAGGCTCCAAGCTGAAGTAGTATGCATAAGCCCCTAAAAACATACAGCAGAGAACTGGGGATAAGAACATTGCCCTAGAATACTTGCATCTATCCTGCCTTCCTGAGAAAACAAGTCTACAGCTGCCAGGACAATTATGACTTGAGAAACTCTGGAAAAAACTGAAGTGAAGTAAGCTGTCCCTGAATGTATATAATCCTCCATTTTCCCATTTCTTCTTTTTTAAATGATAACTTGAAATCATCCTTCACTTCACCTCCTAATGAGAACAAACCCTAAGGTGAGGCCCATGTAAGGGGTTCATCACAGACCCTACTCAGCAAGGTCATTGTGATCCTGGTGCTAAATTACTCCCATGAGATGCAGATCCGGAATGACTCCCAGAGCTGCAGGCTCCTGGAGCTAAATGTCCTAAGCCACACTCATACTCTCTGTTCTCTCTCTAGACAGGGACAAAGAGAGGTCAGAGTAGGCCCCTGGAGGGCAGGAGTGGGAAAAAGATGTGTACAGTCTTTCTTTGGCAGACAAATATTCATTTTTATGATTTGGAAGCCTCCGGCTCCCTCCCTTGCATCAAATACTGCGGCAGCTCAGGCTGCTGCAGGATGTATTTTTCTTTCTGCGCACATTATTATTTTATTGTTATTACTCCCATTCCTTCCTAACTGTGAGCCAATGAGCAGAATTATTTTTATTTACTTTGATTTTTTTGGATGCTTGAATATATTGCTTCAATATAGTTTATAATCCCTATAATAGCATCTAATGGTTATACTTTAGACATTTAAAGGCAATTGGGCACATTCAATATGCTCATGACATATAACTTTATAATGTCCTATCTCCTTCCATATTAAATGTTTCATGTTAATAAATTCTAGCCTATTTGTACATTTCATATTTTTGTGTATAAACTCATAAAAATCATAATAACTGGCATGAATTTTCCTGGTGAACTTATACTAAGAGAATATAATTGAAAACAGTTGATTGCAGAGGTATGGCTCTATAACAGAGAAAATAAGGTAGAACATAAAGATGTCATAAAATCCACTGTCAATAGAATTCCAACCTGATCCCAAAACAACACCTTAGTGATCCCTTAGAATAAAACTATGCCCAGCTTTCAAGCAAGTAATATGCTCTAGAGGCAAGAGCAGTCTGTGTACAAATGAATCAATGGCTGTTTCACCCAGACTCCTACAAAACAGGGATTTTCATTGTAAGCTAATTGCATAATGCTCTAGTTTCAATACCATTTATGTTGCTAACATGTTTTTCCCTAAATGTTGGCTCTGCCTTGTAGGAGCTCTGCAACATGTGTAACAAGTCTGAAGAGGAGGATTAATAACTGAGTATGACGGAACTTGATGACATGACATCATCCTCAGAAGTGACCCAGGGCCACACCAGAGCTCTCAACCTCAGTGCAAGTTATTGTTGACTGCTACAACTGTTCCTATTGTCTTGTCATACGTGCGCAGCGTGACGGAGGGCAGGCATGCTGGTGGCCAGATAGGGCTAATCACCCCTGGAAGTGGAGATGAGGAGGTTAGGTTTCATTTATTTTTCTAAGATGTACTTCTTGTTGCACACATATAAGAATCCACACATAAAGCTGCTAACAGGGCTTCAGGAATTTAATAAACATAATTCCTGTAGCTTTTGGTTTAATCCTTTGTGCCTGTACAGGTTAATCCTTTATTTTTGTGCCACAAGATATTTTATAGCTTTTCTCTCTGGCCCGTCACTACTTATATTCACCCCAACCAACCTTCTTTTCCTCTAAAACTAGGTCAATTCATAAGGAAGAAGAGAAAATTTTAATGTCTATCAAGTCCTTCTGTCAATAATTCCCAGCATTAGCCAAATTTGATATCTTTATTTTGGTCTCAGAATGTTTTTCCTCTCTTGGAAAAACTTTAGTATGGTTGCTTGTTTTTTGTTTGTTTGTTTGTTTACTTCCATGATAGTTGTATAGTACCATGCTGGAGGAAATCCTGATATTATACCTATTGCTGATTATGAAACAGTGGTTACAAAACAGTAGTTAACTTTCAATTCTTAAAAATGTTTGTTCTGTTTGATAATAGGAATCTAATTTTTGATGAAGAGATGTGACATAATTGGACTCTTACAATTACTGTAGCTAAAATCTCCCTAGGTAAAACGTCAATTAGATTCAAGACATGATGGCACTTTTACAGCAAATCTCCCATGTATTATCAGTTATTTCAGTGAGACCTCAAGATTCTGTTTTATGATTTCTTTTTGCATTGAAAGGGAAAGCTGGCATACATTGCTTCTGGAATATTTGTAGTCCAAGTGTCAATATAAGTCTAGGAAGTACTGCTTTCAACTTGTTGTTTTGAACACTAAAGCCCATGATGGAAGAAATCCCTGCAATTCTGAAATCATGTTGCAAAGCAGAAATAAAGTAATACTTTAGGCCTACAGAAAATAGTGCTTACCTTTTAATTAATATCATTTTCTCTGCTTATTTTAATATAAGTGATAATTCTATTTAATATAAAATCCTATTCTATTCAACATAATTTCATAGGTTGCATAAACTTATTTTCAAATTTAAGTTACATATGATCTTTCCAAGAGGCATTATTGTTAAAAGATATATGTCTGGGATGGAGAGATTGCTTAGTGGTTAAGTGCTTGCCTATGAAGCCTAAGAACCCTGGTTCAAGGCTTGATTCCCCAGGACCCACGGTAGCCAGGTGCACAAAGGGGCACACACATCTGGAGTTTGTTTGCAGTGGCTGGAGGCTCTGGAGTGCCCATTTTCTCTCTTTCTCTCACTCTCTATCTGCCTCTTTCTGTCTCTGTCTATTGCTCTCAAATAAATAAAGATACATGTCAGCATTGACTACAGAACCTAAATGAAGATGTTTAATACTGAAATATTATTTAAAAAACCTGAAATATGAATTGCCAGTTACAACTGTAATGTGTGCATATATGAATGGAAAATAAATAAAGGAATTTTTCAAGATATTGATATAAAATTTAAAGTGGGGAGAAAAACTAACAGAATCTAGAGCACTACCAGGTTTAACTATAAATGTAACTGTAGGACCTATGCCTTCTGGGTCTCTGCTACCTGGGGAAAGTCAACTCCTTTGGATTAATTTTTAAGTCTCAAAAAGATTAAAATTTCTATATTTCCTTTTGTTCATCAGTATTTTGGGAAATTATACATTGTTATTTTAGGTGTTGTTTGATTCAGGCTGATATTTGAGTGATATGAGTAAGAATGGAAGTCCAGCCTGTTTGGAGCTTCTATCATTTCTGATTGATTAGTGTCCTTTTCTGACTGATGCTGCCCTGATCATGTTGCTAAGTCCTCTTAAAGTTGCTGCCTTAAATATGTACTGTGCCCTTTTACTCAACTATACTTTTGAAAATATACATAACTAGCATAGTAATAGACAATGATTTTCTGAATAGTGCTTTAAAAACTTAGAAAATAATAGCAGGCCCTGAAAAATGGATTGCATAAAATCAACAAACTTCTACATGGCAAAGGAAACAGTTTCAGAATGATGAGACATCTGGAGTTCATTTGCAGTGGCCAGAGACCTTGACATGCCCATTCTCTCTCTCTCTCCCTCTCCCCACTCTCTATTGCTCTCAAATAAATATATATTCCTGTTTTTTTAAAAAAAGAATAAATTTACATTGTTATGAGAAAAATAGATGTAACTGGAGATCATTATGCTAAGCAACATATTAGATTCAGAAAGAGCAATGTTAATGTGGCAAGGATTCTTTCACAGGCAGAATATAGACTGGAAAAAACAAAACAAGAGAAGACTTCCAGTCAAGATGGTGGATTAGGAGCCATGGGAAATGAACCTGGGTGGAAAGGCAATATTTCAGGGTGCAAGCATAAGCACGGGTCCACCTGACTGTCACACTCCCCAGGTGTGGGCGGGGAAATCACTGAATGCATTTGGCCTGGGTGAGTGGGCTCCCTCGACATATCTGAGCCCAGTGGAAAAGGAATTGCCAGGCTCCCCAAGCCTTTTTGGGCCAGGTGGGCAGGGAATCTCGGGGCTCCCAGGTGCATCTGTGGCTGGAATGGCAGGGAACTACCAGGTTCCCCCATTTGGTGTCCCACAAGCAAGGTCATGCTTGCAATCATTGAGCCCAGACCATCGCCACAAACACATGATTGAGATCCACCCTTAACAATGGGATTCCTGGTCTCCCTTTCCTTGGTTGGTACCAACCACCATATCCAAACTCGCCACTAAGGAACAGGAAGTTGCAGTGGACAACGGGACCCTGCTAGGTCACTGGGTTGGCTAGGACTGCCAGGGCCGCATCCAGAATTGCTAGGAGATGGCACACGCAGAGTCCTGGTTCAGGCTGAAGAGCACCAAGCCAAGACCTGCGAACATACCACCATCCCACTTCCACTTTAATCCAACCTGAATAAGGCAATCAACACTTACTCTGCCAGAGATGCTACCTGCTACCTTCTTAGCCAAATGAGATAACTACCTCAAGATGGGCAAACTCCAAAGCAGAACCTAACACAAGACACCAGACGAAAAGCCCACCAAGGATACCTAGTCCCATAATGGAAGCCTCCATTGCAAACCTGGAGGAAACTCCAGCCATACGTGCACAAAATGAAACGATGATGAACATAATCAACAAACTTAATGAAGTAGGGAACAAAAGGCAGGAAGACGTAGAAGGGAATCAATATAAACAACTCACAAAAAAATGAAGCAGGTCTTAATGAAGAAAATCAACAAAAAGTGTTAAAACATGAACTCCATGCCATATATCAGATCAAAGTGCAATAAAACTAGAGATTAGTCGGGAGTGGTGGTGCAAGCCTTTAATCCCAGCATTTAGGAGGCAGAGGTAGGAGGATCTCCATGAGTACGAGGCCAGCCTAGACTACATAGTGAATTTCGGTTTAGCCTGAGCTAGAGTGAGACCCTTCCTTGAAAACACAATAATAATAATAATAATAATAATAATAATAATAATAATAATAAAACTAGAAACAAGGAAACAACAGAAAATCCACCAACATCTAGAGGCTGAACAACTCATGTTACATAACACATGGTTAGTCAAAGAAATCCAAAAGAAAGTTAAGTTTTTCTAGAGTTGAGCAACATTAAAAACACAGCATGCCAAAAATTGTGGGACATAATGAAACCAGCCATGAGCGGGAAATTTATGGCATTAAATTCATACATTACAAAAACAGAGAGACTTTGAGTTAATAACTTAACCATCCAGCTGAAGGCACTAGAAAAAGAAGACCAATACAAACCAATAGTGCTAGATACAAATAAAGAATCAAGATCAGGGCAGAAATCAATTAATTGGAAATTAAGAAAACATTTTCAAAAACTGAAGAAACAGGGTTGGAGAGATGGCTTAGCGGTTAAGCGCTTGACTATGAAGCCTAAGGACCCCCGCTAGAGGCTGGATTCCTCAGGACCAATGTTAGCCCGACGCACAAGGGGACGCCGCATCTGGAGTTTGTTTGCAGTGGCTGGAGGCCCTGGCACCCCCATTCTCTCTCTCTCTTTCTATCTATCTGCCTTTTTCTCTCTCTCTCTGTCACTCTCAAATAAATAAATCAAAATGAACAAAAATTGAAGAAAGAAACAGTTGGTCCTTTGAAAACAATAAACAACATTGATAAACTCTGACCTTTTGATCAAAAAGAAATAAAACGAAAAGGCTCAAATCAGGGCTGGAGAGATGGCTTAGCAGTTAAGCGCTTGCCTGTGAAGACTAAGGACCCAGTTTGAGGCTCGATTCCACCGGAACCAAGTTAGCCAGATGCACAAGGGGGCACATGCGTCTGGAGTTTGTTTGCAGTGGCTGTAAGCCCTGGCCTGCCCATTCTCTGTCTGTCTCTATCTGCCTCTCTCTCTGTCTGTCGCTCTTAAATAAATAAATAAACAATATTTCTTTTAAAAGAAGACTCAAATCAAGAAGATCAAACTAATGAAATTGGGAGACTCCTCAGGACATATTTCAGTTTGATGTTGTTGGGATGAATATCCAAACCAGAGATAGTTTATGGAAAGAAGAGATTTATTTCAAACTTACAGATCCAGAGAAGTTCCATCCAATGGCAGAAGAAGCTTCCTCCCTTTCATAAATCCAAGCAGAGAGACACCACCAAATAGTCCACACCACAAGCAAGCAAACCTGCACTCAAAATCTCACTGCACACCTTTAGAAGAGCATGCACCCTGACTCCTCCATGGAGCCAGCAGTGCACTAATACCAAAGCCAGAAATTAGATCCAATTAGATATAAAAGTTCTCAATAAAATTCTTGCAAGCTGAACTCAAGAACATATCAAAAATATCATATATCTCAACCAAAGATGTTTCACCTCAGTGATGTGGGATTGGTTCATCATATGGAAACTGATAAATGTAATACATCATATAAACAGACTTAAAGACAGGAATCACAGAATCATCTCAATAGATGAAGAAAAGGACTTCAACAAAATACAACATCCCTTCATAACTAAAACATTGGAAAAACTAAGGATAGAGGGATCATATCTCAACATAATAAAAGCAATACTAAGCCATACTAAGTTGAGGGAAATAAATGAAAAATTGCCATGAAGTTCTGGATTATACAAGGGTGCCCATTCTCACCACTGCTTTTCAACATAGTGCTTGAAGTCTTAGCTCAAGCAATAAGACAAGAGAAAGAAACATAAAAGGGTCCAAACTGGAACAGATGACATCAAACTAACCCTATTTGCAGATGACATGGTTCTATATGTAAGGTAACCAAGAAATTTCATCAAAATACTCCTAGAAGTGAATAAGCACTTTGAGAAAAGTTGCAATATATGAAATCCACATACAAAGATCAGTAGCCTTTGTATATATCAGTGACAAATATATGGAGAACAAAATCAGAGAAGCTGTCCCACTTACATTAGCCACAAAAGATAAATACCTTGAAATTTCCCTAATCAAGGAAGTAAGAAAACTATACAATAAAAACATAAAAACACTATTGAATGAATGCTCTGAGCAGTAAAGTTAGCATTCTCAGGACAGATGGCATCTATCTATCACCTGAGATAAATTTTTCAACCCCCATCAACTACAAGTTCTACCTTTTTGCTTTAACAAAAACATCTTATCCAGTTTTGAATAATTTTAATTGGTAAATATCCTGTATTTGTTATATATTATATTATTATTATATTCCCTTTATTAACAATCACATATCAGATGCTTCCTGTGTTTCTGATCATAGCACCACATTGAACTTTACAAATGCAGCCAGTATCAGTTTAGCTAGCTAATATGTCCAATTTTTATATGATTTTTCATATTTATGAATATGTATGTGATATGTACTAAAATAGTTTCATGAGCCATATTTGTCAATCCCCTGAGGGGGATGGATTCCAAGTTACTTTATAACAAATTCAGATTCACAGATTCCCACAGTATGTTTACAAAATAAATGTTTCTCAAGGGGAAGAATCTACAACAACTAATAATATGCATAGCAATATTAGTTGCTTAGATTCTTAAAATACCCTTAAACAATGCTAATAGCAGCACAAACCTATGCATCATATAAAAACAATAATGCATGAGCCAAGATTGGCTATGTTGTTGAAAAATATTTTATTATTTTTATTTATTTGAGAAATGGAGAAAGAGATCGAGTGACAGAGAAACATAATGGGCCCACCAGGACCTCCAGCCCTTGCAAACAAACTCCAGACTCATGTGCCACCTTGTGCATTTGGCTTAAGTGGGCCTTGGGTGATTGAACTTGAGTCCTTTGGTTTTACAGGCAAGCATCTTAAGTACTAAGCCACCTTTCCAGTCCCAAATTGTCTATGTCTTTTAAAACATTTTTCAATAATGAAAAATAAATGCCTAGAAAGGGTTGACCTCACAGTGATCAGCTAATATGATCCAGTCCTGGTAACCATTGCTCAGAAACTAGCTTGGGCATGACACTTTTTTAATTTTTACTATATTTTATTTAATGTTCATATTACTTATACTAATCCTGTGATTTTTATGTATATGTTTTACTTTTCTATAAATTATCATGACCTTGTTTTATTAATGTAGGTGATGAATAGAAATTTCATTAACTTTTTTCTCTTCAATGTAAGGACATTTAAATGGTATTATAAAAAGGTGCTTAAGGGCTGAAGAAATGGCTTAGTGGTTAAACGCTTGCCTGTGAATCCTAAGGACCCTGGTTTGAGGCTCGATTCCCCAGGACCCACGTTAGCCAGATGTACAAGGGGGCATCTGAAGTTCGTTTGCAGTCGCTGGAGGCCCTGGCACGCCCATTCTCTCTCTCTTTCTCCCTCTGTCTGTCGCTCTCAAATAAATAAGTAAAAATAAACAAAACTTTTTTTTAAAAAGGTGCTTAAAATGGCTTGCCAAGGCTATTCACCAAGGAAATAAACACTTGTCTTTGGACTCACCCTCAGGTGGTAGAGCTAGAGAAAGGCATCTATTGCTGCTCTGTGCTCTTTGAAAAAAAAATCAGTCCATAAGAGAAAGAGAAATTATCTGGAATGCCCATCTTTTCCCAGTTTTAATAATACGCTCCAGTCTCACTATGAGACAAACTGTATAAACAAGAAAGAAAGAAAAACGGGAGGGAGGGAGGAAGGGAGGGAGGGAGGGAGGTGAAGAAGGAGGAAAGAAGGGAAGGAGGGAAGGAGGGAAGGAGGGAAGGAGGGAAGGAAGGAAGGAAGGAAGGAAGGAAGGAAGGAAGGAAGGAAGGAAGGAAGGAAGGAAGGAAGGAAGGAAGGAAGGGAAAAACAAAGAAAGAAGTAAAGATGAAAGGACAAAAGTGGTGCTTCCAGACATGAAGTCAGGGATTTCTGCGACTATCTTGGAATTTCCCTAGAATTACTTAACAACAAGAGTCTGGTCCAGGAACATCAAAGCCAGGAAGAATAAAGAAAGTCACAGTGATAAATACTCTACTCAGAAGAAATTTCAAACAAACACTGACTGTCTGTGGAGTGACGGGGATAAAAATCAGCTGTTCAGACTGATCTCTCATTTCCTCCATCAAAATAAAGATGAGGCTTGCTGTGTTCCTCAGAGCTCAGGATGCTGACTTCCCTAAGCTGTGAGAGATCTAATTGTTCAGCTCATTTATACTCACAATCAAATCAGATCTTGCTTCCGTACCAAAGAATCGTTCTGAAATGAGAAATGAGAGGACACGTTTATCCTCAGTAGATTTCTGAATTGGTCAGATGACTACAAATTTTAAACTACTGCAGTGCCGCTCTTCACTCCATGACCAGAAGCCTCACCCCTCCCCCCACACACTGTGTATACTAGATGTGGAAAATGTTAATAAAAACAGGCCCCCTTGGTTTGCCCTATTTCTCAATTTCCTTTTCAACAATAAAATATATTTACGAACAAGGGTCTTACATCCAAAGGTGAATTAAAAAAATGGGGCTTTGTTTTTCTAACTGACTCAGTCTTTAATATTCTTTCTTCTGAGTAATGGACTACAGCCAGAGGTAACTACAATTTAGTCCAATCAAGTAACAATAGTCTATCTAACTCAATTAAAGCAGTTTTTAAATTTATTTATTTATTTGAGAGAAGGAGGCAGATAATGAGAGAGTGAGGGGGAGAGAGAACAGGGGTGCCAGAGCCTCAAGCCAAGCAAATGAACTCCAGAGGCATGTGTCACCTTGAATCTGACTCTCGTGGATATTGGGAAACCAAACCTCGGTCCTTAGGCTTTGCAGGCATTCACCTGAATCACTAAGCCATGTCTTCAGCCCCCAAGCAGTCTTTTATTCATGTTTCTCGCTGGATAATTCAAGAAAATTCTTCAGTCTTGTTACATCTTAGAAAGTTCCATTCCCAATCCTTGATTTTCTGAGATATAGTATCCTGGTGTCTGGGAAAGAGTTGCCATGTGGCCTTATGCAAGGAGAACAAGGAGCACATTCTAATGGGTGAGTTCTTTGTGGATTCTTGCAACTCCCTGGTTAAAAATTGTCTTGTCTGGTGACATTCCAGAAACTACCATATTGCACAGAGATATTCCCTGATAGTTAGAAGGGTTTTCGATTTGCATTTTGGAACATATATGTTATGAGAGAGGCTGTGGAGATGATGCCAAAGAAATGACCTTAGAAAAGACACTTAAATTATCTGGGAAAATCAACTTATGGTTATGACAGAAGCAGCTTTTGCAATTTTCTTTTGCTTCATTTCTTGGAAAAATTTTTACCGTATAACAGACATCATGTGATTTTCTTCTCTTTTCTTAAACCATACAATGAATTTGGGCTTGAATTCATCATTCACTGTGCCTTACTGATGCTGACTGAATTTGGTTTCCTCTCTGTTCACCCAGTAAACTCAGGTGTCCAGTACAACAGCGTACTCACAATAATAGGAAAACGATACTGTGGAAGCAACTTTTGCCTAAATATGGAGCATGAAGTTCCTATTAAGGTATCCAAAATTATGCCTCTTCTTATTCCCCTTGTGAGTTTGATAGGAAATAAGGACCTTCTTTTAAAGGTATTTTCAATATCACTAGTGAAGTATGGTCACATGAGGAAATCTTTCTTCCATCAAGTACAAGCCAAAATTAACTAAGTAAAAAACAACTTCAGGGCTGGAGAGATGGCTTAGCAGTTAAGCGCTTGCCTGTGAAGCCTAAGGACCCCGGTTCGAGGCTCGGTTCCCCAGGTCCCACGTTAGCCAGATGCACAAGGGGGCGCACGCGTCTGGAGGTCGTTTGCAGAGGCTGGAAGCCCTGGCACGCCCATTCTCTCTCTCTCCCTCTATCTTTCTTTCTCTCTGTGTCTGTCACTCTCAAATAAATAAATAAAAAATTTTAAAAAAAAAAACAACTTCAGAGACTCTAGAAAATTCTCACATTCCACAAAATGAAAATGCTATTGATGCCTGGTGAAAAATTAAGTCTGCTAAACATTAATGTCCCTGGGAAATGCTCTGTATCTACCTCATAGCTAATAATTTTTTCCTTAGGCAAAAATAATGTTGTCAAGGCGGGAGTGGAGGCACACACCTTTAACCCCAGCACTCTGGAAGTAGAGGTAGGAGGATTGCCATGAGTTTAAGGCCACCCTGGGACTCTGTAGTGAGTTCCAGGTGCCTGGGCCAGAGTGAAACCCTACCTTAAAAAACCAAAAATAAATAAATAAGTAAAATAATATTGTCAACAAAATATTACTTAAAAATCTATAAGATAATGCATTTAACAAGCATCATTAAGCAAGCATTATGCACAAGACATTGTTCTATGGGTCAGAGGTACCAAAATTAACTAAAGTCCATGCCCTCTTATCATCAATAATGCTCACTTACTGGTGACTACTGCTCAGTAGCTAAAAAAAGAAAAATCTGCTTTTTTTGAAGCCACAGTATAAGACATTGAAGCAACACATTTTGTTAGCCAGTTCTGCTTACTGCTACCTCTAATTTTCCTCTTTTGTATTTCAAAATTGTTGAAGGTCTGCTGTGATTGGATAAGTTTTCAAGAGAGCAGGTAAGGTTACCTCATATTATTGTACTTCTCTGTATGAGCTGAATGAGGTTTCCGTGTAGAATGCTGGTGTTTCCTTATTGGGAACTCAAAGATATAAACATCATCCTCTGGTTTTACTACATATCCAATTACAGTTTTAACCTTCTTAATTTTTGTTGATGTTTATTTTAAATTTTATTTTTCATCAATAGCACACTTTTGGAGAAAAGAAGAGGAAAATTAAGCAGTAGGTAAATACATCATTTATCTTCATGTATTTTTTTTTTTTTATTTGAGAGCGACAGACACAGAGAGAAAGACAGATAGAGGGAGAGAGAGAGAATGGGCGCGCCAGGGCTTCCAGCCTCTGCAAACGAACTCCAGACGCGTGCGCCCCCTTGTGCATCTGGCTAACATGGGACCTGGGGAACCGAGCCTCGAACCGGGGTCCTTAGGCTTCACAGGCAAGCGCTTAACCGCTAAGCCATCTCTCCAGCCCATCTTCATGTATTTTTGATAATTATGTCTGAATGGTCATCCCTCAAGTGTTTTCATGACCCCACATTATCTCTAATTAAAAACACAAATTCAGGTCTGGAGGGATGGCTTAGTGATTAAGGGTCTTGCCGGCAAAGCCAAAAGACCTAGGTTCGATTCCCCAGGTCCCACGTTAAACAGATGTACAAGGGGGCGCACATGTCTGGAGTTCCTTTGCAGTGGCTGGAGGCCCTAGAGCACCTATTCTCTCTCTCTCCCTCTTTCTCTGTCAAATAAATAAAATAAAATATTTAAAATAAGAACCTTTAAAAAACACAAATTCATGTTTTCTTCTAAAATAAAAACAGAAGTCTACTACTCTACTTCTTATACTTCTGAGACTGTTAAGATCATCTCCATCTACTAAATTGTTGAATACAAATATTGCATGCCATCAAATGGCTCCTTATTTTGCTGCAGTCAACATATTCATCAGGTTTTCATTCTAGCCTCTGAAAGATCTCTCATTCTATTTGACAATCATTGACACAGACTTGTTTAAAGACCTTACGTTCTACTTACATAGAGTCCTACATTATCCCTCTCATTACTCTTCATCGTTTAAAAAAATCAATAGCTAGCAATCAATATACACAGATCTAGTGATAGAACTTCACTATTCAATAGTTCATTGAACACACCCTCTCCTCTATCAGGTCCCATTAGTGTTATGATGTTTACATGTATTTTTAAGCACAAATTTTAATAATATATTTAATACTTTTAGCGTTTTTAACTAACACCTAATAATGAATGTATTGGGGAAAAGAAGGATTTGGAAAGAAAAGAAAATCATACAAGTTTCTCTCACCACAAGTGAGAACAGCACTAATACAAAGGCAAAAATATAACCATTTTAGAGGACAATTACCATTTAGCCAAACAACAGTCCTAAGGCATTGCAAACCATAGATTTTTTAAATTGATTTTCAGAATCAGGCACGAGTTCCCTTCCATGGAGCCAGCCTCAAGTCCAATTAGAGAGCAGTTGCTTAATTCCATGACTGATATGCCACTAGTGCACTACTGGGCACGTCTGGCTTTACTTACCAATTGTGCAGTTTGCACGATTCATGGCTGGTTAAGACAGTTATTGATTATCCCCTTGCTACAATCTAGCCTACATTACTCCTTACAGCATGATGACAGCTAGCTTGCAGGGAAGAGCCTTCAAGCTCAGTCACAGCTTGATTTCCTAGTGTCCCAGGGTTGAAGCATGCACCCCCTAGGACTCATCAGGGTGATGAGAAACGGAAGTCAAGTGCTCAACACTGAAACATCTCTGTAAGACCCCCCAAACTGAGCCGAGGAAGCAGTGCAGAAGATGTGGAGAGGATATTAGTGCTGCTGTCAATGCTGGCCCAGCAAAGCTCCTCTTGGAGTGGGGTCTGGATACTAAGGAGACATGAAATGAAAATCGTCAAATAGAAGGATGTTGAGAGCCTAGTACTAAATGAGACATCTCTACCAGGCTTTCCAATGCTCAGAGGACATTGTTGAGGGGATGCAGCAGGAACGTAACAGCCACAATGTGGACACTATTCTCCAAACACAAATTGACCAGTACATTCATGCTCTTAGAGCAGACATTGTCACCTCCGTCAGATTTGCACAATATTGAGCCTATCAATATTTTGACACAGAGGGTGAAGGCAGAAAATAAATGAGACATTAAAATAAAATTACTACTTTGAAGGAGAAAGGGGTGCAGTTGAGTGGGATAGGGGAGGAGTACAAACAAGGGCAATGAGGGTGTTATGATCAGATTGTACTATGCTCACATGCTAAAATTCTCAATAAGGAATATTATTAACTTGTCAATATGTGAGTCACAATATTTCCTTAAAAGTAACGATTAGGTCACACTCCTGATCAAAGTCAAATGTGCCAGATCACATTCAAAACTAAACAAGTTCTTACTTTCATATCTAAAATAAAATTGTTATAAGAATCAGTATATTAGGTTAAATTAAAATAATAAAAATGAACAGTAGATTGTATCAGAGATGTTAGAAGAAAGCCTTCACTTTTGCATAACTTTTTGAGTTAACAATTTTCATGCATGAATACAATGCATTTTGATCCAATCACCTCTTTTTACATCTCATTTCCTCAATCCCCATTTCCCTTCCATTCAACTCATTCTTCTTTTCAATTAGTCCATTATATACCATAGTGTGTGTGTGTGTTTTTCTGGTGCCCTCCTCTACCATCCATGATGAAATAATTCTGGGTCCACTATTGTGAAGGTCCATGCAGATGACAATAAATCGCAACTTCATGTCCAGAAGACAGCATCACACAGCACTTCTCCCAATTGTCTGGCACTTACATTTCTACTATCCCTTTCCACAACATTTTCTGAGCCTTGAAAGTAGAGGGTAGAAATCTTTG
This sequence comes from Jaculus jaculus, assembly GCF_020740685.1. Taxonomy (NCBI): domain Eukaryota; kingdom Metazoa; phylum Chordata; class Mammalia; order Rodentia; family Dipodidae; genus Jaculus; species Jaculus jaculus. Next base: position 71,662,099 of record NC_059115.1, on the reverse strand, counting down.
GCTTACCCACAAGAAATAGACAGGAGAATATTTTCTTAAGGAGGTAAAGTTTTTAAATAACCTAATGTAGAATTGAAAAGAAAAAGGAAATATTATTTTCCTTTCCTTATTTTGGCTTTTTAAAAACATATGTATTTAACAATAGTTTAAACTCCTGAGAGTTAACTAATGGTTTCCATGCATTCAACTTTGTGTATGAAACCATAAACTTTATGTACATAGTTAATTAAATAAATTATTACTTAATATAGTTTTCACCCTGTGTTATGGCCAACACAAGCCATGTTTGTAAATACTGTCTGGTGGGTTGAATCTTAGATCTAGCAACCTGTGTGATTTGAAACAGACACAAGCCCACAGTGAAAACACCATGCAACCATAGCGATAGAAGTTCAGGCTGCCACTCCTGACAGAAGCCATGCAGGCATGAACGTCATCCATGGGCCATCAGAAAAGCATAGCCTTTCTGAGGGTGTGATTTCAGATTTCTAGCTTCCAAGACTGTCGATGCATCACTTTTTGTTGCATTCAGGCACCTCCTGCACATGCACTGAACTCTGATGAGCACTGATGAAGTTACCTTGGAAATAGTGAGAGATAAATAGTGATCGTTGAGCTAATGAGAGAAGGGAACTTGGAAAATATCTGCTTTTTTAGATCATTTTACCAAGAAAACCAAGTTTACAAGTGGAAAACAGTAATCAGCTGTGGTGGCTCATGCCTGTAATCCCAGCAGGAGGCTGGAGTAAGGCAAAGCCAGAAGGAGTTGAAGACAGAAATTGAGCTTCATAGCAAGCAAGGTGCACACACGCATGCCCTCACACACACACCCACGTCCAGTGGCTACCTTGGGGTTATATAAATAATCAGTAACAGCTTGAACCTAGATCTCGAAACTTTTCTCCAATTTTGAATGTCTGTTTTGACCAGAAATGAACAAACTTTCACTCCTTCTTTCTCATATTGTAAGAGTTCGTCAAATGTACTTTTGTTGTTGTTGTTTTGTTTTGTTTTTACTTTTAGTGAGTCTTAAGGAGTCTTCCAATTATACTTTGTAATATAATAAAATACACTTATTAGATAGATGATGCATTCAATGTACTGAAGACATATTTCTTTGGATAAGTGACATATCGAAAGATATGTGACATGCTAATTTACAGACTTGAAGACTGATTTTCACATGCCAATGAGAATATTTATATCAAAAATACATGAAGATAATTTTTGGATGTTTATCATCTTGGAATAACACTTTAGTATGCCGATAAGTTGAAAGTCACTTTTCAATGTGTGTGTGTGTGTATGTGTGTGTGTGTGTGTGTGTGTGTGTTTCTGTGTGTATGTGTGTGCAGGTGCTTGTGGAGGCCGGAGAACCACCTCCAGTGTTGTTCTTAGGAAATTTATCTATTTTCCTTTGTAATCCTGGAGTTCACCAATTAGACTAGCCAGACCAGCCAGCCGGCAGTAGAGATCCTCCTGCTTCTACCTCCTCGGTGCTGAGATGACAGAGAGGCACACGCTACCATGCCCAACATTTTTATGTGAATAGTGGGGATTGTACTCAGAACCTCAGGCTTAAGAGGAAAGTACATTACCAACTGAGCCACCTTCCCAAGCCCAAGAGTATCATTTGAGGAAAATAGTGAAAATGGTAACAAAACATAAATATATACAACAAAGATGTGGTAATATGTGGAAACAATACAAACACACAAAAACACCTACATGTACACAAGTGAAAGAAGAAAAAAAAAATGGCCTCAGAAACAACAACAAAAAAGAAAAATAAAAAACATTTTCTTAGAAATCTACCATAAATTTGAAGTCATGTTCAATGGCAAATGCTAGACCCACTTGATGCCAAGAAAAAAAAAATAATAATGGCTAAGTGAATATAATTAATCACTCTATTTACATAACCATCATTTTCCTATGTAAAGAGCTACCCTGGTGAGTGCTATAGCACTTGTCAATTAGTTCTAATTAGTATTTCTGCCTCTAAATGCTTGACTCCACTTTCAATTACAATTGTTTGTGCATCTTAACAATTACTGTACTAGATATGCTGGCATGGGGCCTGACACATGTTCAGCTTCACCTAGCTAGTGTGCCGCTGCTCAGGTAAACAGTACAGAGCTGTTTTCCATGTATATGTATGTGTATGTGTATATGATACATATGTATATATATAGTGTTTTCTTGAACCAGAAGTAGAAAGCTCATGGGTGATCCAACTATTGGTTGCCCTTCTGAAACTAACTTGAATATCTTCTCCATCCAGTTGCCAGTAACAACTGGATCTCTAATGAGATAATTTCACAATACCTCATACTGGCCTTGTGATCAGTGGAATATCTACAAACTACTGGAAGAGAGGAGGTGAAAAGGCATGGCTGAAGGAAAGGAAAAGACCAAAGAAAGCAAATCCATGCAGAATGTTGGATACATATCCTCATGCATAACTATACTGCAGTCACTGATAGGTGAATATCATACTTCATGATGTCTTTCAAAATTTTTTCTTACCAACAGACTTTAAGCTAGAGGAGGCACAAGCTTTAAGAACATTTGTTTTTAAAGTATTAATGTTTAGGTACCTTCTGCTATGAGATGTTAGAAAAGCAACTGTTAATTTCCTGCTGACATGGTCTACTTTGTTTTCTACTAATTTTTTGCCTTTCCCTGTAGCTCTTCCTCTTTCTTGAATCCAGCAAAGCTGATGTGACAGTGTGGCAAATGGAAGATGGTGAAGAATATTCGATAGCTTCACTCATGAAACTTGGAGTGATAGACTGACAGACCTGCACGTGACAGACACCGTTGGGTCTAAGTGCTTGGTTTACAACAAATCTCAGCACACACCTGCAACAGAGGCTGAAAACTGAGACCTTCTAGTAATCCCAAAAGGTAGCAACTTTGGTTCGGCGAGCGTGCATGTGTGCATGTGTGTGTGTGTGTGTGTGTTCACATGCACATGTTGGTGTGTAATATGTGGCAAGGTTATGTATATGTGTGCACCGATTCCCAACCCCCATGTAGAAATGCAGAACTGGAAGCCTAAGGGAATGAAACTGTGATCTTTTGTCACTCCTCCATGTCATTGAGGAGTCAATCACTGAAGTGTCATTTTTTTTTTTTGTCAGACAAGCTAACAGAGCCCCTCAGAAGTTTTCTGGTGGCCACTTCACATGGGACTGGGGTCATCCGTGAGCATGGCCATACCCAGTTGTTTGAACGGGTGCTGTGGATCCACGGGGCAAACCAGGCCCTTTCAGACCTGCATGCATGCTTGGCAAGCACTCCTGTGCACTGAGCATCTCTGCAGCCCAGCTGAGGATATCCTAACAACAACAAAAACTCAAATTTACTAGAAAGTCCTTTCTGATATCAGTAATAACAGCCCTATCAGATACCCTAATGATTAGAAAGCAAATATTATTTCTTGGAGAATCTACTTCTCTTTTTCAGATGGAAACAGGACCTGAGGAGAGAAATAGCCCATTACAATTCACCAGAGCCCCAGCTGAAACCATACAGGCATTGGGGAAATGAGCAAGAGTGCTGCTTTCTCAGTGAATCTGGTATCAGCACAAGGTGAAGGAGATAAACACTGAGTTCATTCAACATCTACCAAACTGACGGCTACCCCCACAATGCAGGACCCACAATTCCCATGGGGTTGACCTGCATCCCCAATGAGGAGGGTGCCTTTGCGGGGCCAGGGATGAGGGTAAGTATGGTGTACTGGTTACATGCTATGTCCATAAGTAACAAAAAATATATAAAATAAAATAAAATAATTGTAGAAAGTTAACTAGATTCAAGATCTTTCTTTCAATATCTTCTTATGACTATAGAACCATGTCTAGGTACAAACAAGAAAATTAGATATTTAGGAACTTCTGAAATCTAGTAATTTATATAATTATAAGGATAAAATCTCAAGTAAGAGATCACTCATGAGAAAATAGTAGAGAGATTTTTTTTTTATTTTTATAGACACGTCTTCTATTTCTCTAATTCATGGATAAAGTAGTTTAAAAATCCCTAAATGGAAAATGAGAAATTGAGTGGAGAGTAAAAATTCCAATATCTTGAAGTCAAGTTTGCATTGATGAGGAATCTAAATCAATAAAAGACTAAGTTCTCAAAAAAATGCAATGCAAGGCAAAGCTGATTGATTTCAGCTATATCAAAACATTCCTGAATTCAGTATGCAATATATGCTCCCAAGAAAGAAAGTTTCTCCAATATTTTCTTAGCCTTTAAAATATCATTCATCTGTTGAACAATTCTTGTATGCAAGAGCTCAGAGCCATTGGTAGATAATAATGTGTATTTCTCATACTTTAGCACTCATTTCAGAAAATTGTAGGTAGAATTAAGCAATTAGGAAACTACTTGGAAGGTATTTTGTGGATTTTTTTTTAGACTTTTAGCAAACAAGTATTTTTTTTAATTGTCCAGAAGTTAAATAATCACATCTGATAGTTTTTTGTTTTCTTTTAAAAAATATTTATTTTTTATTTGAGAGAGAGAGGCAGAATGGGTGTACCAAGGCCTGTTGTCATTTCAAATGAGCTCCAGATGTTTGTACTATTTTGTGCATCTGGCTTTATGTGGGCACTGGGGAATTGTGCCTGAGCCAGGAGACTCTGCTGCTGAGCCATCTCTTCAGCCCATAATTTTTGTTTTCTTTGATGAAGAATGGTACTGACCTGTATTTTATATTAGAGAATACTGGGACAAACTTGTTAAATTAATATGGTAAATTTGTTTATTCCTTTTGGGGGAAAATTTGCCACTTCTTCTACTAAACATTTTTAATAATTATCATTTATCAAACCCTATCACATTCTAGGAACTTTTCTTGGCCTTGACAGTAACTTGGGTAACAAATCCATGGGATAGCAGGAATAAATATTATTAACTCACAAACACCATCAGTTGTGAAAGCACCTTTAACTAATGTAACTCCAACCAACCATTATTTTTTTTTACTACCCAATGAGGGCTGTTGCATTTACATATGGTCTTTGTCAAGTTTCACTTTTATGTATACACAAAATCAAATATAAGTGAATATACAAAGAGGCAAAGATAAATATGTTTATTGGTTATAGAGAACTTAATGAAATAAAACACGATTTTTTAAAAATTTAATTTATAAGTTTTCTTTTCAGAAAATACAGGCAGTTTGGTACCATTGTTTAGGCTCATCCATGACCTACCCCCTCTCAATGGCCCCTCCTTGTTGATGTAAATGGGTCATGCACTGTGGAGTTAGCCCACAGTTATTGGTACGATAAATGTCTCTGCATATCATGACCCAACATGTGCCTCTGACATTCTTTCTGCCCCCTCTTCCGCAAAATTTCCCTGAGCCATGTTTGGTTCATTTTTGGTCTGCTTCAGTGCTGAGGTGTTGGGGGCCTCTGAGGCTCTGGCTCTCTGATTTGGTAGGAGTTGATTTTTCTCTGTGTTGGTCTCCTTCCCCTTTGTGCTGGTATCTGGTTCATCAGGATAACAGCACCCTTGCTTGTTTTGCCAATTGTCCTTAGTTTCAGTCAGGCCCCTTTTGAGGTATGATGGGGCAACTCTCTCCTTAGGATCTGCATTTATCTGAAAAAGAGAAGCAGATTCTCCAACGGAGAGTAAGTTAGCACCCAGAAAATTGAGATAACACTTACTTTTTGATAGAGAGTTTAATAGGTGTAGGCCCTCTTGTAGCCCATGATTGATGGTAGCTTGATATTGGAGAGTGGGCTTATGTTTGGATATGGTTCTGACTTATTTCCCAGCTACAGCTATGGGTCCCGTACCACTGAGGGGATCAGTTAGCCAAATCAAGAGCAGTTGGTTTCCCACCATGGTTGTGTGCCACTATTGCACTTGTGTGGGCATCACACCAGGTTATTTGTTGCTAAGTAGGTTAGACCATGAGTTGCTTGGACAGATATTGGTCATTTCCTCCAGTCGCCCATGTAGTACCTTCTGGCACTAGGCACACTGACTGTCTGGGGACTGACTCTCTCCTGGCTTCCAGCCATGCCATTCCATTTTACATGTCAGCTGCATATGAAGTCTTCAGCAATAGGGTCTTACCACTGACCTGTGGTGGGTCATCAAGTTCTCTGACAGAAGTCCATCATTCTTTTAGGAAACCTTGTAGGTTTCTCTGATCAAAAGCTCATTGTGGATGATAGCCCCATGCTGGTAGTGAGGGTTACAGGTCAGTGCCCACTAAGAAAGTGAGGAAAAAATAACTAATATATAAGAGTTAGAGAAGAGAGAGAGGGGGGAAAGGGAGAGGGAGGGAGGGAAGATGTAGATTTAGAACTCAAAAATCTAAACAATAAGAAGACAAGCACTCCACTCACAAAATGGGGCAAAGAGATGAACAGGCAGTTCACAGAGGAAGACATACAAATGGCAAACACACACTTAAGAAAATGTTCATCATCCCTAATCATCAGAGAAATGCAAATTAAAACAACTATGAGATTCCACCTGACCCCAACATGGATAGCAAATATCAAAAAATCAAATGAAAATAAATGCTGGTGAGCATGTGGAGAAGCAGGAACACTCATTCACTGTTGGTGGGAATGTAGGATGGTACAACCACTTTGGAAAGCAATATGGAGACTCCTGAAAAAGCTGACTATAGAGATACCAACAGACCCAGTTATACCATTACTGGGCATCTACCCTAAAACCTTCAAACCACAGACCAGAGAGATTTGCTCAACCATGTTTGTAGCGACTCAATTCATAATAGTTAAAAGTTGGAATCAACCCAGATATCCATCACTAGAAGAATGGATAACTAAGATGTGGTATATCTACACAATGGAATTCTATACAGCAGTAAGAAAAAATGACACAAAGAAATGTGAGGAAAAATGGTTGAACCTGGAACAGATCATTCTCAGTGAACTTACCCAATCACAGAAAAAAAATCGACACATAGTCTCACTCATCTACAACACCAACCTGCATCCACCCAAGATACCTTACATACCCAGCAAGCACCTTATGGACTAGACACTAGGATGGATGGGGAGGGAGGAGAGGGCACCGAAGGGGTGGAAAACAGTAATCCAGACCCAAACAGCAATGGTATCATAAAATTCTACTTCCTAAAAGACAGATCAAATGGATGAACCTTCACTAGACCCTTACAGGAAACACCTGAACAACAAAACACTGGAGAGGGTAGGATCAAGTCTAACTGATTTTATTTTTTTTTTAATTTAGAGGTTCTGAAACACTTTTAACCCAGAATCAACAATAGCTATGGAATTTTCTGGTCAACTAATACCTAAAATTCCATCCAGACTTTTGGTCACATGATTATTTATTTACAGAATTTTCTTCTAATGCTCTGTAGTCAGATTTACATAGGCACAAAATGGGTACAAAATCTTGACTTTCTGTTTACAGGCTGTGGTCGTTTGAACATGCAGTGTCTTCCATAGCCTCGGGTGTTTGTGATTGAACTTCACCTTCAATCTCCAACTGATAGAGAGAGCCGCTGGAAGGTGGAGCCTTGCTGGAAGAGGTGCCTGGCTGGGAGTGGACCTTGAGAGCATGAGCCCAGCTCCAAGCCCCATGCTCATGCTGCTTCCGGTCAGATATGGGGCAGCTTCCTGCTGCTATTGTTTTTCCTCTAATATGATGAAACTGCCCCTCAGAACTGTAACCCTGAAACAAACCCCTCTGCTCCCATCAGCTGCCTCTGATAAGGTGTGTTGTCCCCCAGTGTGAAGGCAACAACAACCCAAAGATGGACAATTGACTCTTGTAGCTTTTGAGTTTACAATGAAATAGTCATAATTATTGTAACCTTAGCATGCCTCATTTTATTGATAATTACTTCTAAGAATTCATTTTATAAAAATATATAAATATATAAACATATACATACATATGTATGTATGTGTACACCCATTTTTCTTAATGCTGTGACACTGCGCATTCCTACATTTTCAGCTATCTATCATCTATCTATATATGCATGACACAGTCCTGGACCCTTAGCCTTTCGGGAAATAAGAGATCCTCACAACTTTAGAAGTGCTCATGTGTTTCCACGTATGTGTACAGAGTGCCGAGTGGTAGATGAAGTGTTTCAGTCAGGTTCGCATTGCTGGCAGAAATCTCCCAACCAAGAGCAACTTGTGGGGAAAAAGAGGTTTATTTTGGCTTGTAGACTTGAGGGGAAGCTCCATGTTGGCAGAGAGAAACAATGGCTTGAGCAGAGGGTGGACATCACCCCCTGGCCAACATAAGGTGGACAATAGCAAGAGGAGAGTGTGCCAAACACTGGCAAGGGGACACTGACTATGATTTCTGATTGATAATTTTTCCAGTCTTCTTATTTATGTAATTTCCCCTGAATTATTCCTTTTAAAATATTCAGTCAGTTAGGTACTGTGAACAAATGGTTTCTGTGGTACTCAAGCCACCTTGCACACTTGTATCACCTTGTGCATGGGATCTGGAAAGTTAAACATGGGTCCTCGGGTTTCACAGGCAAGTACATACCTTAACCTCTAAGCCATCTCTACAACCAGATGAATGTCTTTCTTATGTCAAGTAAGTAACATTGGTCCATACAGCGAACACTCAACACTCAAAATCACAAGTGCGGATGTATAGTGAATAACACCTTTTTCTCCTATTATGAGGGTCTTGTGAAAGTATTGCTAGATACTGCAAGGTCATGGACATTGAGGCCAATTCTGTCTGGACAGTTGCACTGTAAGAAGCACAACTTTGGCTCTTACATTCTTTCTGCCACCTGTCCTGCAATGGACCCTGAGCCTTGGAGAGTGTGAGATATTTCAATGCTGAGTACTCCTTTGTCACTTTTTAGCACTATGTTCCTTCTGGGTCATCCCAGTGGTCACCGCCATCTGAAAAGAGAAGCTTCTCTAACCAGAAATGAAAGCAGCATTAATATATGCATATGTACATTAAGTGTAGTGCTTTCAGGGCAGTTTGGTGAGAATAATATATGCATCTAGCTAGACAAGAGCAGCTTCATATCCCTAAGGCTCATGACCTCTCCTGCCATAGGATTTTGATTAGGTTTTCAGTAGCAGGCATGTATTCCCTCCCATAGAGCTGGCCTCCAGTCCAATTAGAGAGCAGTTGGTTTTCCCCAAAGAAGACATACCACTATTGTACCCATTTGGTCATTTGACCTGTTTGGCCAAACTGGAAGCTTCCAGTGTCCATTGTTTTCAATGCCGATGTCTCCTGTCTTCCACAGGGCTGCATGCAATACAGTTCTTTCCAGCTTACAGTTGGCTGGTCTGCAGGGAGAAGGGTTTTAGCCAGCTTAGCTTTTCAGTGATCTTGCTGCCCATGCATGTGGAGTATTCAGCAATAAGGTCTTACCATCTATTACTCCTGGGAAACCAAGGGCCTTGGCAAAAACCTGTAACATTTTGGAGGCAGCAAGGCCCTCCCTGACCAACAACTCACTGGTAGGTATCCCATCCTTTCTAGATCCTTCCATTTCCCAGAAAATTTCATAATTTCATTTTTCTTTACTGCTGAATAGAACTCTGTATAGATGTACCACTTCTGTATTATCTATTCATCTGTTGAGGGACAGCTAGATTGGTTCTTTTCCTAGCTATTGTGAATGGAGCAGCAATAAACACAGTTGTGCAAGTATCTCTAAGGTAGTGAGAAGAGTAATTAGGATATATGCATAAGAGTGCTATAGCTGGATCATATGGTAAATCTATTTTTACCTGTCTCAAAAACCTCCACACTGATTTCCACAGTGGTTGTACCAGATTACATTCCCACTAACTGTGAAGAATGGTACCCATTTTTCTGCATCCTTGCCAAAATTTACTGTCATTTGTTTTCTTGATGGTAGCCATTCTGACAGGAGTGAGATGATATCTCAATGTTTTAATTTGTATTTCCCTCATGGCTAAGGATGTAGAACACTTTTTTAGATGATTATATGCCATCTATATTTATTTCAATGAGAACTATCTATTTAGGTCCATAGTCTACTTTTTAATTGGGTTGTTTGATTTCTTATTGTTTTGTTTTTTGATTTCTTTATATGTTCTGGATATTAGTCCTCTGTCAGATGTATAGCTTGCAAAGATTGTCTCCTATTCTATAGGTTGTCTCTTTGCTCTATTCACAGTATCCTTAGCTGTACAAAAGCTTTGTAATTTCATGATATCCCAGTAGTTGATTAGTTTTATTTCCAGAGCAATTGTGGTTATATTCAGAAAGTGTGCTGTTTGGTCTCCATGAATTTGTGTATGCTCTGTAGCTTTTCTTGTTGCTGATTTGTTGTTGAATCCCATTGTGATCAGATAGAATACAAGGGATTATTTCAATTTTCCTGTGTTAAGATTTACTTTGTGTCCTAATATATGGTCTATTTTAGAGACTGGTTCATGTGCTGCTAAGAAAAATGTATATTTTGTAGTATTTGGATAAAATGTTCTGAAGATATCTGTTAGGTTCATTTGTTCCATGACATCATTTAGCCCAGATGTCTCTCTGTTTATTTTTTGCCAGGATGACTTTTCAGTTGATGAGAGTGGGGTATTGAAGTCAGCCACTATCAATGTATTTGGTGTTACCTGTGACCTTAAGTCTAATAATGTTTGTGTGATAAAATTGGGAGCCCCCATTTAGGTTCATAGATGTTTAGGATTGAAATATCCTCCTGCTGGAGTGTTCCTTTAATCAGTATAAAGTGACCTTTATCTACTCACTAATGTTGGCTTGAAGTCTATCCTGTCGAATATTAGTAGAGCAACCCCTGCTTGATTCTGAGGTTCATTTGCATGAAATACCATTTTACATCCTTTCACCCTAAGACAGTATCTATCTTTTATTGAGAGATGAATCTCCTGGAGGCAACAAATGGAAGGATCCTACAGTCTGCAAGCCTGTGTCATTTGGTTGGGACTATTAGGCCATTGATATTAAGAGATATTATTGAAATGTATATATTTATTCTTTCCATTCTTCTTGGGTGTTAGTGCTTCTAGTTTTCCCTTTACTTGCTTGTTTTAACTGTTATTTGAGTATGGTTTGTTTTTTCCTATTTCTTCTGGTGTGTGTTTTGCTTTATCTTGAGTGTGAAGGATTCCTTAAAGTATTTTCTGTAGAGCTGGATTAGTTGTCATAAATTCATTTAGCCCATTTTTTGTTATGAAATGTCTTTATTTCTCCATCAATTTGGATAGACATCTTTCAGGATAAAGTAATCTTGGTTCACAGTTGTTATCTTTTAGAACTTGGAATATATCACTCCAAGCCCTTCTGGCTTTCAACGTTTGTGTTGAGTAATCTTCTGTTCTTCTGATTGGCTTGCCTTTGTAGGACACTTGCTTTTTCTCTCTAACTTCTTTCAATATATTTTCTTTGGTATGTGTGTTTAGCAGTTTAAGTATAACATGGAGAGAAGAGATTCTTTCTAGGTTTTGTCTGTTTGGTGTACTAAAAGCTTCCTGTATCTGCATTGACATTTCTTTCCAAATTTGGGGGAAAATTTCTTCTATGATTTTGTTGAAAATGCTTACTAAGCCTCTGGATTGAAATTCTTTTCCTTCTACTATACCCTGAATTCTTATGTTTGATGTTTACGTAGTGTCCCACATATTTCGAATCCCCATTCATACCTTCCTACTATCTTGTCTTTCTCTTTGTTGGACAGTATTAGATCTGCTCTCTGGTCTTCTAGTTTAGATATTCTGTTCTCTTCTTCATCCATTGTATGGGTAAGACTTTCCACAGAGTTTTTTACTTGACTGACTGTGCTTTTCAGAGCTAGAATTTCTGCCTGGTTTTTCTTTAGTATTTCTATTTCCTTATTCATGTCTTATAATGACCTCCTAATTTCATTAAGCTGGTTTCCTGTGTTCTCTTGGAATTCCTTCAGGGTTTGTTTTCCTTTTTTTTATTTCTTTGTTGTTGTTGTTGTTGTTTTTCAAGGTAGGGTCTTACTCTAACCCAGGCTGACCTGGAATTCACTATGGAGCCTCAGGGTGGCCTCAAACTCATGGCGATTCTCCTACCTCTGCCTCCCAAGTGCTGGGATTAAAGGCATGTGCCATCACACCCGCTGTTTTATTTTTTTAATTCCTTTTTTTTTTTCCTTCTTTGATTCCTTTGATTTTTTTCTTTTATTTCTTTGAGTACAAATAAAATCATTTTTTAAAATCTTTGTCAGGCATTTCATCTAAAACAGTCTCATTGGGGCCATATCTGATGGATTTATAATTTGGGGTGGGATGCATTGTCTTGATTCTTTGTGTTTCTTGTATATAATGTTGCAATTTTTGCATACTGGGTTGATTTGATGCTTGGGTTTTCAAATAATCTGTGGTGCTTTTAGATTTGGAAGTCCAGCTTTATGTTCTTTCATAGTAAGAGTTTAAGGGGCCAAATGTAGCTCTTGTACTCTAGTCCAGCCCCAGAAGTAATCCTAGGTGTTGGGTTTGTCTGCTACTCAAGCATTCTAGTGGGTTGGTTAGAGCATTTTACTGGCAAATTCTAAAATTCAACTGTGCAATATACACAATCAATAAAAACCAGCAGAAGTTATACAAGTGGGGGATTTAAACAGATAACCTTATAAAGCCACAAACCCTAAGGGTATGTGTCAATCTACACTTTTAATCTTGTCAGCTGAGAGGTTGAGATTTCTTTTCTGAATTGGTTCCCAGATAAGCCTGAGTCTGCCTCAGATCCTGCCCCCAATAATGACAGAGGAAAAAGACAAAGGCCCTAAGAGTTTGAAAGCATTAAAGGCAACAATAGTCAACCCCCAAATACAGCTTTATTGAGAATTGTAAATCCAACCAAGAATATGTAGCTCATAACCTGCCCTGACATAGAAAGAGGGATTAGCACTTCCAGTGCAGGCCTATGTACCTGCGTTTTTGTCAGTCAGCCTCATTACCTTTTGGAGTGGCTCCAAATCTCACCAGGGCTGAGTGTCTGCCTATACCCACCCATGTTGTACTGTGAATCTACTGCACTGATCAGCTGTTACAGACGCCCTGCTGCTGCTGGGAGCTGAATGCCTCCAGAGGGTGATGGTTCTGTTGGTTGGGGATGGCAGAGTGCAGGAAGCCTGGAGTTGTATTGGAACAGCTAGCTCAGCAGGTCCTTCCTTGTCCCACTTTGCTCTCTCCCCTTTAGATGTCTTGACTTTGCAAGGAGGCTGATGAGGTTGGAAAATCCCCTTCTTTGGTCTCTGTTCCTGCAGCTAGTGCCAAGTGGACACTCGGATTTTTGTGGGTCCTGAGACTCGGGTCCTCAAGCTTCTTGGTGGGATTCTGGGCAATCTATTCCTTTCTGATAATCTTAGTATCTCCTGCTTCTCTGCTGTGGTGGGAAAAAAAAAAAAACTGTACACTTTACAGACAAAGAGTGTATTTTGCAGTGGTTTTGACCAAATCCCTCTCTAGGCTGCATTAGTGAGACTCCTATGCTGCCATTTTACCTGGAAGTCTCAGAAATCATTTCTTTACAGTACCTTTCCCTTTCAAATTTTAAAAATAAAAGTAAAACTGATTTATCTCTCTTCTCTATAGATATTTGTATAGATTATGAATGTGTTTACTATAGCTTTCCAAATTAAAGTTAATGTTCAAAGAAACATTCCTCATAAATTTTGCTTAGCTTCATTTCCTTCTTTTCTATTTCTTTCACTACTTCTAGAATTGGGATTTATTATTTTATGCTAATGAGACCAAAGCTGCTAGAATGATCTCTATATAGAACAGTTAATATTTCTATTCCACTGTTGCATCCCACATATATGATACCTTATGCTCCAAATCACAAGGAAGATGAGTATAATTCATTATCATATTAAAAAACCAAAACAAAAGATTGCAAAATATGCCCTACTATAGTGGATTAGACTAGACTACTAAACATGTCTTTAAACTTTTTTTTAAAAATTTTTAAAGAAAGGTTTTTCAAATTCTAAAATGTTTTGTTATAACATTCTTCCCACTCTTGGTGTGGCGGCTCATGCCTTTAATCCCAGCACTCAAGAGGCAGAGGTAGGAGGATTTCTGTGAGTTGGAGGCCACCCTGAGACTTTGTAGTGCATCATTATAGGTCAGCTGGGCTAGAGCGAGACCCTACCTTGGGAAAATAAATAAATAAAATCTTTCTTCCCTTACACATTCCTATGTTCCCATTATAATTTATGATTGATAATTTTCCAGTCTTCATATTTATGTAATTTCCCCTGAATTCTACCTTTTTTTTTTTAATTTTTTTTTTTTTTAATTTGAGAGCGACAGACACAGAGAGAAAGACAGGTAGAGGGAGAGAGAGAGAATGGGCGCGCCAGGGCTTCCAGCCTCTGCAAACGAACTCCAGACACGTGCACCCCCTTGTGCATCTGGTTAACGTGGGACCTGGGGAACCGAGCCTCGAACCGGGGTCCTTAGGCTTCACAGGCAAGCGTTTAACCGCTAAGCCATCTCTCCAGCCCTGAATTCTACCTTTTAAAATATTTAGACAGTTGGACTTTATTTTTTCCTTTGGCTTCTTTCACATTATTTGACATATGAGGATATGTCTAATATTTCCTACTTTAAATATAAAGGCTACTTATACTATAAAATTCTTTATTCTATCACCTGGCATTATAAAAAAAACAAACAGAAAGAAAATACAGAGGGAAAAAGGCATATTCTTCTTTTGCTTCCCTGATAATTTTTTTCTTAGCATTAACCAGATCATTGACAGACATATATACAAGGAACATCAAATAGCCTCTTAAAGAGCTACTTTAAAACCATGGACTTGAGCTGGAGATATGGATCAGTGGTTAAAATCATAGAGTGCTAATTTGTATCACTCTAGTACAAATGTGTGTGTGTGTATGTATTCCATAATATCATGTTCTGTGTCATAAATTTGCACAATAAATTTTAAATGGATTTTAGATGGGAAAAATGTAAATTGTATTTTTCTTCTACTGATACCTAGCAAGCAGAACTTAACTATGAGAGAGGATGACTTAAGATAATCCTTAAAACTTTTGAACATTGTAGAGTCAGAGGCATGTAAACTTCACCTTTCTCTACCATGTATTCCATGATTATACACATTGGTCAAATTAACACCAAGAGTAACCAGTACAATTTCTCAACCTTCTTATATGACACTTTATAGACTCAGTATGAAAGATATATTTGTGCTAAATCCTTCTTAGCAAAGTGGATCATGAACATGTTCTCATTTAACTCCTTCACAGTTGGCATATTTAGAATATTGGCCTTTACTAACACAAAATCATGAAATTCTGCTGCAAGGTCTTTTATATATAATCTTTATATTCCCAAAGGGGGAAAATATCACATTTATCCAGCCACAACCAAGAAAACATAATTACAATTTCATATTTTAATATAACCCTAATATCTGAGATTAATTATTCTGAACCCTAGTTTTCCCTAGGACTTGGTCCTCAAAGATTTGAAGCAGCTTTGTAAACACACATATAGTAGAAGTGAAGGGAGAGACAGCACAATTTCTTTGTGTAGTCATTTGACTTGTCAGTAAAGGATATAATACTGCAAAATGAGCTGTTTTAAGTTAACCACAAAGAAAATCAATAGAAGACCCACAGAACATATTGTGGCAAGTCAGTTCTACCAACAGAAGACAACAGAATAGACTTCCCCTGAGAGCCTGGATTAGAACTGCAGATGTTAATAGAATTACCTGAAGCAATGGGACTTCAGACATTGGCACAAAGGAGAAATGGCACAGAGTGACAAGGCATTTGTTGCTTTGGTCGGTATACATTGATGGGTGAAGAACCATTATACTGAGAAAGAACATATGGTAAATTGTTACAGTGAAGGAAAGTAATAACATTGTATAAAATGTTGTAAAGTGGATAAATAAATAAGAGCAAAGTTAACGATGTTGACTAACAGGGAGACACTATGTCCATACAGAGTCTTCAGAGGGTTTGTAAATCAAGTAGAATTTGAGCTGCTCTTCATAACTGGACAGGTATCAAGAAGGAGGAAATACATTAATTAAGTTGGCACTCATGATGATGGCAAGTGGAGAAGCAGGAATGCATAAGGCATATTTAGAGTACGTAGGTGAGGGTATAGACTGAGAAATACAATGGTACTTACACACATTTATTCTGCATAGCC
The DNA here is from genome assembly GCF_020740685.1 of Jaculus jaculus. Taxonomy (NCBI): domain Eukaryota; kingdom Metazoa; phylum Chordata; class Mammalia; order Rodentia; family Dipodidae; genus Jaculus; species Jaculus jaculus. The sequence continues at coordinate 71,645,894 of NC_059115.1, read as the reverse complement.
TATTTCCCTTTCTTGGCTGTAGTCACCAATACTAGCGTTGTGACCTTGAATGAATCATTTTATCTCCCCTAGTTTCAGTTCTTTTAATTCCAAAATGAAAATAATAAGTGTTTGTAACTTATTGAATTGCACAATTGAATTTGAATGCTAATGGGCTTAAAATGGATCACCATAAACATCCCAAATGCCTTTATTGATTATTATTTTGATTCTTTGAACTTTGAGACCATGTTTTCTTTCGGTTTCTATGTAGAGTTTTAGAGTTGTTGTTGTTTTGCTTTTGTCTTTCTTTCTGAGACAAGTTTTCACTATGTATCCCAGATTGGCCTTGAATTAACCTTGAGCTCATGACCTTCCGCCTCCTTCCAGAGTTCTGGGCTTATAGACATGAGGCACCATATCTGGCTTGCGTCCTCCTCATTGTTAATCCACCAGACTGTGGGCCAAACCAGTGTCTTAGTCTTACGTCCTCAACATCTAACACAGTCCTGGTGGTGCAACTGATAATCCTGAAAACTGCACTAGACCCTGGCTATGTGCAGCTATCTTCATGTTTCTGTGTCATGTTCTCTCCAATTTCCCATGGTTAAAGCCCCAGCTCTTCTCTTCTTGGACTTCTGTGTGCTCTCTTCCCTTTCCTGGTACTGTGGAGATGGTTTATTTATGATAGGGCTCCACCAGTGTGTACTATTGTCAATGCTGTTATTTTCACCTTTAGGATTTCATAGTAGGCAAACTACCACTCTGCAATCAGCGATGCAGGTTACTGGCTTATGACCTTCCAGATTGTACATGGTATCCCTACTAAATGAGAACACATATGCTAAATAAAGAATACCCCCTTCATGGGCTGTAGGGATGGCTTAGCGGTTAAGGTATTTGCCTGCAAAGCCAAAGGACCCAGGTTTGATTCCCCAGGACCCACGTTAGCCAGATGCACAGGGGGACGCACACATCTGGAGTTCATTTGCAGTGGCTGGAAGCCCTGGTGCACCCATTCTCTTTATCTCTCTCTCTCTCTCTCTCTCTCTCTCCCTCTTTCTCTGTCAAATAAATAAAAGTAAAATACTTTATAAAAAAGAATACCTGCTTAGCATGCTCTTCATGTTTCAGTCTCAGTTATTTATATTTCTATATTAAAAACAATTCTTAGATTATGGGATGCAAAATGCCATGATGCCCTCTGACATCCTAGAAGAGCGGCACTAACCTGCACACGCTCTGGAGCGCTAAGTCTAAACTAAACGTTTATTCCATTCCCAAGGGACTCCCAGCACTAACAACAACAAAAAAGATAGCCATGTAAAAATCTTTGCCTTTTCTGACTTAAAAAGTTGACTGCTTGCTACCTTTTTTTTTTTTTTAATCTAAAGCATGTAGGCAGATTCTAATTTGGCCCTGCAAAAAAAAAAAATCTGTTTGGCCCTGGGCTGAGGGAAGATGTTAATTTTCATGACTGTTTTAGAACACATCAAAATTCAGTATGCATTTTTTTCAGGATTTCAAAGCAATATGCTTAAAACATGCAATTTAGAGCTAGAACATATAGAGCATTTAAAAATATTCAAGTTTTCCCAAGAATCCATCCGGTCTATTATTACAATAAGTAGGATACAAAGACATCTTTATCTGATTGTGAATGAAATTTTCTACACAGAAAAAACAAAGTTTGAAGTGAAATTATAGTTCTTCGAGTTCAGTAGAGATTTGTTGGGTTTGGCACCAGCAATTTAGTCTAATTGAAATGAAAAAAAATATATAATTAAATATACATTAAGTAGTTCTCAGAAAAGTAACTTTAGAAAACAATGATTCCTAGCCTCTATATTTGACATTAATATATCTTAAGTAACACTCTTAGCTTGGTCAATATATGTAACAAAAAATGAGTGAGAATATGAATCATCCCACCATGAAAGAGCTGTCAAGACAAACAGTTGAACATTTTCACAGTCTTCTTCTATATTGCATTTGTATTCTCTTATGTCAAGAAATGGTGACTCCTTCCTGAGACTAGTAGTAAGAAGTTTTTAAAATGTTCTGATGGAAAAAAAATTGTAATTCCCACCTCACAGATGCCAGGCACACTTTCATGTTTAATCACTGTGGCCCTTACATCTTCCTTTTCTCTGGAAGTGTCTGAACTTGGAGACTGAATGAAAATGTGGCTGTCGATAATAAGTTATTTTTAGCAGAACCAAATTTAGGTTGCTGAAAGTTATTCAATTACTTTCTGCTCCTCCCAACCCAAATCTACATACTTCTATTATCAAATTGGAATAAAAGGATTTATTGAACAGTCTTCTATTCATGAAAAGACTTTAGCAGATTCACTTTTTAAAAAAGCAAAAAAGGAGAGATGAATGTGGAATGGTAATTTTCAATGTCATTTTTTAGGTGGAAACTGGTGGTTTTGGCCTCACTCAAAAGGTTTGAAAATTGAAATCCACATCAATGTTACTTCTTAAATAAAGCAGAAACTCCTAGCTATTCAGAAGTAGCTAGATTTCTATCATATTTCTTTTACTTGGGGTGCTAGGGATTAAAGCTAAGGTCTCATACTTGCTAGACTAGTAGTTTACCACTGAGTTAGACCTCCAGCTCTCTTTTCACTTTTTATTTTAGGACAGGTTCTCACTAAGTTGTTTAGTTTGCCCCTGAAATCATTCTATAACCCCCAACTTACAGGCTCTGACCCTGAGATCCTCCTGCTTCAGCCAAATAGCTAGGATTACAAAACGTTATCACATTGGCTTCTGCATGTATTTTCTTTAGCATGGAAATCAGTCATTGCTAAAGCACATCATTTCTTCCTGGAAAGAGGTGCTCTATGACAGCAGCTGCTTACATGTTCTGATATGTCAAAGCTCTGCAAACAGCTTGGCACACATCATCTTTTTCTAACCTCACTACCAACAATGTAAACACCATTTGAACCCCTGCTTCCAGAAGAAGACTGAGGCTGTGAGAGGAGACATCAAATGATTCGCTGGCAACAGATACTAGGCAATATTAAGATTTAAACATGGACAATTCAACCCAGAAACCATCACCTCTGCTATGTTGCCTCCCTTTCATTGCACTATTATGATAAAACACTCGAAGAAACCTTAGTTTGCTAAAAGAGGAGAATCCAGTAATGAGCTCAAACTTGAAAAGATAGGCATGTGGATGGAGCAACCAAACAGATGGGGCATGAGGAGGCTGAGCAGTCGCCTGCCCACGGGAGTTCAGCTGGCCATTAAACTGAGGCATGCCCACACAGGGTCAGCCAAAGCAAATGCACTGAGATATTTGAAAAGAAAAAAAAAAAAAATCAAATGACGCTATAAACCTACAAACCCTGAGAAACACAGCAACAAAGAGATACGCTTACACTGCTACCAAAGAAAACAGAAGAATGTCGAGGATACCTGGGCAGGAGAAGATCTGGCAATGGTTGCAAGAGGCCCAGAGAGCAAAAGGTCAAGCATCGAGGTACCCATGGGATTGACATTGATCCTCAGTTTTCAAAATCTTCTGGAAGCTTCCTCTGAAACAGCTTTCAAAGCTTATGGTAGAAAATCATCATTCTTTGAAGTGAATTCAACAGTTGCAAACAAAAATCCTTGCAGCAATTGTAGAGAGAACATCTAAGCAGTACAATCAAGAGTGCTCATAATATAGTCACACTGCTTTCTTTGGGTATACGTAGCTGGTATGAAAATAGACCTCAAAATATTTTAATCATTAGTTTTATTATCAAAATAAACAAAAAACCTTCCTAAGTGAAATCTAGGGAGAAAAAAAAAATCTTATTGGAATTTCTTTGTTCTAGTACATTTATTTAAAATCCACTTATTTTTCTATACCATGTCAGAGCCTGGTCCCAGTCTGAAATTGTTTACTAACAACAATTTTAAATACTTATTTGATACCGTTCTTAGGAAGTAATGCTCACAAGTCTACACAAGACATTCCAATGAGCTTTCTATTCACCAGGTGTGACGGCAAGCCAGAGCGGGTTTCCCAGGGCTATCCCTGCTCCTTCTCCCTGTGCTCACCAGGCCTTTTGACTGTATGCGCACATCTGCGGCACCTTTTCTCTGTAAATTAATCTGCTCCTCTTATGACACCAGCCACATGGGATTAGGGCTACTTCACAAACTCATTTTAATTTATTTGCTTCTTCCCATGCACTCCAAATGCCACCAAATTCAAAGACATTTAAGGTTCGCCTTTAATGTGTGAGTTAGGCAAGGATACCTCACTCAATAGCAACTGTATTCACCAAGCCATGAGGTATTTTCTGGTCAGTTTCAGGTTTGTTCAGCTTACCCAGCAAATCAGTAGTTCCACAGAGACATAGACTATTAATGATAGATATTAGATAGGTGATAGATAGATAAATCTAAAAGGAATAGCATTGAAAGTTATTTTAAACAAGTAATCTTCCAGTATGTATTAAAACTTGTATTATGACATTTCGATTGTTCTTCTTCTTTGTTTAACATATTGTGGATAGTGTTGTCTAAGATCTATTTTAATTAAAAGACAAACCCATTTAATAGATTTTTGAAATTTTGAAATTCTTTTTATATGGTTAAAGACTAATTGCTGAGCCAGGCGTGGTTGTGCACGCCTTTAATCCCAGCACTCGGGAGACAGAGATAAGAAGATAGCCATGAGTTTGAGGCCATCTTGAGACTACACAGTGAATTCCAGGTCAGCCTGAGCTACAGTAAGACCCTACCTGGAAAAATAAAAAAAAAAAAATTAAAAACACTAATTACTGTAATGAAGAATCTATGTTCTTCTGTATATTAATAATATATCTTATTTCTTTCACTTCATTCTAAAACCAGCTCTATGAGAAAGTAGTTACTACCCCATTTTTTTAAGTGTAAATAATTTACTTCAAATCACATAGGAATAAGTGGTTGTCAGATCAAACACAAGTATGTCTGGTAATCATCAAATTCATAGTTTCACAATAAATACTCTACCTCCTGGGGCCCAATATAATCATTGTAACCTGGAATGAACAGTCTTATCTTATGTTATATTTCTATAACTTTGTAAGAATACCAGGCTACTGTTGGCATTGCAAACATGAGATGAATCTGTATTTACAGATTATGTAGGGTATGATTTAAAAAACGTACAAAGCACTGAGATTAAGATGAGCATCAAGCAGACAAGGAGCAGGGCAGGCCTGTTTAGGGCCAGTGCACTCAGACCTGGTGAGGCACCAATGTGCTTGGGCCCTGTGAGCTCAGGGAGTGCAAGAGGCAGATTTGTTTGAGGCCTGTGCACTTGGACTGGAAGAGGTAACACTCTGATTGAAGCCTGTGAACTCAGCTGGAGAGGATTACCAGAGTGAATAGGGTATGGCCCAGACGAGTGAGGAGGTACTGAATGTAGGCATATTTGGGACCCAACATAAGGAGGTTCCATTAACTTTCCCCACACCTCCTGCACTCAGATAGGGGACCAACACACTGAGCAGGTACACCTGGTGCAGGAGCCAGGGCCTGAGATGCCACCCAACACCACTCAGTCCCAGTGAGTCCCTCAAACCCACATCCCACACGGCCCTCACAGTGTTTACACCGTGACGTGTCCCCACAACCTCTCACCCAGAGAGTCCCCCCTCACTACCAATGCACAGGTTGGTTCACCACACCCTAAGCATGCCCTGGCGAGACCCCAGTACCCCACACCAATGTCCCCATGGTATGCCTTCAGCCTCAGCAAATGGTTCTGTTTTTGGCTGCCTCCTAGCCGCCTACAAACACCACAACAACACCAGCCAACTGTATAGGCCTGGTCAAGCCTGGTCCTTGGATCCCAGGGACCCCCAACATTTACCCATGACCCCTGCCATTCCCCAAATGACTATTAGAGGCATCTCTTCTGCCCTAGATGAGGATCTCAGGAATATCTAGCAACCAGCAGCCGGGTGGAACCAGTGAGTCCTCCACAGCCTGCAAAGCTGGGTTCAGTATGGGAGCAGACTAATGGTACAGCCCCTGAATCCCACGGGATAGGCATGGCTGTAACCAGGAGCCAAAGAGATTCTAGATTTCCAACCTAAGTTTTCTATCAGCCGTCAGCCCAGTGCCGCTGGCACACTTGCAATCTCCACAACCTGCACGTGCGTGAAGACATCATCTCACTCCAATGCAGTTGAAATACAACACAGAAGATTCACTGATTATACCAAGGCAAATACTTGCTTCCCTCTTAATAAAATAAGACTTTCACCGCACAATAGGTAGACCCTAATGCAAAAAGAAAACAAGGCAAGAAACTGGGAGAACTTCACCATAGTTGCAAGTGATACAACGGAAGTCTCCATTGAAAACATAGAGAAAAGAAGACAACAGAAACATAATCCAAAATTGAAAGCAAAATAAGCTACATGTCCCCAACCAAGCAGATCACTGAACTGGAAACAAATCATCATAAAACCAACAGTCACAAAAATTTGATGCAACAGAATCACCTCTTAAAGCACATAACTTTGTCCCTAGGCTTAACTTAATTGGGGAAAGCCAGAAAGGGCAAGACAGAGAGAGAAATGAATTGAAGATAGGCAACTAATAGAGGATCTTATAATGAAGACATGATTAAGTGTGAAAGTGAATTCCAAAATGCATCACAAAATTTAACAATGACCTGAAATTTGAATTTGACAAAGGGATGGATATGATACAGAAAAATGCAAGCGAAAACAAAAGTGGCATAGAGCTGCAAAAGCCTCTCTGGAAGCCCTCACTAACAGTTACTCGTGAGGAGGACAAAGACAAGACAGAAGTTACTGTTCAGGAGTTGAAAATCTTTCAAAACTTAAAAAAAAATCATGTGAACAAAATACAGGAAATTGCTGAATGTCCTAAAACAAACATCTAGATCATGGGTATACCAGAAGGGGAAGAAATTCTAACCAAAAGCATGGACAACATAATCAACAGAACTATTCAAGAAAACTTTCCCACCTCCTCAAAAGAGAGACTCATCCAGAAACAAGAAACTCACAGAAATGAGCAAAGGAGAAACACTCAAAAGCTCATCATAGTTAAAACTCAAACTATGAAAACAGAGAGTGCTAAAAGCAGCAAGAGAGAAACAAGTCATTACATACAAAAACAATCACATCCAAATTACCTCAGATATGTCAATGGAAATCCTGAAAGCCAGAAAGGCTTGGAATGTAGTGCTTCATATCCTAAAATACTGTGGCTTCCAGCCCAAATTACTGTACCCAGTGAAAGTACCACTCATAATAGGTGGTGAAAGGAAAACTTACCATGATAAAAGCCATCGCTATGATTATATGAATACAAAGCCAAACCTAAAGAGAATACTTCTGGGAATAATCTACACAGAAGAGTTGGACAACCAACCTCAAGAAGATGACAATAACCAAAACTAGAGTAAGCACAAAAACATACAATGCCCAAGAAAATCCAAACCCCATAAGCCTCTTACATGGCAGGGATTGAACCAAACCTCTCAGTTCTAACCTTAAATATCAATGGTCTTAACTTACCCATGTAAAGACACATGAACAGGGTGTATCAGACAAGTGGATCCTTCTATCTGCTGTCTTCAAGAAACACAGCTCACCACGAAAGACAGACACCTCCTCAGGGTGAATGTGTGAAAACCATTTTTCCAAGCAAATGAAAACAAGGCCCAATCAGGATTGGCTAAATTAATATCTGAAAAAATAGACTTCAAACCAAAATTAATCAAAAAGGACAAATAAGATGACTATCTACTCAAGGGAACAATCTAACAAGAGGACATCACAATCGTAAATCTATACACACCAATCACAGATGTACTGCATTATATAAAATAAAACCTAATGACAAAAAAAAAAAAAACAACCCAGAAATCAATTCTAATACCATCACAGTAGGGGACATCAATAACCCATGATCATCAACACACAGATCATCCAAGAAGAAAATCAGAGAGTTTAATAATATCATAGATCAACAAGACCTAACAGATATATAAGAACAATCAACTCCAGTTCTACAGAATACAAATTCTTAGCAGCCCATGTGAACTTCTCTGAGATAAAATATATATGAGGGCATAAAACATGTTTCAATAAATTCAGGGAAACTAATGTAATTTTCTGCATTATACTGGACCACAATGTGTTACAGCTAGAAATTAACAATCAGAGACACAACAGAAATCACATCAGCTCCTGGAGACAGTACAGCACACTATTAAGCAATGAATGGGTCATGGAATAAATTAAAAGGAAATTGTAAAATTTCTAGAACTTAATAATGAAAACACAACTTACCAAAACTTATGGAACACAATGAAGGCAGTCCTCAGAAAAAATGCATGGCACTAAATCCCTTCATAACAAACACAGAGAAATTGAAAATTAATAACCTAACCAGCCACATAAAGGCACTGGAAAATAAGAACAATCCTATCCTAAGAGTTCCAGATGGAACAAAATAATTAAGATCAGAGAAAAAAATTAATGAATTGGAAACTAAAAAGCACTATAATTGTTAAAATACGAACTGGTTCTTTGAAAACATGAGCAATATAGATAAACCACTGGCCAATTTGATCAAACAAAAAAAAAAAAAAGAATTCTCTGATTAACAAAATTAGAAATGAAAAGGGAGAGAGAGGTCACAACAGACACCAAAGAAATTGGAAGAATAATCAGGGCATATTTCTAAAACCTCTACTCTGCAAAAGTGAATAACCTGGAAGAAATGAATAAATTTCTAAACACAAACTACCTAATAAAACTAAATTCAGAGCATATAAATTCCTAAAGAAACCCATTACATCCATCAAGATTGAAAATGTAATCAAAATCCTCCCCAAAATTAAAAGTCCAGAACCTGAAAGACTCTTAACCAAATTCTACCAAACATTCATCAGAGATCTGAAGCCATTTTGCTCAGGCTTTTGCACATAATCAGAGAACAAGGAATGCTCCCCAACTCTTTCTATGAAGCTAGCATCACACTAATACCAACACCAGTTCATATGCAACAAGAAAACTGTAGCCCTATTTCCCTAATGAACTTAGGTACAAAAATCCTGAACAAAATCCTCTCAAACAAACTTCAACAACACATCAAAAACACTACACATGTTGATCAAGCAGGCTTCATCCCAGTGATGCAGGGATGGCTCAACATATGGAAATGGATCAATGTAATACTTCACATAAATAAACTCAATCACATGCTCATTTCGATAGTTGCAGAGAAGTCCTTCAACAAGACATATCACTTAGTGTCCAAAATGCCAGGCAGACTAGGTGTGGATGGTTTACACCCTAACATAATAAAGGCTGTATACAAAGCATCTAAAGTCCAAATCACACATAATGGGGGAAGGCTCAAGGAGTTCCCATGAAGATTAGGAACAAGACAGAGATGTCCACTTCCTGCACTCTTCTTCAACATGGCCCTAGAGATCCTAATCCAAACAATAAGACAGAAGAAAGATGTAAAAGAAATGCAAATTGGAAAGGAGGAAATCAAACAAACCTTATTTATAGATGACATGATCCTGTACATAAGTGACCTAAAAGACTCTACCATAAAACTTCTAATGGTCATAAATTCCTTCAGCAAAGTGGCAGGATGCAAGATCAACTCACAAAAATCAGTATGCACAAAAGACAAATATACAGGAAAAGAAATCAGTAAGGATGCCTCATTTTCATTAGCCCCCCCCCAAAAGAAAACAATCAAATACCTTGGAATAACACTAGCCAAGGATGTAAAAGAACTATGGAATAAAAAAAAAAAAAAAAAAACACTCAAAAAAGAAACTGAGGAAAACATAAGAAAGCTACAGGTCCATGCTCCTGGACAGGTAGATTTAATATTGTGAAAAATGGCAATTCTACCAAAAGCAATATACAGATTCAGTGCAATACCACTAAAAGTCCCAACATAGTTATTCACAGAGATAGTAACAATAATATCATAATTCGTATGGAATTACATAAGGCCTCAGATATCTAAAAATATCCCCAGAAAAAAAAAAAAGAAAAAAGAAAGAAAGAAAAAACACCTCTGGAGGTAGTACCCTAGCTAAAGTGCTGGGGAAATAAAAGGACTTATAGACCAATGGAGCCGAGCTAAAGATTGAGCCCTTAGTACAAGTAATTACTGATACCTCATCTTTGACAAAGGAGTCAACAATGTACATAATAAAGTTTGTGGGAAAAGTAGATAGAATTAGAAAAGATCATACGAAGCAAACTCACACAAGCACAGAAAGACAAATGTCACATGTTCTCTCTTACCTGTAGTTCCTAACCTGGAAGACCCTGAGTTGCAGCCATACCTGGCAGGCAATTTTACAGACAGGTAACAGGCATGGGTTTGGTGGGAGGGCTTGGGAGGGTGGTGTGAAATATACACAAAACTAAAACCAAGATTAATGGTTAGCAGACTGAAAGATATACCCCTCAATAAGAGTATGGAAGATTGTCTGGTAAGTAGGGCCCTAGAGTGGGTGGGATGAGACCTAACCCTAAAATATTTGGCACTGACTTGCAACTCTGGCATCAAAAATTGATTAAAACCCACATCAAGCTATTGATCAATGAAACATTTAAGGTCCCCCAAACAAGACAGGCTTCTATGATATCATTTGATTACCCACCTGAAATAAAAGGTAAGACCCTATTGCTAAACACACCACATGTTGCCAATACAGAACACTGAGAGATTTTGTTGGAGTCTAGGTAGCCAGTAGCTTTCTGATAGGCTAAGATATTGCTCAGGGGAAAGGAACCCATATCTGTAACTGGCAGCCAAGGCAGAATCCTATAGAGAACAAGATTATGGACTCCAGTGAGAAGTTCCCTCTAAGTTTTGGCCAAAAGAGAGGCTACACTATCAAAATATCTTTTAACCTATTCTGAGTTGACTCTCCATTATATAATCTGTTTTTCTTTTTAAGAGGGCAGAAAGAACCAAAATCGGGAAACAGACACTGGGGACATTCAAAACATACCAAAGCAGAAATCCAGAAGCTGCTGAGAGCTCAACACTAAAACGGACTTATGCCCACAACAGGTCAGGGAATTTTATGGAAGAGTGGGCAAAAGGATTGTAAGAACCATAGCATGAAAGGGACTTTTGAGCCAACTCCCCGCAACACACCCATGACTGACTGCAGCTCTCATGGCTCATTACCCACAATCCAATGGTGAATACCAGCAATCCCACTAAGGGGGGCCCTCAGTGAAATAGAGGCAGGGAGGAGGGAACTGATGGTGCCAATGCATGATATGCCCATACAAAGTTAGCAGTCTAGTAAAAAAATAAATAAATCAATAAGAAAGAAGGAAGGGAAGGAAAGGAAGGCTGGCAGGCAGAAAGGAAGGAAGGGAGGAAGGGAAGGAAGGGAAGGAAGGGAAGGAAGGGAAGGAAGATGAGAAAAGACAAAAGATGAGGATCAGGGCATAGTTCTTCATGAAACCTCAAAATCTGGTCATGAAGACAGACCCATAGAATGAATTGCAAATGAAATGAGAGATAGGCATTGGGGAGTTTGTTTCAATGGCCGGTCTGCAAAGGCATTATTTGGTATAATTATGATAAAACTTTCATATTACAGAATACATTAATTTTGATCACAGATCTTCTCATTACATGTGCTAGTGCTACTTTTTTTTTAATCACCAAATGACTGGAGAGCACGCTTGCATTTTATCAATGCACATCCATCCCATTCTATTTCCGACAACTTCAGCATGGCTCAGCTGAGTGGTTTCATTTAATTTTCACTATAAACATTTTCTGATCATGATGTCTTGGTTGTGGAGATAAGCATATGTATTCTTTTGTACTTTGAAAGCTAGCTTTCTCTTTACCAAGTGTGGTGGTTTGATTCAGGTGTCCCCCATAAACTTAGGTGTTCTGAATGCTAGGTTCCCAGCTGATGGATATTTGGGAATTAATGCCTCCTGGAGGGAGTGTATTGTTGGGGGTGGGCTTATGGGATTTATAGCCAGTTTCCCCATCCCAATGTTTGGCACACCTTCCTGTTGCTGTGGTCCATCTTATGTTGGCCAGGGGGTGATGTCCACCCTCTGCTCATGCCACCGTTTTCCCCTGCCATCGTGGAGCTTCCCCTCGAGCCTGTAAGCCAAAATAAAACTCTTTTTCCCAGAAGCTGCTCTTGGTTGGGTGATTTCTACCAGCAATGCGAACCGGACTAAAGTGGTACCGAGGAGTGGGGTTGCTGATAGACACCTGACTGTGTGGCTTCGGCCTTTTGAAGCTGATTTTCAAGAGGACTGTGGAAGGAGTTGAAACCTTGGCCTAAGAGATGCCTTGCAGTGCTGTAAGTACAGCTTAATGGTCTATCCTGGTCAGAGCTGAAAGACCTGAAGGCAGTAAGAACTATGGACTGTGAGGTTTGGCTTATGAGGGTGAGAAAGAGCTGTGCCTGGACTGGGCTAGCAGTTTGTGTGAGAAGCTTGCTCTTGTGCCCATGTCCTGAGAAGTTGTGCAGGGTTGCTTAGCGTAGAAATGAACTGGTGTGTGCAGAGGGATATGGCACAGAAAGAAAAATCTTTGGGTGAACTGCCAATTCAGCTGCAACTGAGAGATTACAACCTTTGAGACTGGGCTAGCTGACCTGCGCTGGGGCAACAAAAAGAATGTCAACTCTTTTGAAGGGCCCTGAGTGCTCAAGGAGTGTCCTGTTCTTCAAAGTCTGCTTTATTCCCCCCTGGATTAACAAATTGGCACCCTACCTGGTGTCGTGGAGTATAAGAAATGCTGGAAAGAGGGTCATTGAGTTTGCAACATGGTCTTGTGTTTTGGAAATGGCCATGGGCAGTGTGAAGCAGGTTTGCTGATTGCCTGCATAGAGACCCCATGGGGCCATGAGGATGAACCGTGGATTGCAGTGGAGACCCAGTGGAGATGCCGGGACCATGAGATGGCTGCCGAGGAGCTGCCGGCCCCGATGAAGTTTCCCAGGACTGTGAGTAGCCTAGCTGGAGGGGCGGAATTGGAATGCCAGAGACTTGTTGCTGGTTAGAATTATCGGACTTGAAGATTTGTCACTGGTTTGAGTTGCTGGACTTGAAGCTACAGAGTTTGATGTTTGCCCTGGTTGTTTTAAATTTTGTATTGGTTGAATGTTTCTTTGCTATGCCCAATGCCATCTTTTGCAGTGTGAATATTTATTCTGTGCCATTCTGGGTTTTTTTGAGGTTATATTTTGGTATTATGGCTCAGTTAAAAGTTCTTGAACTATGGGGATGTATGAACATCATTGAGATTGATAAAAACTATGGGGACTTTTAAAGTCAGACTGAAAGAATTGTATTTTACATCATGTATGGATATCAGTTTATGGGGGCCAGGGGTGGAATGTGGTGGTTTGATTCAGGTGTCCCCCATAAACTTAGGTGTTCTGAATGCTAGGTTCCCAGCTGATGGATATTTGGGAATTAATGCCTCCTGGAGGGAGTGTATTGTTGGGGGTGGGCTTATGGGATTTATAGCCAGTTTCCCCATCCCAGTGTTTGGCACACCTTCCTGTTGCTGTGGTCCATCTTATGTTGGCCAGGGGGTGATGTCTACCCTCTGCTCATGCCACCGTTTTCCCCTGCCATCGTGGAGCTTCCCCTCGAGCCTGTAAGCCAAAATAAAACTCTTTTTCCCAGAAGCTGCTCTTGGTTGGGTGATTTCTACCAGCAATGCGAACCGGACTGCAACACCAAGCATAAAGTCAAATGCTAGCTAAACTGCTTTTAGCTCCATCCTTTCTGATGTTCAAGCGTAGGGACAATTATCTCCATCAATATTTAATGGCCTAGTACTAAGCAGTGCTTCAGTGTGGACAACAGTCCTGTTAACATGCTGTTAACTTTCAGCATAGAGGCAGACATGGACTACACAGTCACTGATAGTGCACAGCATGCTTTTCCCCAAGGTAAAATTCTCGCCACAGTCTCTGCTCCACCTTCATTGATAGCAAGGGAATTAGAACCATTCCAACTTTGTGTTTAGTGAGTGAAGCTTGTGCACTCTTTAAAATTCATGGAGAAAATGAAGCTTTCCAAGCTCTTCTACTTTTTCTCTTTTTTTTAAGTAGCACAATCTATGGCTCTCTGGTTCAAGCCACGAATGTCATGAGCCCCACATACCAGCAATTTTATTCACTTTGGATTGATCTTCTTCTGATTCAATATCGTAAATATCCATTGTTATATGTGACAAGTCATTACTCCAATACTTATAAACTATACTCCTGCAAATACATCAGAATATCTTTCTATAAAACATGAGATAGGAATACCAGCATCACAGAAATCATGAAAAAGCTGAAGATATTCCAATCACTTTGACATCAATAGAGAGAACTTCAGTATACCAAATTGCTTCATTGAGATCAGGGTGTGGACAGTGCATGGTTAACACTTTTCTATTCCCCATAAGGAAAAGTAAAGGCAGGGAAAGGGGTGAGAGTATTGAAGAGAAGCTATTTTGCAAAGCCATCATTGAGGACAAGAAAGAGCTTGACAGAAGTGCAGGAAGAGGAAACTTGTAACAACTCAAAGAGAAGCAGTAATAGAAGAAACAAAGATCCTTCTTTGTCAAACATCCACACTCCAAATAAAGTCCTGGACTTCTCTATTACCTCAGATTTGGTGTTGAAAATTAGCTGCTTCTAAGTTTGATACAAATAAGTTTTAAACCCAATTTGGTTATGATTTCCACTGAATAATTTTGGCAAGTTTATCTGTCTAAGAAAGCATAGATTGGTTTCGCTGTTCTGTAGTTTTACTTTATGTAGTTGTACTTACTTTATCTTTAAAAACAAAAAAAGGTAGAAAACCAGAGAAGTAAAAAGTTCACACTTTAAAAAAAAAAATTATTGTTTTTTGTTTTATCTTTATTTATTTATTTGAGAGTGAGAGTGAGAGAGAGAGAGAGGATGGGTGTGCCAGGGCTTCCAGCCACTGCAAACAAACTCCAGACACGTGTGCCCCCGCATCTGGCTAACATGGGTCCTGGGGAATCGAGCCTCAAACCAGGGTCCTTAGGCTTCACAGGCAAGCGCTTAACCACTAAGCCATCTCTCCAGCCCCAAGTTCACACTTTTAAATTGCAGCAGTTCTGAGTAGTGTGCTGCCTCTGCTGATGGTCTACCTCATCCAGCCAGGGACAGTAATCCTTTCTTATTCTATCTGCCCTGGTAGTAGCCTCATGTTCAAGGGCTTTCCTTTTGCATAATAGAGACCCTAAGGTGGAGGCTGGGGAGATTACCTAGTTGGGAAAACGCTTGCTCCATAAACATGAAAACCTGAATTTGAATCCCCAGAATCCATAGAAGAGCCAGACCTGTTGTGGAGTGCCTGCAATCCGATCACTAGGGCTTGCTAGTCAGCTTATCAAGCCGAATCTATAAGTGCAAGGTTTTAGTGAAAGATTCTGTCTCAAAAACGGAAGTGAAAAGTGATTAAAGACAATTGATGTTGATATTTGGTTTCCACATACATGTACTCGTCCCCAAACACACACACGAATATACGTAACACACGCATACACATGCCAAAAGAGTCCCTAAGGTAGTGATGCTGGCAATTTGTCATGTCGAAGAGACGTTATTGAGCACTTCCTTCATGTCAATAGGCGAACACCTACTAAGAAGCATATGTCGAATTGTCCAAGATCTGTGGTAAGAACAGACCCTCGCACTGCTTTCGCCCTCACCCTTCTGCAGGATTACCTGAGTCTTGGGGTCACGATTGACATCTAGTTTAGTGTTGAGCCCTTGACAGCCTCATATTTCCAACTTTGATGTGTTTTGTGGCCCTACGAGAAAGACCTGATCTGTTCTGAGCCCATCAACATTTTGACATGGAAGACTGAGGAGGGCAAATGGAATGAGGCAGCAAAACAAAAGAAGGACTGCCTGGAAAGAGGAGGGTCCTTAGTGCAATGAGAGTGGGGGGAGGGGATAGAAAGATAACGGGCTAGGAATACTATCAACTTATAGTATGTTCACATATTAGCGTTCTCGATAAAAATCAGGGAGAGGGCTGAAGAGATGGTTCAGCCCTTAAAGTGCTCGCCTGCAAAGCCTAACGACTTGGGTTCAATTCCTCAGTAGACCTATAAAGCCAGGTGCACAAAGTGGAACATGCATCTGGAGTTTGTGTGCAATGGCTAGAGGCCCTAGCATATCCATTATCTCTCCCTCTCTCTGCAAATAAATAAATATTTTTAAAATAAAATAGAAAAAAAAAAAGGAGTGAATCTATTTAAGGAATTATAATGAAGACAAAACAAAATTGTGTTTTAATTTCCCTGTTACATCTCAAACAGCAAAAACTATGTTCACAGAAGAGACATTTTGCTTTATCAAAAGTCTATATAGGAAAAATGTTATATATATGTTTATGAATATGTTCGTGGGTGTGTGTGCTATTACTAAGGGTAATGGAACGTATATTCTATAGACAGGACAGATGGGAAAACTCTTGTATTTCTAAATATATCACAAAGATATTTCCCTTGTTTTTCATTCTTTTGTGCTTGGTGTGTGTCTAGATTTTCAAATGTTTAAGCAATACAAAACATTTAATCCATATTAAATTAGCAAAGCTTAAATATGTTTTCTATAAATGCCAAGTTAATCAGCATTCCCTAGAGGGAAGTACTTCAGAAGGAAAGGACTGCAAGTGTAAGATTCCGCTGCAGAAGGATAGCAGGAGCGGAGGGGCGAGGGCAGTGAGTCTTCAGGGAGAGGTACATGTGTCTGAAGAGTCGTAAAGAGGTGGGATTGACAGTGCTGGGCCTCCAAGGCTGCACTAAGTAGTTTGTCTTTATCCTATTGCCCACGGGAAAGCTGCTGAAAGATTTTAAGTCAGGTAGTGACCCGATCAGATTTAAGTTTTAAAGATCACTAATCCATATAGAATATGTATTAATGAGTTTTTGTGTCTATATCCTAGAAGATCTGTTTGCATTTTAAATGGGGCCTGCTAGAGGTAATCCTAAACTCAAGGAGGTCCTGGTGGGGATTTGAAGTATTGTAACAACCTAATGAGAGGAAACAGGTAGGCTGGGGAATGATCCGGAGGTCTATCAATTAAGTCAGGGAACGAAGTCAGATGCTATGAGACAAGCCTGGAAAGTACGGAAAAATTTGTTAATCGATTAACATGTTAGTGAAGAACAAAATGCTTCAGTGTGAATATACAGTCCCTTTCATTTCTTGAGAATTTTGAGTCCCAGTCATGTTAAATGACATTCTCAAAGACATTGGCAGTTTTCATATCAATTCTTCCAGCTTAAATTGATTGAAAAGAATAGTGTGAGGGGAAAATTAAGACTCAGATTGAAAGATGTGGGGTGTCTTAAAATATCTCATTCATTTATTTTCAATCCAAAGCATTATGGAACACTTATGCCCATGCAACCTTAAAATCCCACTGCTTTCTGGAACAGTTCATAAACTGTAGTCAATAGTTTCATCTGCAATATCTTCCTTACAATTGTGTATTGAGTCTTCTCAAATTAGTCTTCAGAGGGATAGCTGTGTAGTATACACTCATCTTTGTTACAAAGACACACATTTAACTCAGTCAACAAATACGTACTGAAAATCACCTATATGCCAAATAGGCTGATAAGGTCAGAAGATTTATTTTTTTCTCCAAATATTTAGACCAACAGGGGCAACTTCACATAGATAAGTGATTATGTAAACAATGTCACAGATTCTCTTTAGTTTCACACAAAGTTCTGTGTCTCTAACTCAGCCTCAAAAGAAGGAGACGTCACAGGAATGGCATAAGCAAACCTTCTGATGGGCTATGGACTACTGTCAGGCAGCTTCAGGGAGAGTTGCTTCAAGCAGGCAGAGCTGTGCACCTAAACAGCTCCCTCCACTAGGGTAGATGACTTGAGTGTACTGCATGTATATATATTAAAGCACAGCATGATTACTCTCAAAACCCAGCAAGCTTTACACAGAAACCATTTTTGTTTTCATTCTATTATTTTCCATTGGGCAATATGGGAAATCTGAGGTGGGTTTTTTTGTTCGTTTGTTTGTTTGTTTTAACAGGAATAGAGTTAGGTAAAAGTTAAGTGATCAACTTTGGCTCCTTGACAAACTGTAAACATGATTCCAGCCCTGGCTTAGTTAGCCATGCTTTATTTAGTGTTGAGAATGGATTCACTGCATTTGACAGCTGGATTGACATTCATCTTTATGATCATTCTGAAGGTGAAAATAATCATGACTTTATTACTGTCTGACTCACAGTAATCACATCAGATATTCCTCATGAAAGTAATTTGAGATGCAGTCACAAGACTAGGTAATTTCTTCAGAGGATCAGAAGGTGCGTGTGCAATCTGAAACAGTTGTGTCTAATTCCCTAATAGAGAATTCCCATAAATAAAAACATCTTGTTTAGATAGGTTGACAAGATGTACAAATGGTTAAGACCATACAAAACTGATAATATTCAAATGTTTGGGAAAAAAGGAACCCTAATAAGCTATATACAAAATATTATAGAGAAATTAATCCTCTCAACTCATTAAAATCTAAACTATTAGTCAACTGCCCTCTAGAAAAGTTTGAAAAAGCTGATAATAACTGATTTTTGAGATATAAAGATACTTAGGTAATTTTAAATTTAACAGGTAAAATAACAGTGATTATGATGATTAATATTTGGTTATCAATTTGACCGAATTAAGCAGCATAATGGATATAAATCTTTATTTATATCCATGAGAGGTCTTTTAAATTAGGTTTAACTGATGTTAGAGGACCCAAACTATCTGTGGGCAGCACCATACTCAGCAACTGGGCTCCTATACAGTACAAAAAAGAAAAGAGGGGGGTGCAGAGCGATGGCTTAGTAGTTAAGGCACTGGACTGTGAAGCCTAAGGACCCAGGTTTGATTCCCCAAGACTCACATAAGCCAGATTCACATGCTTCTGGAGTTCTTTTGCTGTGGCTGGAGGCCCTTCTATGCCCATTTTCTCTTTCTTTTGCTCTCTCATAAGCAAAGTTAATTTTTTTAAAAAAAGAAAAGAAAATTAGCCTTCATAAAAAATGGGAAAAAGTGGCTGAACATTTAGCATTCATCTCTCTCTCCTTCCCTCCTGCTGATGGGACTGTATGATTCTGACTTCCTACCCGGCCATGCTTTTCCTGCCATGGTAGACGCGAACTCCCTGGAACTACAAACCCAAATAAACTATTTGCTTTCCTAAGTTGCTTCTGGTGAAGTATTTTTTCTTGGCAATGAGAGAGTAACTCATACAATGATATAGTGAGGAAGGTACTCAACACATGAATAAATATTTTAAGATAGTTTTTAATAATTTAAATAATTTCTTGGACAAATAATTTTTATAAAATATTAAGTTATTGGGCTGGAGAGATGGCTTAGCGGTTAAGCGCTTGCCTGTGAAGCCTAAGGACCCCGGTTCGAGGCTCGGTTCCCCAGGTCCCACGTTAGCCAGATGCACAAGGGGGCGCACGCGTCTGGAGTTCGTTTGCAGAGGCTGGAAGCCCTGGCGCACCCATTCTCTCTCTCTCCCTCTATCTGTCTTTCTCTCTATGTCTGTCACTCTCAAATAAATAAATAAAAAATAAAAAAATTATAAAAAAATATTAAGTTATTATTTATTATCTTATTCCAAAATTTGTATGTGAGTGTTTTGCTATTATGCATCATCTTATTTTTCATTATTTTTAAAAATAATTTATTTATTTTCAAGGAGAGGGAAAGAGAGAGAGATAGAAAAAATGAGTGTACCATGGCCTATATCTTATGCAAACAAACTCCAGATACATGTGCCATTTTGTGCCTCTGGCTTTACATGGGCACTGGGGAATTGAACCCAAGTCCTTAGGCTTGCAGGCAGTGCCTTAACCACTGAGAAATCTCCCCAGCCCTTTCCTATTATTTTTGATAATTCTAAGAGATCCTTGTGGAATTTTCACTTTCTTTCAATATATTTATATTCTAAGATGAAAAATCTCTTATGGAGCTGGGCGTGGTGGCACACACCTTTAATCCCAGCACTCAGGAGGCAGAGGTAGGAGGATCTCCGAGAGTTCGAGGCCACCCTGAGACTACATAGTGAATTCCAGGTCAGCCTGAGTCAGAATGAGACCCTACCTCAAAAAAACCAAAAAAAAAAAAAAATCTCCTATGGAAAGACTGAATTTCCCTACACATTTCAACAGACAGGCACATCTTTATGTCATCAAACAACATCCATAGCTTGGTAAATGGAATATTAACCAGAAAAGCTTAATCTTCTGTCCATTGGAAGCAAACTATAAAACAAAGTGTTTACAGTGTAGGGCTTAGAAAAATTTATTGCTGATTTTCAGGACTAAATTTGTAACCAAGCTTTATTTAAAAGAACTAGGTAAATAGGGAATTTAAATGATCAAGTTTGAGGAGCACTTATAAGATCATTATACTCTTATTTGTAACATGGTGTTGAAATTCTGCTTAAAAAGGTATTTTATATCTACAAACATCACAAGATTACAATATAACACAAATGACATAAAATTATGTCTTATGTCTTGTTGCTCATTTCTCTTCCAACTTCACTTTGCATTATGTTATGCTTACGGTCATTTGAAGTGGTATGCAGGAGTAATATTGGAGAGCTGAACAAATACATATGAGTTGATAAAAAAATACATAATGAGCAAAGTGTTTGAAGGACATGCTAAAATATGCTTCTGTATGGAGTGAACAAAATAGGATGTTCTTTATAGCTTGAGGCTGACATATGTCAGTATATTTCACTCAACTATGCTGCATTGGATGCTATCTATCTATCTTAAGGAGTAGAAAAGGAAATATTTTAGTGAACCCCATTGTTTATCTAGGGTCTTTTCTTTCATATAGCTTTTCTTTTGTTCACCTCTTTATGCAGATGCATTTGCTACTAACTTAAGTAGTAGTTAAATTTATGTGAAGTAACTAGTATTTTTCCTCAACTAGGAATTCTATAAGTAATGTAAAGTATTTCCTATAAATAAAGCAAAGTATTAGAACATCAAGTGTCATATTTGAGGCCTAAGTATTTTAGTATTTGGAATTTTAGAATATTTTATTTATTTATTTGCAAGGAGAGACAAAAGGAGAGAGAGAATGAGTACACCAGGGCCAAGGTCTCTATCCACCACAGCAAACAAATTCCAGATGCATGTGCCACTTTGTGCATCTGGCTTTACATGGATTCTGTGAAATCAAACTTCAGTCATTAGGTTTTATAGGCAAGTGCCTGAAATGCTGAGGCATCTCTCCAGCTTCCCATCTTTGTATTTTTTTAATTTGGTATATAATTGTCTGCATCTTATTAAATGTATTAGTTACTACTAACACAATGCATCACCCAAAGTCCTTCATGCTACCACTTATAGCTTTGAACCCCTCCCTTGGCTTTAATTCTTGGAAAACTCTGCTACTTTTCCTCACAATAGTTTGTCATCTCAATAATGAAGAAGAGTTCAATGGCAGAAGGTTTGTCTAGCTTATGTAAGGCCCTTGTTTGGATCACCAGCCATCAATAAAGAGGGAAAGAAAGAAAGAAATTAATAAAGAAAGAAGATAAAAAGAAAGAAGAAATAAATAATAAGTAAATAAATTTTTTTTTCAAAAATGGGGAGGGATGGAAACCAGTACCCAGAGGGTTTTTTGAGTTCCACATTGTGCATGATGGCACATGCACTTATGTGAACATGCATATGCACACACACACACACACACACACACACACACACACACACAAAGCTTTTTAAAAGTATTTTAAAAGTTGTGCTGTCTCTCAGCAGGGGGTTTGTGAAATTCAATGAAGTTCTTGAATATATCCCTAGTGTGTTGCATTTATTGCTTAGTGGTGTTCCAGAAGATAAGTGCATCATAAATTTCCTTATTCACTTATCTATTACATAGTATTGGCTGTGTTGTTTCCATTTGGGGGCAGTAAGGAAGCTTCCATGACTATCCATGTACAGTTTTATGCCAGTATAATCCTGTATTTCTGCATGGTAAACATCATTCCTGGTATTGCTGATTCATGACAACTGTATGTTTAACTTCATGAAAAGTTGCCATATTGGAATACCATTGTGTATTCCCACCAGCACTGTGCATGATTTCCATCTGCACTCTCATCAGCACACAAAATTGTCAAAATTTTTCTTTAGCAGCCTCAAAGATGTGTGGTAATGTCTCACTAAGCTTTTGATTTGAATTTTCTATGGGTTTTAATTTCAATTTATCTAACAGTGGGTGAGTATCAGGTTTTCATTGTGTTTGATTATTCTTTTGTTTATTTTTATTTATTTGAGAGTGACAGAGAGAGAAAGAGAGAGAGAGAATGGGTATGCCAGGGCTTCCAGCCACTGCAAATGAACTCTAGATGTGTGCACCCCCTTGTGCATCTGGCTAATGTGGATCCTGGGGAATCAAGCCTCAAACCAGAGTCCTTGTGCTTCACAGGCAAGCCCTTAACAGCTAAGCTATTTCTCTAGCCCTGATTATTTTTATTCTATGTTATGTCCAATCAATGATCTTCCTTTTTGCAAATACTGTCAAGATTATGATATCAGGCTGAACTTTTTTTATTATTATAAAGAAAGAGAGCTCAACAAAACAATAGATCATTGGGAATGGTGGCACACACCTTTATTTCCAGCACTTAGGTAGGCAGGGCCACTCTGAAACTACATAGTGAATTCCAGGTCAGGCTAGAGTGAGACCCTACCTTGAAAAAAATCAACAAAAAAAAAGAATAAAAGAAAAGAAAAGAAAAAAAATAGGTCAATTAGATCTAATGGACATCTACAGAACATTTTACCCAAAATCCACAGTCTACACATTCTTCTCAGCAGCCCATGGAACCTTCTCTAAAATAGACCATATACTGGGTCACAAAGCCAGCCTCCATATATTTAGGAAAATTGACATAATTTTCTGCATGATAACACAATGATATATTGCTAGAAATTAACAACCAGAGATGCACCAGGAATCCTACCAGCTCCTAGAAACTAAACAACACACTTTTAAAAAATAAATGGGTAGTGGGCAAAATAAAAAATGAAATTTAAAAATTTATAGAAATGAATGATAATGAGAACACAACATACCAAAACTTATGGGACACCATGAAGGTGGTCCTCAGGGGAAAATTCATAGCATTAAATGCCTTCATAACAAAGACAGAGCGAACCCAAATAAGTAACATTACCATCCAACTAAAGGCACTGGAAAAGCAAGATGAATCCAACTCAAAAAGCTCTAGACAGACAGAAATAAGTAAAATCAGAGTAGAAATTAATGAATTGGAAACTAAGAAAACAATTAAGAAAATTGATGAAACAAAGAGCTGGTTCTTTGAAAAAATAAACAAGATTGATAAACCCCTGGCCAATTTGATCAAGTGAAAAGAGATGCTTCAAATTAACAAAATTAGAAATGTAACAGGAAAGATCACAACAGACATAAGAGAAATTGGGAGAATCATCAGGATTTATTTCAAAAACTTCTTCTCCACAAAACTGGATAATATGGAGGACATAGATGAATTCCTGGAGAGATACCACCTCAGAGCAGATTAATCTCCTAAACAAACCTATCACACCCATCAAGACTGAAAAGGTAATCAAAAACCTCCCCAAAAAGAAGAGTCCAGGACCAGATGACTTCTCAGCTGAATTCTATCAACCCTTCATGGAAGAACTGAAACAAATTTTTTTCAAACTCTGCCACATAATTGGAGAACAGGAAAAGCTCCCCAACTCCTTTACGAAACTAGTATCACCCTAATACCAAAACCAAGTAGAGATGCCACAAGAAAAGAAAACTAATCCAGGCATGGTGGCACATGCCTTTAACCCCAGCACTCTGGAGGCAGAGATAGGAAGATCATTATGAGTTCAAAGCCACCCTAAGACTACATGGTGAATTTGTGGTCAGCCTGGGCTAAAGCTATATTACAAAGCCATAGTAATAAAAAACAATCTGGTACTAGCATAAAAACAGGATTATGGACCAATGGAACAGAATCAAGGACCCAGAATTTGGGTCAAGTAACTACAGCTACTTGATATTTGACAAAGGCCCTAACGATGTAAACTGGAAAAAAGTCAGCATCTTCAATAAATGATGCTGGACAAACTGGATAACCATATGCAGGAAAATGAAACTTGATCAACACATTTCACTATGAACAAAATTCAAGTCCAAATAGATCAAAGACCTCAATATAAGACCAGAAACTCAGCTACTACTAAAAGAAAAAGTAGGAGAAATTTTCCATAATATAGGAATGGGAAACAACTTCCTGAATAAAACCCCAGTAGCACAGGATCTCAAACAATCACTCAACCAATGACATCACATGAAGCTGAAAAGTTTCTTCACAGACAAACATACTTTCGCAGAGCCAATAGATTATCTACAGAATGGGAGAAATTTTTGTCAGCTATACATGTGACAGAGGCCTAATTTCTAGAATCTAGAAAGAACTCAAAAACCTAAACAATAAAAAGTCAAACAACCCAATCATAAAATGGGGCAAAAAACTGGACAGGCAGTTCTCAGAGGAAGAAGTATAAATGGCAAACACACACTTAAGAAAATATTCATCATCCCTAATAATCAGGGAAATCCAAATTAAAACAGCTATGAGATTCCACTTTACTCCAGTAAAGATAGCAAACATTAAAAAATCAAATGTTGGCAAGGATGTGGAGAAATAGGAACCCTCATCCACGGTTGGTGGAAATGTAAGATGGTAAAACCACTATGGAAAGCAATATGAAGACTCCTAAAAGGTTGACTATAGAGTTACCAACAGACCCAGTTATTCCCTTACTGGGCATTTACCCTAAAGGCTCCCTGCCTCATTTCAGAGAGATTTGCTCAACCATGTTTATAGCTGCTCAAATCATAATAGCTAAGAGCTTGAATTAGCCCAGATGTTCATCATTAGACAAATGGATAACCAAGATGTAGTATATCTACATGATGGAATTCTACACAGCAGTAAGGGAAAATGACACAATGAAATTTGAAGAAAAATGGTCCAACTTAGAACAGATCATTCTCAGCAAACTCACCTAATCACTAAAAGATAATCTCATCTGTGGCGCCTAACCTGGATCTACCCAAGATGCTGACATACCTAAAAAGCATCTTGAAGACTGGCCAATAGGGAGGGTGGGGCAGGAGGGGAGGGTAAGGATGAGGGAGACACAAAACTGGACCCAAATCACAATGGTACCACAAAATTCTATGTCTTAAAAGTCAGACTAAATGGTTGACCCTTCATCAGGTCCTTAGAGGGAACACCTGAACCACAGAGCCCTGGAAAGGGTATGATGAAGACTAACCTTAATGTTCTCACATTTCTCCTTCTCTCTTTCTGTTTTATATCACCTATCTTTTTCTTTCTTCTTTATCTTGGTGCTTGCCTACCAGTACCCACATGTGGTTAACACCCACAATGACCTGAGCAGTTGATCAGAAAGACCTACATGGTTTCCCAAAAGGAGACAGATTTCTGTCAGAGTACTTGATGACCCACCAAAGGTTAGTGGTAAGACCTTACTGCCAAAGACACCATAAGCTATTGGTACAGAACAGAGTGACCTGGCTAGAATCTAGAAGGTACTCAGTCCCCAGACAGTTAGTTTATCTAGTGCCAGAAAGTGATGCATGAGTGACTGGGGAAAATGACCAACATCTTTACAAGCAACTCGTGGTCTAAGCTACTCAGCAACAAAGAACCTGATGTGATGCTCACACAAGTGCAATAGTGGCACACAGCCATGGTGGGTAACCAACTGCTCTTGATTTGGACAACTGATCTGCTCAGTGGTACAGAACTCATAGCTTATCATAACCATGTCCATAACATAATCCCACCCTCTATTATCAAGTCCCACCAACCATGGGCTACAAGAGGGCCTACACCTATTAAATTCTCTTTAAAATAATAATGGTTATCCCATTTATCTGGTGCTGACTTCACTGTCCATTGGAGAATTTGCTTCTCTTTTCCAGCTGGATTCAGATCCTGAGGAGAGAATCAGCCCATCACACCTCACTAGGGCCCCAGCTGAAACCACAGTGTAATTGGGGAAATGAGGAAAAGTGCTGCTTTCTTGGTGGACCTGGAATTAGCACAACTGTGAAGGAGATAGACACAGAGAACACTCAACTCATGCCAAACCAGATATCCAGAGACACAGGCTTCCAAGACTTCATCACTGCAGTAGACCTAAAATGAAGCCAACATGGCTCAGGGAAATTCACAGAAGTGGGGGCAGAAAGATTGTTAGAGCCACGTGTCGGGACATTACACACAGAGATATTGCTTATTACCCATAACTGATGGCTTACCCCACAATGCACGACCCATATTCCCCAACGAGGAGGGTACCTGTGGAGGGCGGAGGACAGGGTGGAGGCTAATGATGGTACCAACATGGATGTGTACGCACTGTATACATAACTAATAATACTTATAATAATATTGTTGAAATACATGTGTGTATATGAAAGTCCATAGAATAAATTGTAAAAGTCACTTTTGTTTTTCTTCTTTTTTCTTTATAATTTTAGCTCTTTTTCCTGGAAAAGTTTTAGGGATCTAAGATTTACATTAGATTTTTCTCTTGTCAATTCCACATATGATATTTTCTAAGCTCTGGAATGGAATTTTTAAAAACGGCACTAAATCACTGAATGGAGATAATACTTTCCACAACAACAACAACAACAAAAACAAAAACAAAACATGGGATTGTTCTTTTGGAATGTTATTATTTGTCTGTGTGTGCATTTGGCACTACCAATTATATTCTTCAATCCCTGCTCGTTGCCAGATTTGGATAGAGACAACCAAATAGGTCTGATCTATTTGTCACAAAAAAAAAAAAAAAAAAAAATCAAGATCTGTCCCAGAGCATTAGAATTAAAAAAAAAAAAAAGAAAAGAAATTTAAAAGAAAAAAACACTTAAAAGAAAAAAAGAAAAACAGCCACACATTTACAAGCAGGCTAGAAAAACATGATGTTAAAACTGCTTTGGTTTTCTACTAAACCCAAGATTTAGACTAGATTCATTAAAAGCATAAATCCTCTTGTAAGCCTAGAATTATTGCAAAAGGTGATTCATACTCTGAATATCTGCCACAAAATTTTTATTACAATGTAATTTTCAATGAATATGTCATTTGAAATTGTGAATGTACACAGCAAACCTCAAGGAATACCATAACACGAAAACCAAAAATGTCTCTGTGGTCTCTCTGTAGAGAGTTTAGTGTAACTAACCTGCCAACTCAGGACTGAAATTCATGGCTCTTGGGGCATGCCGAATGAAATGCCTGTTTGCCTGCCTCAGCCTATGAAATCAAGCCCTGAGTCGGGCATCATGACACACAACTTTAATACCAGCACTCGGGAGGCAGAGGTAGGAGGATTACCGTGTATTCAAGGCCACCCTACCTCAAAAAAGGAAACAAAATAAAATAAAAAATAAATCAAGCCCTGAAATAGCATAAACTTAATAATGTTCCAGAAAAGTCTGCATGAAGTTTTATAACTACTCCTGGGGATTAGTACCCTCTGGTCCTGGAGAAGTAAGATACAAGCCTACTCTGCTGGTCTCTTCTTAGTCACAATGGTTAAGGAAGGTTTACCTGTATGCTAATCTTAGGTTTACCAGGGTTTGAGAATCAGTGCAATTTCTATTTTCTGTACCTGTTAGCTGGATATTTTAGGAAGGAAGGGAGTTAGGTGTAAAGGTAGGGAATGAAAGGAAAAGACAAGGAGGGAAGGTAAAAGAAAAAGTTAGGAAAAGTAAAAAGGAAACAAGGAAAGGTAGAGAGAGAGAAGTGGTTTCTGAAACAAAGTAAACCCTTGAATATGAGTGGGATT
This sequence comes from Jaculus jaculus, assembly GCF_020740685.1. Lineage (NCBI taxonomy): Eukaryota > Metazoa > Chordata > Mammalia > Rodentia > Dipodidae > Jaculus > Jaculus jaculus. Next base: position 71,617,912 of record NC_059115.1, on the reverse strand, counting down.
AATGAATGAATGAAATGATATAAATATTATGTTAATTTGAATACACATAATCAGTGTATCAGTAATAGTGCTCCATTCTTTCCAGCTAGATAAGGTATAAAATGTGGCAGAGAAGTAAAGACACTGAGAAAAGATTGTGCATTAATGTACAGAGAGGGTATTAGGAATGACACTAAAGATGGAAAATGGTTTTCACATGCCTAGCTGTGCCCTCAAGTCGGCTTTGTTTGGCTTTGTCTAAAAAGCAATTTGGGTGTTGCACCAAACATGGCCATTTCACAAATCCCAAAGGTCGATTTCCTGGAATGAAATCCCAGCAGCAACTACAATATGCTCTCAAGCCTTATGACATCTGTACCTCAGTTTCCTCTCTGCTCCTTATAGAACAATGATGCTCATCCATTATTGCTGTTGCGAGGATCATGGGTTATTACCAGTAAAAAGTGTATGATGAGTATTGTGAAATATTCATATAGAGAAGTAATGAAACTGCCCTCTTTATGATGATAGGCTTCCAAAATGTTGGACTGAATACATTCACAGAAATACTTCCATTGTAATTACTAGTTTCCCAGAGAAAACTATCATCCAGTTAGTTTGAGAACTTTTTTTTTCTTTTGTTAAACAAAAGCTCCCCAAGACAAATGAAATGTGACGTCCTAGAACTGTCGAGCTAAGAAGTACACAAGAGAAAAAATTATTTTTCTGTTATCAGTGGGGTAATCCTTCTGCCTCTGTTGATGCCCTGCAGCTGTTAAATAAAACCCACTGGAAGGCATAGGAATAAGCAACTTGCTGTGTCTCAGATATGGAACATAATTGCCAATTATTTATTGCCATTCATGCCTCATGAAAGACTCAAAAGGCAGCCTGCCCCCACAACGCCCAAACATGTACTACACTCATGTTGCAGTTTGGTGACAATACCTAAAGCTAACATGCTTGAAATTACAAAAATTATTAGTAATAAGAAATGAGGCAATATTTTTACATTTTTATTTTAACACAAAGAGGGAAAAACTCCAAAAGGGTTGGTTAGAAAAGCAATTGAAAATTATTCAGCACTTCTATATTGTTAATATAGGACTGGAATAAAATGGTGAAGAAACTCTACAGACTGAGTCAGCACCAGTTAAGAAAACAACACAGAAGTTGAAGAGGCTTGATACATGCAGAGTGGAGAGAATCTCATATACTACACTAAATTCTTAATTTATTATTGACTAACAAATTTTCAATATTAATCCACTTACTCTCTTTAAACAAGGTTACCCATGAATCATCCAACAGTTAGTACCAAGGGCATACCCCCAAACTGTCCATTGGCTGCTACAGAAGCTTTCAAAAATACCATTTAATCAATAATGACCATTGCTAGAGTGAACGTTCCTCCCCTTAGGGATCTGCTTCACCACGGATGTTCTCGGGAACCATTCTCATAATGCAGCATCCCTTTGAGTCTCCACTAACCTCATTAATTGCTGCCCCATGCTCCCTGTCTACTTTTAATTTCTTCTAGTAATAGAAAATCTTTCATAATGGAAGATTTAATTAACTGAGGTTCCAAAAAGCTATTTACAGTGAACTGGGAACATTAGCTTTAATTTTTATTGTTCAAAAATGAAGATACCCTTTTTACAACAGATTAAATGCAGCAGGGTAACAACATTTGAACCATACAAAGTGTGGGAACCTACTGATAAAAAGTCAGTTCTGCTGCTGTGAGGACAAGGGCTACAGCCGTGTGGCCTGAGGGAAGTGTTGCTGTCTGAAGCCTCCTGTCCTTTCCTTAGCTTTCCTCGAGTGACCCTTCATAGGCCTCATTCATCTCTGCAAGAGCTCCAACTTGGGTGTCAGGGAGACTTTTCACTGCCAGGAGTACTGCATTACAGTAAAGGATGTAAAACAGAGAGCTTTGCCCAATCTCCATCCTGCCAAATAGAATCTTGCATATTTTTCAAACAATATGTAAGAAGGTTTTTCTGGGCACATTAAAGATGTGCTTTGCATAGCTAGGTCCTGTTTCAAAGAAAATACATCACTGCACAGTGATAAGTGGGAAAGAAAAATCAATGTGACCTTGACATAACAGATAGATGTGAAGGTCAATTGGGTGAACAATATATGTGCAGACAAAAAAATGATAGTATTATTAACATACACCTGTAAAGCTTGAGCTACTTATTATACACCCCAGTTGATTGGTTACTACTTATCTGGAAAACTTAGAGGGCACCCAGTGAGCCATCCTAACTCTGATATCACAAGCATGTATCTGGGGCCTGGACGTCCTCCTGTAAAGTCTGTCTTTAGAAACCTTTATGGAAATTAGCTGCTATCGCAGACTAGCCATTTTTCAATACGAATATTTTTCACAGTTTTACCTTTTTCTCTCATTTACCAAATGAAATTAGACCGCGTTATAGATGGATAGCTTGTGAATTGCATTTATTAGATCAGAGCACTTTGAATTATGGAGGCATATGCACCTAGAAGCACTGAATGCCCCAAGAAAAGACAGAGAGGGAGCTCAAAGGCTTATACACCATGTAGCTTTCCATGCATAAAAGTCCTGGGTTCTGTTTTTGGCTGTCAGCTTGAGTAAAACCGACATTTCTAGCTGTACCATGACTGCTAGCCCACAAAGCAGGTTCTCATAGCTGGTTTGTTAACGCACAGAGCATGGCAGCCGCCCCATGCTTATTTCTGTAAAGTGGACATTATCAACTGTCTGGTTCTGTTCCAAGCAAACAAGGAAGAGAAATTTATTTTTCAAGTCTTCACACTTATTCTTTACCAAGCCCAAAGTCACTTTTTATATTGGTTACTCCAAAAAAGACTTGCTAAGGTATCGATAACAACAGATTGCAGGAGCCAAGTTTCAAGGAGAAACTCAAATCACAAATATTTTATTGGAAATTGTTTACGTAGGATAACTTTTATTATGGCTTCGTTGCATTTAAGATGTAACAACTCATTTAAGAGCTAACTTTTGAAGGAGGTGCTGCTCCCCCAAATAATTCATTACCAATGGTTATTCTGCCTCTGCAATTAATCTTAGGTTTGAAAGTGCCTCATTTGGAGCATTTGTATGGTTTAAATAAATCTGGAAACTCTAGCCCTGTCACATTCAGAGGTCGAGTGTGGGAATGAATCTCTAGACACAGAAAGTAAAATACTTCAAGGCGTATTCCCAAGAGATTTCAACTGGACAATCAGAATTTATTTTCCAAGAGCAGGGTGTCCCTGTGCAAGTGAGGCCTGTGGTATGTTTTAAGGTCTCCTTAACCTGTCTCTGCAAATTGCATAAATCACAGCAATAAAGTTTTCCTATTCAACGTGTCAGTGCTAGGGAAAGCTGACCAGCTTCTGACCTCTGATTCTGGGCCCCCACTGACCCTAGCTTAGAAGTTCAGGCGGTCAATTGCAGGTCACTGAGGGCAGTCTCAAAGTCTTTTTTAATTCCCCTCGGACTACAAGGTTAAATCTATGTCGCACAGGTATTTTCCTAGTTTTTCTTTCTTTTTTATTTTGTGTGTGTAGTACTCATAGAATCTACAACCTATATGGTCAAAAGAAAACAAACAAAAGAAGAATTTAAAATGGTGGGAAAGGTTGAGAACTGAAAGACAAAGTTTAAGTTAGTACCTTCCTAACAAGCTCCACTTTAGTATAAACCAGGTTGGTCGTTTATCAGTATAATGGATCTACACAGCCTTAAACAATTGTCAAACATTCTTTTAAAAGCCATTAGTTTTTCAACTAATATATATCTGTTCTGTGCATTTGTTGAACCCTTCACTTGTCACTGGGAAGCGGCCTGTTAAACTAAGCAGAGGTCTGATCAGTTTTCAGTGAGCGTTGAGCCTCAGGGTTCACCTGGGTCATCCGCAAGATTTATGAGGCCCGGTGCCAGTATCTGATTGGGACTGTTAGTGCTAAAGAAAACTGACACTTCCTCCCTTTCCCTCCTCCTCAGGCCTGACACACAAAGTCCAGTGACTTAACTTGTACATTCCCACTGGCTGCCTAAGAGGCAGCAAAATTGATGACCTGTACAGACACCAAAGTGGACATCAATAAAAAAAGATGGATGTGAACAAGTGGAGTGACATGCCTCATTGCTGAGGGGACCGGGAGGGGAGAGAAAAGGTTAAAAAAACACTGGAAAGTTATTTATATAAGCTTCAAGGACAAGGATTTTGTCACTACTTGCCACAGGATTTACTCTTAAACTATTCTTTCCTGTGATTTTTTTTTTTTTTTTCTATCTTGCTCTGGTTGGCAAAATGTCTGGGGAACCTCTTGTAATTACTAGGTATTTTTACTTGTTGGCTTAAGTGCCAAAATTTTTATCAGTCTCTTTGTCACAAATGAGTGATAAAATGAGATGGACTGGAAAAAGAAAAACTGTTGAAACAGATGCATGAAACATGTAGGGCATTATAAAAAGAAGCTATGACTACTTGCACATGTCTATTGTGCTACTTTACAAGAGAAGAGAGTTAAAACCTTGAGCAGATCAGACTTTTCCAAAGATGATAGGTACAAATGCTTCCTACCACATGCTCATGTTAGAGTATCTCTCAAGGAGTTGCCTTGACGTACTAGGAATTACTCCCACAAAGTTAGTGTCCATGGGTCGGTTTATGACTGTGCCAGCCATTGTTTACCAGGTGTCCTTCTATTTTAAAAGTGCTTGGGAGAAAAATCATTTATTTAGTGGCTGAGATGGAACTATAAATTAAATGCGAGAAAAGACAAAAATGAGTGAAAATGATTTTTATGGCTTCTTTTCTTTTATTCTTGGTGTGCATATTTGCCCTCTGAGATGTTTTCTTCTGCATGTTTATACATTATGTAAATGAGATCTAAATCTAAAATGTGATCAGAATGACTATATACTTGGTCATGTCAGAATGAACGCCAGACTCACAGGATCACAATGTTTACGAGTACTTGTTCCACACTCCCTCTGCCCCAATTTTGATATTTCCCTCAGTAAGCATTGCTGGGTGGTCCATTATCATGTATCAGAACACACGAAAAAGATTTTCTGTGTCCCAGATAACAGTGTCTACGTTGACATAACCCTTTCAGGGTGCAAATTCAGGATAATAACATCCAGTGCTGTCACAGCACACTGTCCCGTCTGCATGCGGACGAAGCTTGACATTTTCCAGATCTGATGATTTAACATCTGTACCATTTTGGCAATGTTAAAATAGGTCAGGCTCAAAGTTGACCATGTAAGGTCTATTGCTGTTCCTACCATGGCAAAAAAAAAAAAAAAAAAAAAAAGCCAGTTCAATAGACTTTGTGCTTGTATTAACAGAAGTTGTGAAAAAAAAATGGAAGGAAAGAGTTCTCATCTCTGGTGACTTTGTTAGCTTATGATAGGATGGCTATAAAAATGCAAGTGATGCGTCTTCAAAACCCACATTCTTCGATTTAAAACAGAGGAATATGTGTGAAATGTAATTATGCATCATTTCCATTCTAAAATATCGAAGAGTTCCAAATCCAATGACTTGTCAGAGGAGACTTCTTCCAGCCTGGCTATTTTGACTAATACCAGCTCAGTGATAAGTGAAACTGAACAGTCTCTCCACGTTCCCTACACAAGACTCCAAATCTTTGCTGCAGTGACCCTTCTAGACTTCTTACAGGCCACTTGCCTTTCTTGAGGCTCAGCAAGGTAACACATGTTGCCAAAAATAAAGTTCCCCAAAGACGAGATCAGCAGATAGGACTTACACAGGCAAACTCAGTCTCAGTGTAAGACCCAAAGTTACTGCTAACAAGAAAAGGCTATCCATTTATAAAATCTCTAACATGAAGGCTGGAGAGATGGCTTAGCAGTTAAGGTACTCACCTGCAAAGCCAAAGGAAACAGGTTCAATTCCCCAGGACCCATGTAAGCCAGATGCACAAGGGGGGCACATGCATCTGGAGTTCATTTGCAGTCGCTGGAGGCCCTGGCACACCCATTCTCTTCTATCTCTCTCTCCATAATTCTCTCCCTCTCTCTCTCAAATAGATAAATAAAATAATTTTCATAAAAAGCCCTGACATGACATTATGCTAAGAAAGGTTTGATAAGGTCAAGTATTTTTTTCCTTAAACATCGTGTGATTTTGTTCATGTTTATCACTATTGTATAGAATAAACTTCTTTTTTAACCTTAGATATGTTTCGTCCCTTTTCTTTAGGGTTCAGGATTGACCAAGTTGTGAGATTTACCCAGCTCAGTATTGGGCAGCATATAGCTATTTCATATATTTAAATTGACTTATCCTTGTGCCTCCTTGATGGCTGGGAATCCCTCTGGCATATGGACTTTCAGTGGACCCTCACCGAAGTACACAGCACAGTATTTTGAACGCAGTTTGGGAAGTCAATAAAGAAGACTGAGGTAGCAACTACTACTTTTTTTCAGAATATCTGAGAAAATCTCACATGTAACCTTCTGTGATAATTTTCATTTAAATGCCTACACATATTCTAAGGACATTGTTAGAAGATGGTTCAGAAACTACGTTTCTAATAATGAAGCCTATCCTTTATCCATAAAGTCAATCCAGGGTTGGTTTGAGATCTAAGTGACACTTTCAATAGACTCAGTAGTGTCTGGCTGGAGAGGACTTTAGGAATTGAATGCTTATAGAAAGGTGGGCCTTCAAGAACCTCCTGAATGTCCTTCCATCCTGGACAATTCTGGTATCTTCTGCAGACTGATAGCATGGACTTACATTGAGCCTCAGAACGCAGTGTTTGAAAAGCCTCCTTGACATCCTCAGTACTGAGTCCACAGTACTCTCTTCTATTTCCTCAAGGAAAACATCATTCAGGTTTACCTGGATAACACTGAGGGGTTCCTAAGCTCAGAAATATGTTAGGTGGTTATTAGGTTCTACTAGTCAGACAAGACTATCAGTTTGTGGTATGACCAAGATTCAAAATGAGATTGGGTAGCTTACAAGGGCTGACCTTGGCCTTCCCTGGGCTGGGATCGGGTGTGGAAGGAAAGTTCCTCTTCTAACATCATGGGAATCTATAAAGTGACAGGCAGAAATTTTTTTCAGCTTGAGGCAAACAGTTGCTTGTGTCTCATTTGATCTAGAAGAAATAAATTTACAGTCACTTGGATATCTCTTTATGTAATATAAACATTTCCTGGAGTTGGAATTTACATTACTCTTAAAAATAATGGATTTTCCCAAAGAATAAATGTGTCTTTGAAACATAACCAAGAAGTTTAAAACAACTTCACAGATAAACACAGAAAGATTATTACTAGATTGTTTTTACTAGTTGTTCTTTTGTTAGGAGGAAGATAGTAAAATGAATTACTCTTCCTTGCTTCATTGTTGATATTTGTTATTTTTTAGTTAAAATAAATATAATAATAAATGTGAATTGACTAAACAAAGTCTAATCATGCAGTAAGAATTAAAACAGAAGAACAATCAATCCTGATACATTAGTATAGTCACACCAGGTGAATTCTCTTGACCTCATTAACCAGTGTTAATGTCTCCATTGAAAGATAGAGTTATAACATTTATAGTTCAATCTAAGACCAACTACTTTATGTACAATTATGTGACTAAATACTTACATAGCTTTCTTTGTAAATATGAATCATAAACTGATCAAATAATTTCAGATCTCTAACTAGGTGTCTCTTCATAAGATCAAAGTATTCAAAAAAATCTTCACAATTTAGCAAGTAAACAGGACTATCTATGAAGTCCCTAAAAATCAAAACAATGAAATGAAGCCCTACTATCATCAGTGTTTTATTCATAAAACAGGATTTTATCAGGTTTTAGTCACTGTCAAAAAAGAATGGTCAGGATGGATTAGAAAGTTTTTTGAAAATTACTATGTTTTTAGCATTTGTTTATTTCCCACCTATCCAATAGGTACCAAGTCTGCTCAGTCTCTACTGATTAAGCATTCCTGGCATGTAAGAACACTTCCCAGGGGTTGTAGAATAAGTCGTTAGCAGCAACGGACTGTTTATCGTGCTTCCACAGCAACAAAGCCTTTTGCTACAATGATCAAAATCTTTTATTTCCACTCAAAACATGTCTCAATAAAGCAAGTATTTGCTTTCCAAATTCCTTCTTAAGCTATTTGAACTCTACCAAGTAAAATATTTATTTGGTCAAATCACTATTTTATATGGAAAAAGTCCTCTCTAAAATAGATGTGATTAAATACATTATGTTTATTCTCTTCTTCTCCACCTCTCCTCCTCTCCTCTCCGGTTCTCTCCCTCCCTCTCTCTCTTTCTCTCTCTCTTTCCCCTCCCATGTGAGTGTGTGTGTGTTTGTGTGTGTGTAGACATGCCATACTGAGAATGAAGAGGTCTGAGGACAGCATTGGGGGTCAGTCCTCATCTTCCATCTAGTTTGAAGCAGGGTTTCTTTGCTGTTCTCTGCTGCATACACTAGGTTTTCTGGTCCCTGGAGTGATGAGAATTTTCCTGCCTCTGCCCCCCACCACGCCATAGTAGGATGGAATTACAGACACTTGGATGATACCAATGTGAATTTAATTCATGAGTTCTCAAGATACAATCCCAGGTCTCGACACATGAACAGCAAGTACTTGACCCATTTGAACTATCTCCCCAGCCTCCCTGTATTTATTTTTAAATGGAAAAAGAATTTCAGTTTCTTTTTCAAAGGAATGTATTTCTTTAGTACTACTGTCATGATTATTCCTCTTGTAAGAAGGAAAAACAGAAGAGGAAAAGGAAAGGGAAAAGAAGTGTCATCTTTGTCTATTCAAGACACTATACCAAGACCCTAGACTATAGACTAGGAAGCTTATAAGCAATCACTTCTAGAGGCTAGATGCTCTAGATCACATGACCAGCTAAAGACTGCCAAATTCTCTTTGTACACCCAGATAAAGGGAAGAACCAGCTAGCTTTCTATACTTATCCTAAAAAGGCACTGATTTAATTATGAGGGATGCACCTTCATGACCTAATTACCCCCAAAGGCACCACCTATAAAAATCATCATATTAGAGATTAGATTTCCCCATGTGAGTTTGGGGAAATACCATGTTCAGTCCTTCATGAGTACCTTTCATGTTTGCCAACATGGCCAATGGTTGTTCATCAACAGTTTAAACAGGTTCATTTCAATTTGTAGTTTGATTTTTCCCTTGAACTCTATAAATAGTCATAGAAACCATGTTAATAGTTTTGGATAAATATAAATGAAATAAATGTAAATGGCTAATGTAATCAAACGACTGGCCACACTGACAGAGTAAAGCATATATCAAGCAAAGCAAAGTGCTGTTCTCTGTTCACTTACTCCCACACAGCCATTTTCCTGCTTCCTATGAACCAACCATCCCAACAGCATGTAAAGACCAGTCGCTCGTAATCACTGAGACCTCTGGTGGTCACAACAGCCTTCTCTTCCATGCTGCCATCCAGTCGGTATTTTCCCTCCAGACATAGCAATCAGGAGCATAGAAATTTCTCCTCTTTCTTTTTAAATTACTTTTTACTACTTACTCTATTCTGCTGTAGTAAAAAAAAAAAAAAAATCTATATTGCAAACTGTAGATATATATACTTTCTGTCTATTCCCATGACAACTGTTTTCAACTTTATTGTGGCTCCTAGTTGTGCTGATACTCATTTGACAAACAAAACTTACATCTCAATAAACAGCAAGTCTGCATATTAGATGAGGGGGGGAAAGACACAGTAAAAAAAAAAAAAAAGAAGAAGAAGAAAAACCTGCCTTGCAAGTTGGAGAATGGGATTTGAGCCCCTCTTCTAGAGGATTGTTTCCATCACCAAGTCATTTCTCACATCCATGAGTGTTAGTTTGGTTAAGATCTCCTGGGGAAATAAAAGCATAGGGTAGAGTGAAACTTGCTGGAAATCAGAGATGGCTCATTGTATGTGACTTATAGAAGAAAAGTGTCATCTCAGGTTTTACTGTCTGTAACACAGAAGCAAAATTCCAAGAAATGGGCTGGAGAGATGGCTTAGCAGTTAAGGCATTTGCCTGCAAAGCCAAAGGATCCCAGCTCTACTCTCCAGGACCCACGTAAGCCAGAAGCATAAGGGGGCTCATGCATCTGGTGTTTGCAGTGGTTGGAGGCCCTGGTGTGCCCACTTTCTCTCTCTCTTTCAAATAAATAAGTAAATAAAATATATATTTTTTAAATTCTAGGAAATGTTGTATTTTAATCTAGCACTCTCATTTTGCTTATTTTTTTAGCATTTTGTCATTTTATTATAAAGATTATAGATATATTTCTAGGAGTGTATCTTGAAGCTTTGACAAGATGAAGTACAAATTCAAGTTCTCTCCCTCCCTCTCCTCTCTCTCTCTCTCTCTCTCTCTCTCTCTCTCTCTCTCTTGTTTACTGCTGGTGATGGAATTCTCAGGATGCTGGATCTAACTAGGGTAAGCACTGAACCCCATCCTCTCTCAAAATTATTGCTAAGAATGAATGTCCTTAAATGAATCCTCTGGCTAGTAGAAGGAGGAATTTCAAGTGAATGGAATAGAGTTCAGCAAATAAGAGAGGCTTGTTTTAGTGATAGGTTCCATTAAAAATAAAGATCCTCAAGTTTACCACAGTAAAGCTGATTTTTTAAAATATATATGTATTTTTTGTTGACAACTTCTATACTTACAGACAACAAACCATGGTATTTTCCTCTCCTCCCCTGCTTGCCCCTTCATAACTCTATTCTCTATCATAACCCCTCCCTTTCTCCATTAGTCTCTTTTAATTTGATGTCATCATCTTTTTCTCCTATTATGAGGGACTTGTGTAGGCTGATTTTTTATGGAAAGTAAATAATGATAAGTTCTTTTGTAAAGTTATGGGTAAACAACAACTGTTATATTTGTTCATCCATCCCGCCCACACACACACACAAAAGAAAACAAAAATCACTGGAGCTCTTTCCCTGTCACCAATGTGCCAAGGCAGGAGGCTCAGGTGCTTTCAAGAGTGAGCATCACCGTAATCCACACCATGGCTGAGGAAGTCATTGCTGCAGGAGGCATCATGGACCGTGTCACTGATTTACAAGAAATGCTGAAGGCCACCCTCACCCCCATGGTCTACCCCCTGGAATTCTGGAATTCTTAGAGGTGCAAGAGCTTTAGTTAAGTGCCAAGTCCATCTTTGTGGGCTTGCATCCCATTGTGAAGAGCCAATGTGTGTGAATTGGTGGAGACCTTCTGCTGAGCACCAAATTAAACTTACTAAGGTGGATGACAAAAAGCTAGGTTAATGGGCAGACCTCTGCAAAGCTGGCTTAGAAAGGAAATCCCTGTCAAGTGGTTGGTGGTAGTTGTGTAGTCACTGAGGAGTAGGGTAAAGAGTCTTGGGCCAAGGATACTCTTGAAGAGTATTTAAAATTCAAGGAAAGAACAAATAAAATATATGGCTCATTTTCAAAACAGTTACTAGAAAAATATAAGATATCCTATAACTAATATCCTGGTGAACATTTATATATACAAATAAGTATAGATGACTTATAGTGTATAATGTACATGAAAGAAAAAGACAGGTATATTGATGATTATTCATTCTTCAATGAGTACTTTCATATTCTACAATGAAATGTCAAAGATACAGTTCTATTAAAAAATACAGATCTGTGCCATTGTTTTTAACAGCTGCATAAAAGTGCATTGGGTATATACAAGGTAAATGTACTTCATCCTATCAGTGACAGAGTTTTGATTGTTTCCAATTTTTGCTATTATTTATGTTACTGCATAAATAACATCTTTTATTTATATGTGTTGATTCCACTTTTGGCATATTTTGCTATAAGGAAAGAAATATGTACATTCTAAATATTTTATTACATACTACCAAGCTTATTTGCACAGTGGTAAAATATGTTTAGCTTTTCTCTATGTTTCATAATTTCCTCATAGCTAAAATATGCTATTTGGAAGCAAGGTGTGGTGGTGCATGTCTTTAATTCCAGCACTCAGGAGGCCCAGATAGGAGGAGCATCATGAATTTGAAGCCACACTGAGACTACTTAGTGAATTCCATGTCAGTCTAAGCTATAGCAGGATCCCATCTTGTAAAAAAAAAAAAAAAAATTAAAGTCATTTGGAGACAATAAGGTAAAAACAAAAGCAGAGTCCATTGCTATTTTGCTTCTATATATTGGATATTAGTGAACCATTCCCATTTCTCTTTTTCTCTTTAATATATCTTTACATTTTGTGAACTTTGGTATTGTGAAATTCATTTATTCCCAAGTGCCTTATGAATGTTTTATTTAACTTTGATGTGTTTTTAATCAAAGCATTAGCCCTTCATTTATCAAACATATGATTTTTTTCTCCAACTTATAAGGTATATTTTCAATCTTATATACAATGAATTTTCATCATTAGATTTATTTTTTATTTTAGACGATAAGAGGGTTTTTTTATGGTTTCTGGACCACACAACATGTTACAAAATGTTCCCACATGCATTCTTCAGAAATGTTAAAAGTTCCTTTTGTTTTAAGATTAGAATACACACACTGTTCCTGTAAGAGCTACTTTTCCCTGACTAACACATATCTGATGGGTATTTTTACCAGTTTTAATGGTGGATGGAAATACAAGATTTAGACTGATTTCTCTAATTAATTAATTAATTAAATTGAATATACTTTAAGCAGATTGATGATTAAATAATGGTATTTTGCACCCTGAAAAACTGATTAATTCTCTGCCTTTTTAATGTCCTGTGAATTTAACATTAAGCACTTGAAAATACAAAGCTCAAAGCAAGGCAGTCAAAATATGCTTAAAATGAAGGTGAAACTTTAGATACTCCTTCATGGCATGTTCTTATGTGTGGTCCGTTTTGTTAAACCCAAGGCAAAACCAATTCATATATATATATATATATATATGTATGTATGTATGTATTGCTCAATAGCTAAGGAACTTGCCCAAGACCCACATAAAGCCAGATTCACAAAGTGGTACATGCGTCTAGAGTTTGTTAACAGTAGCAGAAGGCCTTGGCATGGTCATGCTCACTCTCACTTTTCTATATCTTCTAAAATAAATAAATAATTTTTCATAAAAATTTAAATACCTAAAATAGTAAAATAATTTGAAATGTATTACTATCTTGTTTCCACGTTTCACAAAAATCAAAAGATCCTGGAGTCAGAAAAAAAATTTTATGAAATTTCCACAACCTATTTTTTTAATTATAAGGATTGAGTAGACCTGACTTTATTTTCTTGTCCTGTCACACTGATAAACTTGTGGATCACTTGAAAAAGATTATATTTTCCAGTTGTTCTAATTCCATGTTGTCTGTTTTGTAAGACAAAGACCAGTACATGTTCTTTTCCTGTGTCTTCTGTTTAATGGCCTAGTGACACTTGTATTGGACAATTTACAACATATACAAGCTTGTAAATTAAATAACAGGCTCTGTACACCAGCAGGTTTGAGACTTCCACGAAAGAACCACTAATTTGTTTATTGCCCTTTCTCAGTTCTCCAATTCCAATTGATCTCTACTAAACAGTCCATTGTTGCTAATTGTTGGGAAAGAGAGAAATCAGTTAATCTTTACAGATATCTTCTAGTTTAGGATTTCTTCTTACAATTCAAAGCTACAATCTCACCTAAGCACAAATAAATGGAACCCATATATCCAACAACGACAAATACTTCCAAAATTAAGTGATGAACATTCAAATTTAAGGAGCTGTGTATTGGGATCAGAAAAACCTGGTGATTGATTGTATCTGATAGTGAACCAATGAAGGACAAACAAGAGCACTTGATTAGAGCCCCTGTCTTGCCAGATCACAGGTTTGAATTCTACTAATAGGAGTTTAAGCAGCACTTAATCTCCTTATCATGGCTAGGGTGTTGATCAACTTTAAGTACTTAACATAATCCAGAACCCTTACAGGCATTTCCATGTCAAAGCCTAAAGTGCAGTGGTTACTGTCTACATTTGTATTGTTGTTGTTTAGTAGCTTTAAAGGAAATGGTTTTTATCATCAACTGAGCATGTCTTAATATAGTTTTCTAAACATCTGAAATGTTTGTCAAAAAAAGTCGTGAGTTACTTTTGGAAAAATTTGTTTTCTTGACCATTTAAAAAATGAAAACATGCTACAATTTTTTGTGGGTTTGTACCAAGTATGCTCTAATTTACCATTAATCTTTTGCATTATTTACTTTAGAGAGGCTTGAATTATTTATCCTATGCATGTATTTTCTTGATGTCACAGATTAGATATTAAAGCCAGATTTTACATGCACATACACATGCAGAAATTTTACAAAGAAATTTCAATGACAACTTCAATCATATCTTGACTTAGGGAGCACTCCACCCTTCTACCTTTGCTGTTCTTTTTTTAACTTTAATCAGCCTTCCTAATTAAGAGGAATGCTCATGCTTTCTAAAAGATTGCTATGAGTTAAAACCACTTACTTTACTACAAAAATGTCACCCTGGGGAGTATCTACTTATTTTTTGCTACTATTGAAATATTTGTGAATTTTATTCATATTTCCTTAATAGACTAAATTTACTGTTTTTAAAAGAAATAAAATATCGAAATTGATACCCAAATTAATAAAACACCACCAAAGAAATATTGCCTCTATAAATAGTTGTTATTATATTTTGAGTTTACTGTACCTTTATTAGTATTACAAATCCAGTTGTTTGATATACTTGTCTAATTGGGGACATCCTAAGCCCAAAGAAATACATAAAATTTCTCTACTATTTCAAGCTAGCTGGAGATACTAACCAAGACAGAAAAGACATTTTTACTGTGTTTGCAAATATTCACAAACATTCCAGTATTATCCTAAATTCAGAAAGATGTATGGTTGATTTTTCCTGTATTGTCAAGTGCATAAAACTTGGGATACTATAACTATATTATAAATAAAACTAACCCTTTTAAAATGTGTTTATTGGGCTGGAGAGATGTCTCAATGGTTAAGATGTTTACCCTTAAAAAATAACAGCCAAGATTTGATTCCCAAGTACCCACATAAAGCCAGATGCTCAAGGTGGCACACACATGTGTCTGCTGTGCCCAGTTTCTCCTTGCAAATAAATAAATTAAATATTTGTTTAAAAAAAGAGATAAAATGTATTTATTAAACACCTTTTAGGAGTCTATTTTACTAATGTAGCATAGGCAAATGCATGACAGAAGGCTAGGTTTGTGTGAATGATGTTCTACAATCTTAGAATTACTGAGAGGATTTGTTAAATTTAAGTTTGGAGCAATCATCCATCTCAAGCAATGGTGAATATTGAGATAAGTACCAATGTTGGATAAACTGCATTAAGGCATAAATGGAGAAAAATAAGATAAAAGTCTATTATTTCTTGACTGTGAATGCTTTCTAAAGTAACTTGAATGCTTCCATTTTATTTGAACATTGCTTTTTGTTTCCTCTATTAAGTAGTGCTTAAAAACCACAACTTCAGTCAATCAGTAAACAGGATCATTACTTCTAAGTGTTTCAGATTCTAAATCAGGGGTTTCATTTAATTTTCCTAGCAAAATAATGCATACAGATGAGGATGTCAAATTGCAAATAACCTATATTAGAATAGCATTTACAGTGCTTATGGTAAGTAATCAACATTATTGACTTAGCTCAGGGATTTAAAATGCTGAAAAACACTAACAGAATAAATTGATTGGAAGAATAGAGAAGTACATCACTGTGTTAAAGATTTGAAATGAAAGTGAAATGCATTATATGATTTTGTAGTTTAAAAGTACATGTACATATATAGATATGCACATAGATGGATAATGTGGGCATTATTGATTTAAATTCCCGACTGGGATTAAAGGAAGAATGCCTAGTTTCGCTTCAATGGTAATGCTGGCATTCATTATCAATATGATAAGATACAAATTGGTGTTCTGTTACCCAGATTTAATGCCCCAGCTGAACTTTATTCCATTAGTAGCTAATGGCTACTCCTGTTTACCTTCTATGATGCCAAATGTTCATTCCATCTTTCTCTGTGATCGCCATAGTTACACAGGAAATGATTTGGCTAAAAATAAAATATTCTACTTTATTTTAAAGATGATGCAGTGTACACATGTAAACGTGACTTTAATCTATGCCTTCTATGTTGTGGCAGCATTATCAGAGCATCCTGCTCTGGCTTTATAAAATAGAAGTGAAAATTTTTATAACTTGCATAGTAAAAAAAACAAAAAGGTGGCCTGTTGCAGTGGTTAAAGTGAAGCATTATTCTCTCAGCAGATTTTACAATTTTAACATATATACATAAGGTGAGTATTTCATTTCCATTATTAAAAATATTTTTATCATGATAAATCTATTCACTGAATTGCTTTTCTATACAGCAGTGGTTTATTTTTAGAATAGCATCTAATGACTGAGTTGGTTTTATATTAAAGAGAGAAGTGTGCAAAAACTCTTATTAATTTATTTTAATTAAACCCATTACAATAATCCCTGGAGAGAAAACAATTAAACATTGAATAAGAGACCATAAAAAGTCAAGTTCATTTCCTCTTTGCATTTGAGTTCCCTTAGTCATCTCTTTTCAAAATGAAGCCTTTTAAGTTTTGTAGATTTTTAAGTGAAATAGCATAGTTCTAAATGAGGTTATAATACTAATAGTTAATATTATTGTACATCTACTGTAGATCAGAAACTATTCTCAGCAGTTAATGTGCTCACTTAATTCTTCCAAAGAAACTTATAATGCAAAAATTCATTATTATTCACAGCTCATATGAAGGGAACTTCAAAGAATACCATCAATTAAGTGAAAAGACAAATAACCAAATAAGATAAAATATTTGCAAAATATATATCATATATGCAAATTGAGTCTACAGTGAGATACCCACTTCACAAGCATAATTTTGATATTTTTTAAAAGCATGATATAGTTTTGCCAAAATGTGGAGAAATGAAAATTCTCATGCATTGTTAGAATGTTGAGGTATTACATACAATTCCTTTGCAAAAATACTTGGCCCTTCATTCAAAAGTCAAACATAGTGTTATAAGATCATGCAATTCAGTCCCAGCTCTATACAAAAAGGACATGAAAACACGTGTCTACATAAAACAGATTTTTACATAAACATCATTCATAACAACTAAAGTGGATATAATCTAAATGTCATCAACTAATAAATGAATATATTTTACTTATGCAAGATCTATAAATAGAGCATAAGTTACTTTTAGAACATGGATTAGCCATATAAATATCATGCTACTTGAAAAAAGTTACATGTAATACAAAATATGATATGATTCTTTCTGCTTGTTTGTTTGTTTGTTTTGGTTCTGCCAGGTAGGATCCCACTCTAGCCCAAGCTGACCTAGAATTCACTTGGTAGTCTCAGGGTGGCCTTGAGCTCATGGTGATTCTCCTATCTCTGCCTCCAGAGTGCTGGGGTAAAACGCATGCACCACTGTGCCCAGCTTGATATGATTCCTTTTCATATGAATATCCTGAATAGGCAGACCAAGGAGGAAGCTAGTAGAATAGTGACAGCAGGAGGTCTGAGGGGCAAAAAGTGATTTCCAGTGCTTCTGAGGAGAGGTACGTGTTCTACCACTGACTGAAGTAATGGTGGCACAACTCAAAGAGCATCTTCAAAGACTGATGTGTGTGGTAGATGGGAAACTATGTGGCATGTCAATTATACACTGATAGAGTTGATATGTGTGGTACCTTATATATATGTTTTAAAAATATGCCAAGGAAAGTATAGGAAGTCTAAGCATCTTATTGCATGTGACATTAATACTCCTGAAATGTGTGCTTGGAGTCAGACTCCTGAGTTGCTTGCTACTAACCACCACAAAGTTCATTGCCTGCGATAATGGCAATTTTGCTCTTCACGGGAACAATTGATTGCACTTAATTATGCATTTTATTTTAAAGATACATGATAAACAATGTTAACTTATGTTATTTCAAGATACTAATAAAGTTCATCTAAGAATGTCTTGACTTTTAATAAATCAAGATACCTTAAAAGAATGGAGCAATAACAAAGTGTTCCATAGGTACCTTGAAGTAATATTTTTGTTACAATTGCCATCCAACCATGTTGCCTAGTCTTGAAAGAAAGACAAATATCAAAACATGTTTATGTTACTTATTATGATCATTATTATTTTCTGCTTTAATTTAAGTTTTTGTTGAAGACTTGTAGAAATTTCAGAACAGATTAATAAAATCTTAGCACTAAGGAAAGAGACCAATCTATTATTATTGTACTACTTAACAAAATGTGATTTTGTAAATAAAGTCACTAGATTCAACAGAGACTGAAGTTGAAGTCATCATCCTCACGCACTCCACTACAATGACAGAAATAATCACTTCATATTTTAAAAACACTGTGAGGCAAGGAATGTAATACACAAGTCTTAGATTATTAGCCCTTCACAGTAACACTTTGTTGCACATATACCTTATTATTTCTCTGTTATAGTTTACAAAAATAACTAGAGCTTAGAAAAGTTAACTAATTTTACCAAATCATAGAGCTTCAAAAAGTAAATCAGAGATATAAAACTAAGCATTTACCTCTTTATAAACATCTTACCATCAGCAGAATCATGTTTTCATTAATGAAAACAATTAGGCACCCAGGATGCTATCAGAAACACTGTGACTGAATTCAAATGGTATTAAAAAAATTCTAATCACAAAATAAATAGTTGTTCATACTATTATTTATTGTATCATGCTATTATTTATTGTACTTTGTGAAACAAAACACAACTTAAACATAAAATGTGATTTGTCATCAGTAAAAGAATTAATGACCCAGAATTAGTTTGAAGACATATTGTGACAGATTATAGCTTTTAGTTCTAAAATATAAGAGCAATAAACTGTTTTTTCATCCTGATGCTTAGATAAGACAGATTTATATTAGATAAGTTCACTTAAATTTCATAGTGAATTTATTACTTTCTCTAAAGTTATTGGAATATCTTTCAACAAAGACTTTGCCTTCAAAAATGACAAACTTCACCCCATCATACCTCAAAAGGGCCCCTGAAACTAAGAATAATTGGTGAAACAAGCAAGTGTACTGTTTTCTTGGTGAACCTGGTACCAGCACAAGGGTGAAGGAGATCAACACAGAGAACGATCAACTCCTACCAAGTCAGATATCCAGAGACACAGAGGCTCCCAAGACCTCATCACTGAAGCAGACCTAAAATGAACCCAACATGGCTCAGGGAAATTTGCAGAAGAGGGGACAGAAAGAATGTCAGAGCCACACATTGGGTCATGGGTACCCAAGAGACATTTCCTCCTACCCATAACTGATGGCTAACTCCACAATGCATGACCCATATACCCCAACAAGGAGGGCCCAGGTGGAGGGGGACGACAGGGAGGAGGCTAACAATGGTACCAACTTGACTGTATTCAGTGAGTACAAAACTAATTTTTAAAAAATGACAACTCAGAGCTGGAGAGGTGGCTCAATGATTAAGACACATGCCTGCAAAGCCTAAGGACCCAGGCTCAATTCCCCAGTACCCACATAGGCCAGATGCACACAAGGTGGCACATGCGTCTGGAGGTCATTTGCATTGGCTAGAGGCCCTGGAGTACACATTGTTTCCCTTTCTATCATCTATCTATTATCTATCTATCTATCTACCTATCTATCTATCTATCTATCTATCTATCTATCTATCTATCTATTACCTATCATATATCTATTTGACTGCCTCTCTCTCACATAAATAGATAAACAAATAAATAAATAAATAAATAAATAAACATTTTGAAAACATGAAACAAATGATGGACTCCTAACAGTCACTTTGGAAACACAGATATACTAGTAACCCTTTGCCACATCAAAACTTCTATAGTAGGAGGCACGAGGGTATTGATGGATTTATAACTGTGCAAGTCACTTTGAAGGATACCTATCTAGTTACCCCAACATTTCATTGTCTATCATTATCTGCTTTGTTTTCCCCTTTCCACAGTCACTCAAATGTCCTACCCCTCCCCTGGAGAGTCATCTCCATATAGGAGATCCTGGGCTCAGTTATGAACTCTAGCTCATATTTGCTTTCATTTTCCTCAATTTCGAAGATAATTAGCTAAAGTCAGTATATTCCACGCTTCAACATAGATATTAATGTTAACTTAAATATATTCTATTACTTGAACTTATTCTCAGTGACTTAAAGTTTTTCTCACATGTTTATTTTTTTTTTTTTACTCTGCAAAAATGATCATAAACTTCCCCAAAGAATGGATCTAAACTTCATTAAACTATCATCTAAGTTTTACTAAGTAATTTATATATGTACACTGAAAGACCCTACGGGCTTTTTAGTACATGTTACTGTGAACAGAACCAAGCAAATTTTCTTATCTTTTGTTTCCACCTTACCTCTACTATGCTGCCTCTGAAAATGCCTCCTAGAACATCTACCCTGGGGCTCTACCAATTTCTGACTTGTCATCACATTACACAGCCTATGATTCAAAAACTGATCACCATTGGGGATGAAAAGTCCCATCCAAACACCATATAACAGTACTGTGTAATAACATAGTATATTGTGATAAAATGATAACAGTTGTCTCATTATTCATTCTCTTTGAGAAATGCAATCATACACTTATATTAATGTTAAGGATGCTATATCCTCTTCAAATCATTATTTATAACTCTTGTTTTGAAGACAAGCAGTACTCCCCTCTAAGTGAAAATATATTTGGGGTGTAATAGTTTTTATTTCTCTGTAAGATTATTTGTGCTCCTAGAAATGTTGATACTCCAGACGGGTTCATTTGAAACACTGAGGTGACTTCTAAATCCGAAGTATCCTCAGCATGCCTTTATAAGTGCAATTCAGTAATCTTATCTTTTCATTCCATCTATCTATGTGAAAAAAAAAAAAACATTGTGTAAACTGGGCATAGTGGTGCACATCTTTAATCCCAGCACTCAGGAGGCAGAGGTAGGAAGTTTGCTGTGAGTTTGAAGTCATCCTGACCTTACATAGCAAATTCCAGGTCATTCTGGGCTGCAGTGAAGCTCTACATTGAAAAAACAAACAAACAAAAATATTTATGAAAACTAAAACACAAAGGAAACCACTGTGCAGCCCCAGCAATGAGCCTTATTCAGAGCTCTGTGGTGGAAGTGGGGTGGAGGTCTTCATATAAATCCTTTCACACATGTCATGTGCCAATACCAGACTCAATTGTATTTTGTATTCATCTTGATATTTTGCTTCTGAACCTTAAATACCATAATTTCCATTAAGCAACATTAGAGTTAAACACAAATGCATGTGTGCACATACTTGTACCCACACACAATCTTGCTTCTTAAGATGCTCCTTTGATTTCAATTGTATTTATTGAAGCAAATAATGTACTGTCCTTCTTAAAAGTAAATTAAGAAAAAATAAACAAGGTATTAAATAGATTTTGGCCTCCATGAATTTTTAACTTGCTTCATAAAAATATGAAAAAATAAAATGTGCAAAAGCATTTTAGTTTTTTTTTTTCTCTTGCCTTTTTGCATTGGTCTACTTTTGAAATGCATTTTGCCAATTCTCTGTAAGCTCCAAAACTTTATGCACAAGTATAACCTTCAAAGAAATCTAAAAATCAAATATTATTGTAAAATAAACCTCAAATTCACTAGATGTCATAATCTGACTCAAATTAACATGGATTACTTATCTACTTCATATGAATACTCATATATTTTATTTCAGAAATATGTATAAGAAAATTTTCAGTTTTCTCACTGGTAATGAGATGCAATATGCAGTGTATGCACAGAGTACTACATTTTATAGTGCTAAAAATTCTAAATTACAAAATACATGAGGACAAAATGACTTTATATGAAGGATCATAGGTCAATAGAACTGCATCTGAATTCTAGGACTGACTCAGAAACTCTGCATAAAGTGGTGACATAGACAGACATATATTAACAAAACCACATAGTTGAGATAAGGCAAGTATCCTGAGAACAATTAAGAACATGTTAAACTTCAGGCTGTATTCAGCACTTTAGTGTTTAGAAAAAAGGTTTAAGCACCATAAGCAAGCAAAATGGGGTACTGACTAATACATTTAGGTACTTTTATAAAAGAGATGTAGATATTTGTAAGAATAATGCTACTATAGATTATTTAGTGACATGGAAACATTGCTTAAAGTTAGTTATTTGCCAAAAAAATAGTTCACCATTAAAAGAAATACAATCTTTATAAGACTTTCGACTCTTTATTAGTTCTATATGTTTAAACACTTTTTTTAATGTCTTAATCAAACCTAAAGAACATGGAGAAAAAAAAAAAAAGACCTTAGATCAATCCTGGAAAGAAAAGCCAGCAATACAGAACTTCACATGTTGTCTCCACGCAGGATCTTCTCTTGCTGTGAACATCAAGAGCTGGTGCTGATAAATAGTATTCCTTGGATGAAATGAGAACTACACAGAGAAATCTGAGCACGAATGAGCTCTACTTTGAATACAAGTATGATGTTGTTAACTTCTTTACCTAAGGAAACCATAGCATTTCCTCATGGCTGCTACTGTCCAACAGAAAAGGTGAACCTGACTTCATAGAGTTGTGTAGGCCAAAATGCTATGCTATAGTCCTCTTTGTTGCATCCTGTTGCATGCAGTGGATCAACAATGCAGAACCCTAAACTTTTATTCTCTTCAAATTATACATGCTCTTTAAAAGTAGTATTTAAAAGTAGGAAGGATGGGCTGGAGAAATGGCTTAGCGGTCAAGGTGCATGCCTGCAAAGACAAAGGACCCAGATTCGATTCCCTAGGACCCACATAAGCCAGATGCACAAAAGGCACATGCATCTGGATTTCCTTTGCAGTGGCTAGAAGCCTTGGCATGTCCATTCTTTTTCTGACTGTCTCTCTCTCTTCTCTCTCTCTCTCTCCTTGCAAATAAATAAATAAACAAACAAATAAATAAATAAAAGTATGAAGGAAAATATCCACCAGCACAATGAATGTAACATAATAGTTTTTACTATAAATCATTATTTCATGCCACCATAATACCTCACACTGTTTCTCAAAACACAAATATTGTAATAAATATAGAAAATTTAGCTGACTGAAATGTTGCATACCAAGATAAACTTTCACATTGAGGATAAACAGCTGTCTGTGAGTTTTAGGCAGTTCTAATAAACTTGGAATGTCAAACTAAATATTAATCTTTACTGCCCATACAAATATTCAGGTTACTTAAACCATTTAATTCCATGCTCAGAATAATTCCTTTTAGATTTAGGCCTTATGGAGAGTTTTATTATTATTCTAATGTTAAAAAAATTATTAAATATATTTAGTATACATAATTTTTCTCTTATTTGTTGAAGTACAGAGCAAAAGTCTTGTTCTATCCTTGGAGAAATTATATTCTACTTGGAAGAAATACATATTCATTTATATAAGTTAAATAATACCACAAAATTCAACATAATATATACCAAGAGATGACACAATGTTGCATGTGATTAAATACCAACATACCAACAGTTTGCAAGTTTTGTTGGGGGTTTTTGTTGTTGTTTTTCGAGATAGGGTCTCACTCTAGCCAAGGCTGACCTGGAATTCACTCCATAGTCTCAGGGTGGCCTTGAACACACTGCAATCCTCCTACCTCTGCCTACTGCATGCGGGGACTAAAGGCGTGTGCCACCACACCTGGCTGCAAGTATTTTTAAGCAAGAATATTTTATTTCCTGAGGTCTGGAGATAAAGATGCAAGTGAGAAGTAGCCAGTGTTTCAAATATGCATGGAAGAGGAGAGGAGTTTGAGGAAAGACTGAGAGTAGTGAAGAAGGAAAGTATATCAGTTAAGCTCCCTACAGTAGGGGAGTGGGTTGACTATGTGCCTCACGCTGTCATCTCATGTAATTCTCATAGGAGCACAATAAATAAGAACCTGTCCATTACTATCCCTTCTTCATGTGGTCTCACAACAGCTCCATTCTCTGTCAGTATGTCATATTGGTCTAATTCATTTTTCTATTGACACTTTCATAATCCAAATTGATATCATCATTGACTTATTTAGTTCATTTAATTCTTTACTATAAGCTCCTAGAAGGGCAAAACTTACACAAGTGTAATATTCCTAGGATCTATAGTAATCTTTTGACCAGAGTCACCACAGTATGGACTTTTGAATATCGCACATTATCATGAATAAAGACAGTAGGGCTGGAGTGATGGCTCAGCAGATAAGGGCATTTCCAGAGTGCACAGGAAGATCAGAGGAGGCCTGAGCAACCACTGGAGTTCACGTGGGTCCCGCATAGCCACACTCCACGGTAAACCCAGTTCTGTAGGAGAGCAGAGACCCAGGAATCACCTGAGCTGTCAAACAAACAGTAATGTCCAAGGTCAGCAAGAGACGCCTGCTCAAATAAAGAGGGGTGAAAGAGCGGTGTAGCAACTGACACCCCACTCCTGGTACTGCAGGCAAGCACACGTGGCGGCACATGGGCGCATACGTGTGCACCTACCTCACACACCACCTAGTGTGAGAAAGTTGAAATAACTACCCTGAAGCCACAGGGTCAACACTAGACCCGGGGCTTCCTGTGCACTGGAACCACGTGGTACACTGTCTGTAACCCCTGCACTGAATCCCTGCACTGAAGCACTAGGAAACAATAGCAGCCTTTCGAAACACGTAAACATTTGATTGGAATTTGGCTTTACTTACTTATGAGTTCTTACATCATAGTATCAGGAAACAAAATGACCATAAAAGGTTAATATCAAAAGATAAAGACATTGCTTTTCAGGCTAAAATTTCTGAATTGTTATATTCAGATAAAATGTTCTAGCATGTAAATGCACTTGGGAAAATTAATATTATCTGTCATCATGTTGTATAAGTTAGAAATGAGGAAGTCTATGCCTAAAACCAGATTTCTCATTGAGAAAAGGACCCAGGCAGGATGACAACTACAGCTTCCTATTTTAAATAAAGTGACGTGGTATTCAGACAGCGAAGCTTCCATGTTCAGCTAGAAGCAAGAGTTACTGTAGTGACAGCCTGAAGGTCAAGACTGATGATGTAGAGTTTAAGAATCAGGAACATGGAAATGAAAGTTGAAGACATGAGAGTCAATATCATACCAAAATGCACAACAGATGTAACCAGAGACCACAAAACTCTGAACTAAACCCTGGAATAGGCATGAGAGGAGATCAGAGACACCCCTGGCCGAACCACAGAAGGTGGCTATAACACACTCCTGTACAAACTATTTTACAAAGCCTTTTTGGAAATATATGTCACACATACTTCTTACATGCAAAATCTAGTTCCTCTAAAGCTTAATATTGGGGTACATCATTTTTCTTTATCTGTACATCATGTTAATATTAAGTTGTGAACATCTGGGTATATAACTGTGTTGATTACAGTTAGGACACAGTTTAAAGTTTTCGGTTCAGCCCAAGATCTTCACAGATTACACTCATGAAAGTAAAATTGTGCATGCTTTGATAATTTATCATGTTCCACACATATTAAAATTTTAAATTATTTCAATGAATATTTAAACTAACAGACTATAATTCCCTAGCCAGGTATAAAATAGGAATTAGACTATATCAAAACTATCTAGCATGATGTATAAAGCATTTTCCATAACAGCACACTAAGTGTCATAAGATATTAGGCAAGTACTAACACAGTCATTGATACTACTTTTTAGCAAAACGCAATTTCACAGCCTCATTTACCAATTGGAATATCCAAAGTCAATTCATAATTGTGCTTTTATTCATCTCTGTAAATTCCATGTAGTACCTTTTGGCAGTTTCTTAACGTTAGTGCCCTGGGTGCTGTTAAATTGGATTAATTAATTTATAAATAATATATGCATATATTTTACTGTAGCTGATTTGACAAGCATTGTGGCAATCAATTTCAGTACTCCATTATGTGTTTAGAATTTATTTTTTTGCAACTAACTTTTAACCTCAATATTTTGCAACATCTCTTTTTGATGTAGGTTTATAAGTAGAAACATATGGAAAACTGAGAGATGTGTTTGGCCCTCACACTCCTCACATTGTTTTGCCTGAGGAAGGAATCATTTCAGGTGGATTAGAACCCAGATAAACAATAAAGGTCTTAGAACAACATCTTCATATATATATACACATATATATGAAATCAACTCTTTTCAATGTAACAGACAATCTGAGTAAACAACTTCATTGGGAATGTCAGAGAATATTTTGGAGAAAATACACTTGGTGGGAAAAAAATCTAAGCATTTTTCTGCATCAGCCTGTTTCTTTCCTAAATTTCAGGATAATTTATCAATTATCTTAATCTCGTGCTACCTACTAAAATTTATTTTGAATTGGCAGAAGTTTGATGGGACATCTAGAATTACAGCCTTTAGAAGTTCTCAGAAAGTTACCAATTCCCTTTCTTTGCATGTACATGATTAAAAATGAATACAGGGCCTGGAGAGATGGCCTAGAAGTTAAGGTGCTTGCCTGCAAAGCCAAAAGACCCAGGTTTGATTCCCCAGGACACATGTAAGGCAGATAAAAAGGTGCATATGCATCTGGAGTTTGTTTGCAGTGGGTGGATGCCCTGGTGCTCCCTCCCTCTCTCTCTCTCTCTCTCTCTCTCTCTCTCTCTCTCTCTCAAATAAATAAATAAAAATAAAATATTTTTAAAATTGGATAAAATGAATACTGAATGAAAGGATAGAATAGAGGAATGCAGGCTTATTGAAGACAAACTCTACTTGAAGCATTACTGGCATCTAGGCAAGTACATAAAGGCAGTGAGTTTACAAACTTACTGGTTTATCAGCATGTAAACAAATAACTGAATTAATACACATATAGTTTTTTTTTTTCATGGTACTTGGAAAATAAGTGCTTAGTTTAAAAAAAAAAAGTCTTATTTTACAGCCTAATAAAATGCTCACCAAATGAAAAAGTCATCACACTAATGCACAATTGTCCAAAGAAAGCATGCTCACATTCTAATCTTCAGGATTCTGAAGTCAAATTTATTTTATTCACTCACTCATTCCTGAAATCATTAGTATCATATATTTTCTCATAGCACAGACATCAGCTTCAGTTTACCACTTAACTAAATGTCCCATCCTCAATAAAACAGAGACTACTTCACAAGGTTGTTTTAAGAGTTGAGGTGTTTACATGAACTGATACAGATAAAGTGCCTGGCATAGGGAAAGCATTGAATGAATCCTGAAATGACTACTTCCATCCCATATTATTATTGAATGCAGAGAGGGCAAAGTGAATTCCAGGCCTGCCTGGGCAGGAGTGAGCCCCTACCTGAAGAAACCTAAAACAGTCAGGCATGGTGGCACATGCCTTTAAACCCAGCATTTGGGAGGCAGAGGATCACCATGAGTTCAAGGACACCCTGAGACTGCATATTGAATTCCAGATCAGTCTGGGCTAGAGTGAGATCCTACCTTGAAAAACGAACAACAAAAAAAAACAAAAAAACCCTAAAACAACAACAAATTAGATAGGTAGATAGAAAAAAGAACAAAAAAAAAAAATCACCTAAAACCCCATACCAAAGGCAAAAACTATGTTGATTCTCTTCCATCAAGTCTTGATGTTAAACTCTGTGTACACATTACTATTAGCTAAGGAAATCCATCCTAAAATGACTAAAACAGTAGATGATAGATAATTAGATAAATAGATGGATGGATGGTTAGATAGGTAGATAGTAGATAGATAGATAAACAGATATGAAAAGGAATAAAAAATCACCTAAAACCCCACACCAAAGGCAAAATTATGTTGATTCTCTTCCATAAACTCTTGATGTTAAACTCTGTGTACACATTACTATTACCTAAAGAAATCCAGCCTAAAATGACTAAAACAGTAGATGATAGATAATCAGATAGATGATAGATAGATAGATGATAGATAGATAGATAGATAGATAGATAGATAGATAGATAGATAGATAGATAGATAGATGGGAAAAGGAATAAAAAATCACCCAAAACCCCACAGGAAAGGCAAAATTTTGTTGATTCTCTTCCATAAACTCTTGATGTTAAACTCTGTGTACACATTACTATTACCTAAGGAAACGCAGCCTAAAATGACAGAGACAGAGTGGATGCTGGGCAATGTGAGGCATTTGAAAGCTGCATTCCAATGTTTAAGTCAGGCCCTGCTCGTCTGCTTGGTAGCCGTCTGGACAAGGACCAGGAGTTCTTTAACATCACCGATAAGATTGGAAAGAGATATTCTTTCTGAATTTATTCTGTTTTCACATTCTGACTTAGTAAGACAAAGTGTGAAAATACACAAAGCTGCCTAGAAATTATATTCCGGGTATTTTCCCTAAAATATGAACTTAAATCAAACAATTATATAAACATTATTTCAGAAGGCAGAAATGTCTGAAAGATGTTTTGATAATATCTGCACAGAGCCTTTTACATCACTAATGTTAAGTAAAAATCAATACTCATTTTCCAGGTCAGATACTAAAAGTAGTCAAAAATTAACAAACTTACAAAGTTAATTTACAAATTAACTTTTCATAATAAGATATGAGCTAGTATCTACCTTACCAAACAAACATGAGGAATTTGTTTTTTAAAATATTTATTTACTTATTTATTTGAGAGGGGACAGATAGAGAATGGGCGCACCAAGGCCTCTAGCAGATGCATGCGCCATCTTGTGCATCTGGCTTTATGTGGGTTCTGGGAAATCGAACCTGGGGCCTTAAGCTTTGCAGGCAAGCACCTTAGCCACTAAGACATCTCTCCAGCCCAGAAATTTGATTTAAGGGGATGGTTTTGAATTATAAGCATATAGTAGAGGAATAAATGTCTTAGTGGAATTGAGAAAGTCACATATTCATAGCCTGATGGAAGACAAAAAGGAAGCAATTAATCATAAAATAAATATATACATTATTTTCTTAAGAATGAAGCAAGTGTTTAAAAGCATGACAAATCTCTTAATGTGTTACTATGCCAACAGAAAAAAAAATTAAGTGGATGCAAGAAATGGGATAATTTTCAGAAATATTAGCACAACTTATTTCAGATAAGTAAAATATTCATATTATTCCCTCAAGGGGACAATCATAAGGGAATTAGTACAGAATTAATTGATCAGATTTTTCTCATCACATACATCACGAGGCATAGAATCTCATGCTATATTTTTCTGAGATCTAGATACAGATTTAGGTTAAATTTTTTGAGGCTTGTGGGAAACACTAACAAGACAGTATGTTTCTACTGTTTTTAGACTGATTAACATGTACAACCAGAGACAAAACTCGTTAAATCTTGACCTGTAGTTATTAGATAATGCCAAAGTGATGCACTTATCAGCCACAAAAATATCTTTGTAAAAGATTTCTAATGTGAAAATTAATAACAAGCTGCCTTGGTTAGACAAAACAGGCATTAACTTTTCTAAGAAACAAAATGTAAAATAATACATATCCTAAAATTTATTAACTATAAAAATAAAAGCTAAAAGTCTATTTAATTATATTGAAGTAAGATAGCATTTTAACAAGATATATGGTGTATTTTTCAACTTCTTCATAGTTTTTTCCATGAGTAAATATAAGCATTTGTTTAGGGAAAGTTATTTTGTTTCTATTTTAGAAATACATTTAAGAAAGCATTGAATATGATGACCAAACAGTTTTTCCCTAACCATTGACAAATACAAAGTAGATTGCCTTAACAACTTTCTACCCTGAAAGTGTTTCTATAAAGAAAGAGATAATTTTTAGTAACTAAAGTGCTTTCAGGGCTAGGGAGATGGTTTAGTGGTTAAGACACTTGCCAGCAAAGCCAAAGGACCCAGGTTCAGTTCCACAGAACTCACATAAGCCAGATGCACAAGATAATGCATACATCTGGAGTTTGTTTGCAGTGGCTGGAGACCCTGGTACACCTATTCTCTCTCCCCCTCTCTCTGTCTGTCTCTCTATGTCTCTCTCTTCTTTCTCTCTCTCTGTCTCTTTGTCACTCAAATAAAAATAAAATATATTTTGAAAAGTATTTTCAGTTAAGTACTTGTCTGTATTAATTGGTCTTCTTCATTGCCTATGAAAGGAAAAATATTTTACTTCAGCTTCTTTTCAATGTTTCTTTTAATTAATTAATTAATTAATTTGCAAGGAGAGAGAGAATGGACCCTCCACACCTCCATCCACTGCAAACAAATTCCATATGCACATGCCACTTTGTGCATCTGGTTTTATGTGTGTACTGGGGAATTAAACTCCCGTCATTAGGCTTTGCAGGCAAGCACCTTAACTGCTGAGCCCTCTCTCCAACCTTCAATTTTCTTTTAATTCTGTATGTGTATGTATATGCACGATGTGTAAATATGTATGAGCACATATATGCCACCAGCTTGAGACTAGATCTTCAATGCTGTTCAGTTTTTATGACTCCACATGTGCCACTCAAGCTAGCCCATGAGCTCCCAGATGCTCCTGGCTCAGCCTCCCACAGCTCTGGGTGTGTTGGGATCACAGATACATGTTCCACTATGCATTTGCCTTTTTGTGGGTGCCGAGGAATTAGACACAGGCCAGCAGAGTTTTAAGCAAGTGCTTTTAACCATTCCATCATCTCCCCAGCCCCAAATGTTTATTTTTAAATAATAAAATTATCAAATGGAGCCACTATTGCCTACACTTCCTTGTCATTTATAATTTTAATCAACTCTGAAGCAAAGAAATCACCCAAGGGTAGGTAACATGAAAGAAGTCACATGCTCCCTTTGCATTTTTATTAGGTTCTTCTGCTTTTGCTTTAGTTTGAATAAATAGAGCTAAGCAGATGGGGAAAAAATACTAGCTGAGCTAATCTTTAAGTCCTGAGTATATTCACATAGAAAAGATAATTGCCTGTTGACTAGTAAGTATCACCCTGTTCCTCTAGATCTTTGCTTCTAAATGGTGAACCTCTGCTATTGCCTACATTGAAATTATAAGGTAAGTGACAGCTTTATCATTACACCCTCCTGGTAATGTGACTATAAAGGATATTCACAATAAGCCCTACTTGCATCCAGGTTCACTTTACCTCATTTCTTGGACCATGTAGAAATTACTGAGCAAAGTTATAGCATACACTACTATAAACCAGAGTTGGGGACTATACACAAATCCTACTTCACAAGCTGTGTATCAAGAAATATAGCAGTTGGAGAACTATTAATGAATGCAATTGGATGCAAGAAAATCTGATCTATATTAAATGCATTGAAACTGATAAACAATAGAGTCCTTTCCTCGAATGGAATCCTTCTGTTAAAAGTCCATCATATACATGAGTGAAGCAAAGGACAATGACTCTCCATCTTCACTGTCATGGACCACCACATACTCCCAAGAATCCTTGCACATTGCTAAGGATAGTTTAAGAGCTACTGGATTCACTTGTCATCATATTATTGAACCATTCTTCATAATTTTCAATATGGAGTATTTTTTTTCAAATTTGGAAACATCAAAAATATTTATCACAACTTCCACCACCTCAGTCATATTGTTATTGATTTTGTATTAAACTATTATTAATATTATAGTTGCATGTTTAGTATAGTTCCTTCATTTCACATTGTATTCAATTTCTCTATGCCTCCATTCCTTCATTTGTAAAATGGAGAGGATAATTTTCCCTAACTTGTTTGTCATATGTATAAAATAATTATGACATAAATTTAGCATTATCTAATATTATATACGCATGTTTGTATGTTAAATCATTACATGATAAAATGTCTTAAAATAGAGAAAGTGCTTAGGACAAAAGAGTAGTAAATAAAGTATTTGCCCAATAAATATTACATGAGTGGAATTGATTGATTTTGTCAGTGTGTAAGCAGCAAGTTTTCATGATGGGCAACATACTCTTTTCTTTTTTGTTCCTAACTTTAATTTTAATAGAACAGTTCACAATTTGTTCATTTCCAAGGTAAAACACCAGTACAAAGCATAAGTATTCAGGAACTAATTATTGATATAGCTTTATTTTCCAAAATTGGTGGAATATATATAATTGTTTTCAAGACAGGGTTTTGCTCTAGCTCAGGCCAACCTGGAATTCACTGTGTAGTGTCAGAGTGGCCTTAAACTCACGGCAGCCCTCCTACCTCAGTCTCCTGAGTTCTGGCATTAAAGGCATGGGCTACCATGCCCAGCACTGACTGTATACTTCAAGATGGTGTTTTTGGCTGCTAGGGGGACTGAATACACTAGTACATACATTAGTAAACCAAATAACATTTCAGGAAGTGTCAGCTAAGGGGGAAGATGTGTCCTGAATGCTTGTATGGCACCATCCAATGGGCTGTGGGCCAGATTAATTAAATGGGAGGAAAGGAGAAAACTCACTACTACAAGCACTTTTTCTCGATATCTCCCTTTCTTCTTCCTTCCCATTCCTTCTTCACTCTCACTTGCTCCTTCTCACCCTCTCTTCACTCTCTTTCCCTTCTTCCTTTCTCCTTCCCCCTCTTTCTTCCTCTTTCTCTTTCTTTTCCTGACTCTGATTACCACGATGTAAACTGATCTGTTCTAACATGCCCTCCTTCCTGAGATGGACAAAACCTCTGAAACTGTGAACCAAAAGAATTCTTTCAGGTTGGAGAGATGGCTTAGTGGTTAAGCGCTTGCCTGTGAAGCCTGAGGACCCCAGTTTGAGGCCGGATTCCCCAAGACCCACGTTAGCCATATGCACAAGGGGGCACAAGCCTCTGGTGTTGGTTTGTTCGTTTGCAGTGGCTGGAGGCCCTGGTGCTCGCTCTCGCGCTCTCTCTCTCTCTCTCTCTCTCTCTCTCTCTCTCTCTCTCTCTCCCCCCCCCTCTTTCTCTCTCTGTCTGTTGCTCTCAAACAAATAAATAAAAATGAACAAAAAACAAAAGAATTCTTTTTTTCCTTATGGTATTTAGATGAGCTATTTTGTTGCCACAATGGAAAAACTAACATGCCTTGAAGGTATTTTGGATTCTTTAACCTTTACTCTTTTCTGTTTTAATTTCTTTTAAAAATTATTTATTTATTTGAGTGTGAGAGAGAAAAAGAGGCAGAGAGAGAGAGAGAAAGAGAGAGAGAGAGAGAGAGAGAGAGAGAATGGGTGTGCCAGGGCCTCCAGCCATTGTAAACAAACTCCAGATGCATTGGCCACCTAATGCATCTGGCTTTACATGGGTACTGGGGAATTGAAACTGAGTCCTTAGGCTTCATAGGCAAATACATTAAAGACCAAGTAATTTCTCCAAACCATAGCATTTCTCTTGATCATAGTTATTCTACACATAGGAAGCATTATTTTCATTTCATATTTGAAGCAATGAACACTTAAAAGCAAAATGGTAAGAAAGATCTCAAAGACCAATACTGATTTGGACGTTAGAGTTACAGCAATATTTCAACAGGTTAAAAATATAGTGGAGGGGCTGGAGTGATATATAGTGGAACTGTCAAAGGTTGAAGATTCAAGAGCAAAAATGGTGAAAAACTTCAGGAGAAAGAATCATACAGACTACTTTGGCTGGTATAGAGGAATGATATATAGGACAAAAGATTGGTTTTGCTTCTATAAAAGTTCACTTCACAATGCTGGCAATGATCTTTAGGAGAAAATTGTCTGAAAAATATCAGAAAACATGAGACTGTGTGGATCTGGAGATATGTTGCTGACAGTAAAGATTGGAAGGCATCATGTAGGGTTGACAAAATGGCAATAACTGACTAAATTATTACTTCTTAATGGAAAGTAGAGCTAGGGTATAGAAGAAGGCAAGGAAACTGGTAGAAATCTATAGAATTGGAGATCAAAGAAAAAATAGAATAAGCAAAGGAGAAATAGGTATGTGACCAGAACACAGAACATGATAGGAGTGTTTGGGGATGCAAATGAGTTAAGGACAGATGACCAAAGTTTCAAATATTTTATTTTTTAACATACATAAAAGAAGCACCATGTTGTTAGTGAAGAAATTCAAAAGAAAATTGTCTATGCACATTGACTAATTTAATATCATGTATTCGTTGTCAAAAACCCTGCCAGGAAAATACTCCAAAAGACATGGAGTCACCAGTGAGAAAAAAAATTAAACTATGTTTATATTCAATGAAAACTATTATTGAAATTGTATAGCAATACTAAATATATATTTATTTTTCTCTAAAACATGTCTAGTAATTTAAAGAAAAACCCTGTATTTTGTTTAAAGTACTGAGACAAGAACTTTATAATGTAACCCAAATCAGCCTCTAACATGCAATTCTCCTTCCTCAGCCTCCTGAATACAGACAAATGCCATTGCATTCAGCTAAAATATATTTTTGTTGTAGTTTGTCCCGTGGCATGGCCATCAAAAGGCATTTGTGGTACATCCACAGCTATATGAATGTTCTAAAATTCTACATGTTAATATCTTCTGGAATAAATGGAAACTACTTTATGTAACGGACCCTGACAGCTATCTCATGCCCACATCCCCACAGTACTTCAATGACCACTTCAAGTTTCAACGGTCCCCTCAGCCCTACACCCTTGTCCATGGTGATTTCTAGTGCTTCCTGTGCGTAGCTGGGGTAAGTGCTCTCTGTAACACAAAGTGACTAAAAGGTTTGTGACTGGGAGAGTCTACAAGGCCCTTGCTTCCAGAAAGACCCAGAAAGAACATGAAAGATGCCCCAAAGGCTGTACAGCTTCAGTGAAGGAATAAAGACCCCAAAACCATTTGTACTTCTTTCTTTAAAACTCTTCTGAGGGCTGCAAAGGTGGCTTAGCAGTTAAGGTGCTAGGCTTCAAAGCCCAGAAATGCATGTTCAAATCTCCAAGGTCCCATGTAGCCAGTCTGCAATGTCACACATGCACACAAGGGGGCGCATGCATCTGGAGTTCATTCACAGGGGCTGAAAGGCCCTGGTGTGCCCATTCTCTCTTTCTCTCTCTCTCAGCCACTTTTTCTGTCTCTCAGAGATATTTTAGAAAAGAAAAGAGAGAAAGATTTTTTTTAAACAAAATGAGCACTTGGACAAAACAATTAAGAGCATGATTTTTCTCCAACTCAGACATATATAGCATATCTCCTTAACTCAACAAATATTTAGCAAATTTAACACATACACAACATCTCACATGCTAAAATCATACAACCAAAGTTTGATAGACTGTAATGGAGACATAATTAAAGTATTAATTATGCATTAAAAATAAAATACATGTGATTTTTTTAAATCAAGATTTTGCTCTTTCTCCTGTGCAAAAATGAAATGAAACTCATTCAGAGTCACACCTTCTCTGCTTCCTATTTAACATCTCCCCTCCTTTTGCTACTTTTCTTTTTCTATCTGTCTTTGTGCCTTTGTTATTCTGCATAAAATTTATAGATAGAGTGTGTGTGCTTGTGTGTGTGTGTAACATCACATTGATTTCTCTTGCTAATGATAGCAACATATATCTAGGATTTCCTCGCTAACCTGCTCCAGCTGTGGCAGTCTTAGAGGTAGCTCACAGAATAGAATTTCTATACCAGCCTAAATGAATCCTTTCTTATCTTGCCCCTAGGCTTCTGTGGCATGGAATTCGTGGAGTGTTCAGATGATACTAGGTGATAAGGCAGGAGCAAGATTAGATGCCTTCTGAACTGTATTTGTGTTCTTTATTTTTCTCTCTTCTTTTTTCCTTGCCTAGGAGAAGGAAGAAACCTTTAGAAAAATGTTGCAGAAAATCTTTTCTGAATTGATATGTAGTACATTTCTCCTTCCTTATACAAGGTGACAGTGTGGGAGAGAAGTAAAGATGAGTTTGCTCAGGCAATTACCCCTTGTTGATAGCAGATTATTTCCTCTGGCAAACTTGAAAATAACTTGTTGGTGTATAAGTTACTGCTGTTCTGGGGATGTAGTAATTTACTCTCCTGTCTTTTTATTGGCACATTTATTTTAATCAGTGGAGTTCTGAATAGCACTTTTTCATCTAGCTCCATCTTTTTTGGAGTTATGCACCTTCTAACATATAATGAAGGAAGGTCCTTTTGTGTACGCAGGAGAAAAGAGGCATGATATATTACAGGAAAAATGGACTTTGCACAGGAAATCATACCCTGTGATCTTTCCTTTTTCTATGCTTAAAATATATTTATTCTCTACAGCCCTAGCCTAGTCCAAATTATGTTTTCTGGGGAATAAACAATGCCTCATCTTACAGACTAGCTCAATATCATTTTTCATTGTGGCAACTGATATCATAGGATAGTTGTAGGATTAAGGAGAACATGAGAGAATTAAGGACTATGTAGTCCTCAATACAACTTTTTAAAAATATAGCAAGTTATTTAGTCCCTTGAATGTATGTAGGATAAATGCTAGCTGGAGAGTTTTACTCCATTTTCCATTATGCATATGAAAAGAAAAGGGATCAAGGAAAGAAAATTATTTCCCCAAAGCACTCAAGGAAAGAGTCTGGGGTTCAAACAAGCACTTTACCTGAGATTTCTCATTTCTATTGACCTATTTGGCATCCCCTAAAAGATATCTTGCCAATTCTGAGATAAATAGGGAAAGCAAAATCCGTTTTCAAATATTTTCCTCTAGCTGGCTAAGTCTACATGAATCCATATCTTTTACTTGATATCAAAGTTTAATTTATGGTTTTTTAAAACATATTTTCTTATTTATTTATTTGACACAGTGAAAGAGAGAAAGCAAGAAAGAATGGGCACTCCAGGACCTCCAGCCACTGCCAACGAACTCCAGACATGTGTGCTCCCTTGTGTACCTGGCTAATGTGGGTCCTGGGGAATCAACGTCGGTCCTTTTGCTTTGCAGGCAAATGCCTTTAGTGCTAAGCCATCCCTCCAGCCTTCAATTTATGATTTTTTTTTTTTTGAGGTCTCACTCAGGTCCAGGCTGACCTGGAATTAGCTCTGCCATCTCAGGGTGGCCTTGAACTCATGGTGATCCTCCTACCTCTGCCACCTGAGTGCTAGGATTAAAGGTATGCACCACCACACCAGGCTTGAATTTATGATTTTAAGAAGATGCATTATTTATACTTGTATGTCAGTCTTTCAGAGGGAAAGGAAGGTTTTAGCTGCTATAGTAGTGACACCAAAACATAGTGTTCATCCTTGACAATACTGCTTCTGGACACACACACACACACACACACACACACACACACACACACACGAGAGAGAGAGAGAGAGGGAGAGAGAGAGAGAGAAACAGAGATATTCCATTCCCCTAGTTATAAAACAATAAGTACTCATTTGCCATTAATCATAGGATTATTAGGAAGAAAAAGCTATTGTGGGGCATAGAAGCATCCATACTCTTATAAACAAAAGAAAGTATTACTTTAGAAAGTGTTATTATTATTTCTATTAAAAGTTTTTGTTTATGGAAAGTTGGATACCAAAAATACTTTTCTGGCTGAGAAGGAAAATTTAAAAACTGAGAAATATAAAAAACTGCATGACTGTTTTACAAGGAGTTCTGGTTCATTTTTTCATAAGGAGAAATACGAAATACCTGGGCAAGCCAGTAGTTTAAACTGAACTCACCCATACTGACTACTAAAGTCAACTCAGCATACAGCCATATAAGTAGAGCATTGTTACCTGGGTCTTTGTGTTAAATTGTTAAAGAGAATAGTAGTGAAGGTTTTAAAGAGACCTTTGTTTGCTGCTGATGCTGGCCTTGGATAACCATGCAGTAATTTTCATATCTGCTTAGCTGTGAACTTGTTTGCCAGGCCTGATGTTACTGTCCAAATCTACACTGAAACTGAAAAGCATAGTGGTTTTAATATCATGAGTGCAATGAGTTTGCAAATCTATTCACCTAACCAAGTTAAACAAGTCTGGATATGTATACTAAACATGTATTCTGGCCTCTTACATCCTAATATGAACCCTCTATCAATAAAAATAAAAAATAATTTAGTTGTATATGTACATATAATATATAGCTATATTTGCAACTTACTTATTTAATAAATTATTTATTTAATGTTACACAATTTGAATCATGCAGCCTCATCTGCCCAACTTCTGATGAGTTTAAATAACAACGAATAATACCTAAATCCCTGCATGTGAACTAAAATTTAAAACAACTAAAATCACATGAACATTGTAGATGGCATTATGAAGCTCCATGCAGATACAAACTTGAAAGATAACTTGAACAGGACCAGCATTAACTTGGAATGCTTGATACTGGCTGCATTTGAGTGTCATAGATATCATTAGTGTCACGATGACCTGTGATCAAGTAAGCCTGGAATAGGGTGAAGAGTCAAGCAAGTAATGTGCTATGCATCTTGTACCAAAACACCATTGCTAACATATTTTATTTATTTACTAAGCCAGGTATGGTGGTACATGCCTTTAATCCCAGCACTTGGAAGGCAGAGGTAGGAGGATCGCCATGAGTTCAAGGCCACCCTGAGACTACATAGTGAATTCCAGGTCAGCCTGGCCTAAAGTGAGACCCTACCTTGAAAAACAAACAAACAAAAAACAGTTTTATTTATTTATGCAAGGGAGAGAGAGAGTATGGGCATGCTGGAGCCTCCAGCCAGTACAAATGAACTCCATATGGGTCCTTAGGCTTTGAAGGCAAGCACCTTAACCACTAAGCCATCTCTCCAGCCACCTCCTCGACCCAAATTAACATTAATAGCACCAGCAGTCAGGGCAGTATGTGCCAGCAATCTTCTAAGAGAGAGACTGCGTGCAACCCGGACATCCTCAGGAGCCAAGTGAGAAGGAGCTAGGTGTAACTATTAGTGTTTTCCTGCTATTTGTGAGTGAGAGTGAAGGAGAGGACTGGAGTTTCCCGCAGACCAAAAAAGTCCATGTGTTAGAAAAAAAGAACCTTCTCATGGTGCTGTCTCCATTTCTGAAAAACACTCCCTCACACACACACCGTATAGACACTGCATATAGACACTGCCTTCTTTTGTTGAACCCTATCTCCTAACCTGGCACTAGGTGGACTTTCTGATTTCCCAGAACCACTTCTTACCTCCTCTTGAACAAGAGCTCTCTATTCATTCCTTCTCTTAGACTCTAAGTTCTCCTTTTCCTAAACTCTAAGCCTTTCCTATAATAAAATAAAAACTCCCTAAAATTTTTAAAGCCTGAAAGAAAGAAATTCCATCTACTTTGTGAAGGAAAGAATTGCCAGGTCACTTGGTTGGAATCCAAGGGTCACCTTCTGCAATTTGTGCAGTCACTGGACTTCATTAGCTCTTCTACCGAGAAAAGAAAAAAGGAAGAAGACGAAGTGGTCATAGATTAAAAACAAATTGTTCCTACTTTTAAGAAGCATATAATATCCTCACTAGGAGATATAATGTATCATTACATATAATCCCTCAGTAGATTTTTTGCTAGCATAGAAAAGGCAAGTAAAATAAAACAAAGTAAGCAAACGTGTCAATGGCAATAACCTCTCACTTCAAAACAATATGAAAAGTTTTGGTGGAATGGAGGCTGATATATCTCTTTGTAATTGTTTGTTTGAGGTAGCATAAAAAGTAACGGGTTTCCTATGACAGCTTCAGGCATAAGTGCCATCACACTGTGTTCTTGTGGGGGAGAGGAGTGGAAGAAGAAAACGAATGAGAACGAATGACCAAATAGTGTGTCCTGGAAGGAAATAGCATAATGTAGTGGAAACTGTTAGATAACTTTTAAGTTCTCATACATTCTTACTTCTTTCTTGTTGTGTGGCCTCCAGGAAAACCATAAGACATCTTTGTAACTCCCTGTTCTCATCTAGACAATAAGGAATTTCATCATGATGACCTCTCTGTACTGTCTCATCTTTGAATTCCTACCAGCCAATGATGCCTAGGAAAGAACACTTGGATAGCTATCAAGGATAATGTTGGCAAGGATAACTCTTTTGTGTTCATTTTACTATTCGAAAGACCAGACAAGCAGGCTGGAGAGATGGCTCAGCATTTAAGGTCCTTGAGCAAAGCCTGAGGACCCAAATTCAATTCCCCAGTACCTATGTAAAGCCAGATGAACAAAGTGTTGCATGTGTCTGGAGTTCATTTGCAGGGTACAGGCAATGGCACCCCATCTTCTCCATCCCACTCCTGCTTCTTTCTCTCTCTATGGCAAATAAATTAATCAATTAAATATTTAAAATAACTCAGATAAGCAATCAGAAGCATATAGAAGGTGCTACAGTCAAATAAAACAGAATTGTTGTCATTTGTTCCCTATACTCTCAAAACTGTATATGTGTGTGTGTTCTTATGCACGAGTACAGTAAGTATACTTCACTTTGGTTCACTGCTGCTTTGACAGAATAAATTCCTACCACATGGTGAATTTTTAAATTGAGATGTTCATTCTATTTCATTATAATGTGTAAATTGTTACTTTATACTCGACTGCCCAGAGGTAAATTGAAGATATGTATACATGTATACAAAGTGAAACTATTCCCCTAATAAAACCACCGACATGTTAAGAGGGTTCCCATTTTAGTTATTTATGCTGCTTTCTTTCATTTTTAAAGATGACACTGCCCTTTATTACACATTCTGAATGTGTGTATTATACTTGTACAACACATTTTCCTTCCATGACCCATTAAAGTAGCATAATGCTTTCTGTATGCATGCATTTTGTAGCACACGACCTATGATCTTAAGTATTTTTACATTCTTTCTCAAAGGGGAAAGCTGGGCTTTGTAGTGAAGAAAAAAAAATGTCCAATTATGTCATTT
Source organism: Jaculus jaculus (assembly GCF_020740685.1). Lineage (NCBI taxonomy): Eukaryota > Metazoa > Chordata > Mammalia > Rodentia > Dipodidae > Jaculus > Jaculus jaculus. The sequence goes on along the minus strand of NC_059115.1, from coordinate 71,577,004 downwards.
TTATTCCATTTTCAGTTTTAATCTAGCATTATCTTAGGCTTAGTACCAATGAATGATGAAATGGCAAATTTTGACATTTCCTTCATAATCTGCATTCTTGGTCATCAAATCTTCATTTTTGCCAGCCTCGGAAGAAATGTGTTTTCTTTTTTAAAAGAAAGAAAGAAAGAAAGAAAGAAAGAAAGAAAGAAAGAAAGAAAGAAAGAAAGACAGAAAGAAAGAAAGAAAGAGGGAAAGAAAGGGAGAGAGAGACAGAGGACCTCAAATATGACTATCATTCTAACCCACTGCATTCTGTGTGTCATGCTGCCAAAGCAGCACTTAGAGTCTAAGTCCCAAGTGCCACCATTCATCTCCTTGTGACTCATGGCGCCAGATGACAAGCGAGCCTCTGTCCTTCAACAGCTCCACAAACAGCGGAGGACCCGTGTGGGTGTTTGCGGCATTGTGAAAAGATCTAGAGGGAGGCAGGAGTCCAAGACTCAGACTTCCTGTACGCACCACCATCCTGACAGATGGCATATTCTTGGCCAAAGTCCAAGGACCTTGGTCACCCAGTGAACTTTCCCTGACTCCATGCTGCTGATATCCCAGACATCCAGGGACACAGGCCCTGCTGATGAATCACGGGCTAGAAGCTGTCTCTCACTGTGTGTGTTTTCTAATGAACATTCATAAAGATATTTGACTCAACCAAGTAGGACTGTTTAGTACTTTGTCATACAATTACCTTGGGTTGTATCAACAAAGAATGTGTGTTTGATAATTTAGTTCTAATGAATTTTTTGACCCATAAATCAATAAACCTTTTACAGACTGAATAATAATATTTGCTTCCTGAAAGCATGTATGATATCAACAAGGTCACACTTTACTGTCATTTTTAATCAGGAGGAAAAAAAAAAAACATACTCAAGGGGCATTTAACCTATTTTGACAAGGTGACCCACAATTATCCATTAACATTGTATTTGTCTAAGTCCTGCTACATTGATATGCAGGGACCATCTAATAGTTCATTGATGTCCCACGTGGGGGTGGAGAATACAGCAAGTGGGACCTTTCCAAGGTCTTCCACAGCCAGAATGCATCTTGCCATGGCTATATTGATCAAACATTTGGATAGTTAATGAACACGGCTCAGCCTTTTTAACCTGCCATATGCAGTGTACAAAGGAACGAAACGCCGGTTACAGAGGCCATGAAGTTCTACTTCTGCTCCCATTTAGGTCTCACTGTTTATTGCTACTCCTGTATTTGCCCTTCTTATCGCATGTGCCATGCATCAGGATTCCTCTCCTCTCATGTGTAATCTAAATAATGGTAATGACTCATCTACTGGCTTCTCTTTCCTGGGCTAAAATTCTACATTCAACCGTTTTTGCAATAAGAAAGCAATCACAAGCTGCTCATAGGGAGTTCTTTAAGGCTTGCCATTCACCCCTTCAGCTTCTCACCAACTGGTGGAGGGCACAGTTATCACCACAGCCCCCACGCCCTCCCATGTACGTCTGTTTTGAACTTCGAGTGAGGGGCTCAAGTCAACACACGATAGTTTATGGACACCTCTGGTAATTTACACGGTGAGTTACTCTATCCATTTCTTTATCTCAGCAGCTTCCAAGTCCTCATTTAAATCGGTTTTCCCAATTATTTAATCATGATAATTATCAACTGTGTCTAGGCAAACTTGTTTTTTCTTCTTTTTTTAATGATATCCAAGGATGAGACTTAGAAATGTCATAGTGTCATCAGTATATGGGGAGATTCTTAGGATCAGGAGCTCTGGGGTGATCAAACTTAAACAATTTCTACCCATTTATTGTTATATGCAATTTATTCTTATTCTTAAGCTTATTCTTAAAAATGCATCTGCTAGGAGAGTTTTATCTGAGTAAGTACTGTTGTTGAACATGTCCCGTGTACGTGTAAATTTTGTCTTGTTTACCTTGCTGCTAATTCCATCCCAGCTGGTTTATTAATCGGGGTGTATGTGCCCATATGTTGTGATTTGTATTAAATCGGTGTAATATCTGTTCTGAGGGAAGGCTCTCCTTCCCTTTATGGTTTTGATGATATAAATTTCCACATTGGAAGTTACCATACAAAGAGAGGCAGGTATCAAAGAGAAGATGGCTCACCAACAACCCACAAGAAGTCGACACCACTGCCAACCGAGCAGAACCCTGCCAGCACCCCTGTGAACTTGGAAGCTGATCTTCCCCTCGGTGAGTCTCCAAGGAAACTTCAGCCCCAGCCTAGACAACAACAATAACAACAAAACAAACTAACAACAACAAAAAAAACTAATCACTGAACATAGTCCTAACTCAAAGAAATTGTGAGATTATAAAAGATTTGTGGCAATTACTATTGTTACACATCAGTAGACAAGTTATGCACAGCACATCTACTTTAGTATGAGTTTGAGTTTCATGGCATTTTGAAATTTAGGTTCTGACTCAATTCTGCAACCACCAAGTGCTGACATCTCAATATACCATCATCACTACATCTATATAACATCCTCTCTTGCACTACATGAAGCAGAGATTTTTATCTTCTTGTATCATAAAAATAATATCCATGCCTACTTTCTACCTATTCTTACCCTAAAAGATTCTACCTCAGCATTCATGTGCTAGGACAGAACAAATGAGTCTGTGTTCAGAGATTTAAGTTAGATAAGATAAAGCAAGCTCCCTACTTATGAAATCAAAGGTAAAAGGCCATATTTTCTATAGTAAAATGGCACTGCACATCCACACTACTGAACCGTTATGGCTTTTTGGATGCTTTTTCCATAATTCAATCATTCTTATCAACAAACAGCATCTATGTGTATCCCAAACTCACTATGACTGACAGATATACACTTTTAAAAGCCCTGAGAGCAGGCTAGACGAATGGCTGAGTGGTTAAGTGCTTGCCTACAAAGTCAGAGGACCCAGGTTTGATTCTCCAGGATCCACATAAGCCAGATACACATAGTAGCGCATGCATCTGAAGTTTGTTTCCAGCAGCTGAAGGACCTAATGTACCCATTCTCTCTATATGTCTCTTTTCCCTCTTTCATCCTCAAATAAATGAAATAAATAAATATTTTTTTTTAAAAAAGCCCTGAGAGCAGATGAACTTTCAGGCAATAACCCAAGTATAATGTTAAACCACAGACATGCCAGGAAAACAAATTTCCATCACACCTGTGGTACCCTATTCAGTTGTAGCTGAGGCAGAGGGTACAGGAATGAAAGAGATAACACAGAAAAGTCATGCAGTGTAGCAAGCATAAGGCCACAATGGACAGGTTCCTCAGAAGACTAAAAATAGAGATCCATTGCATAGTAATTATTTCCCTAAAGGCTTGGAACAAGATGAGAATCTTGCTCAAAAATAGGTCACTATTAACTGGGAAAATATGATTCTAGTCAAAAATAAGACTAGGAAATTAGGGGTGGGCATTAATTTCTTATTTATGAAAGTACTTTGGGAGCAGGGCCCATTGAGTGTTATTTCCTTTTTATGGAAACAGACACCATTATTCAATCTTGTACTATCTTTTTATTAATAGGTATAAAGCATCCCCAGGGAGCTCCAAATCCTCTGCAGACACCAGGAGTGATATAATAGCTCTATACCTAGGGGGCTATGACTCTGCCAGGAGTCAGTGTTCCCCTCCAGAGGGAGCCCAGGAAAAACTCTGCTGTCTGTCTTCTGATGGGGAAAATTAAAAAAAAAAAAAAAAAAAGAGAGAGAGAATAGTATTTGAGCAATGACTCCTCAACACAGATATTTCACACACTCCCACTTAGAAAAAAAGAAAAAGAAAAAAAGAGGGCTGGAGAAATGGCTTAGTAGTTAAGGTACTTGCCTGCAAAACCTAAGGACCCAGGCTCAATTCCCCAATACCCACATAAGCCAGATGCACAAGATGGTGCATTGCATCTGGAGTTCATTTGTAGGGACTGGAGGGTCCTGATGCCCATTCTCTCTCTCTCTCTCTCTCTCTCTCTCTCTCTCTCTCTCTCTCTCTCTCTCTTTCTCAACTTCTCTTTCACTTTCTTTCTCTTCTTGCAAATAAAATATTTTTTTTCAAAAAACTTCCTGTATATAAACTACCTAAATAGGTAGTACAAGATTTTTTCACATTTAAAATAAGATTCTGCTGAGGTTAAACTTGAAGAACTTCATAGATCACAATGCTGTTGCTGATGTTAGTGGCATGATATATTCTTATAAGAATCTCCATATCATGGTCATGATGTATTCTTATGGATCACTAAAATATCGCTTAGCATATAACTATTAAAATTTGATTAAAGTAATTCCTATTTAGCATTATTACTAGTTGAGAGAATTTGGGCCAGATTAATTGATTGCTCTTATCTATTACATATTGTATCACCAATACAATGATGAATTAGGGCAATATAAGCAGGCTGTAAGCTAGAAGTTCAGTAAAATGTTCTGGTCATGAGCAGATCAGTTTATTGAACTCACCAGAGTTCATTCAAGAAGATAAGAAACTGGAGCTGCAGAGATGGCTAAGTGGTTAAGGCACTTTCCTACAAAGCCTAAGAACACATGTTAGAATCTCCAGGTCCCACGTAGCCAGATGCAAAATGACACAAGAGTGCAATGTCACACATGTGCACAAGGGGACACACGCATCTTGCAAGAGCATTCTCTCTCTCAAAAATAAAATAATAACAATAAAAGGGAAAAGGAAGAAGATAAACTTTGCTTTGTGTCAGGAGGATATTTGAAATTTTAGAGACATTAGTCCCCCTTCTTCTCTTTTTAAAAGCAGAAGTTAAAACAAGCATCTTAATGGCGATAGCATAGGAGAAGAGGGAAATGGATTGAAAAAAAAAAAGATGAGAAAAATAAAATGACAATAATTTAGTAGAAACCCGTATGTTAAGGCATTTCCCAATTATAAAATTTTAGTGGGTAGTTATGCTATAGATTGCACTGAATAAAGCATTGTAATTTGTCAAAGTCATGGTTGGCTTGACATCTAAACTACTGTGGTGGCAGTCTTTCCAGTGTGTCGTAAGTCTCTTACTCACTTTTCTATTGTACTGCATCAGCAGTGCCATGACTACACCACGTGGTACAGCCAGTCAGAAGAGGCTCTGGGCAGCATGGCTTTGTAATGCAGGCTCCGGCCCGCACTGCGTCCCCACCTCCAGAACTCTGACTGAAGTTATCATTTGTGTACACCGAGAGTTTTGCTTTTAAGTGATTTTAAATGACATTATTAGAATCACCAGTGAAATCTAATAAAATGAGCCCTGCATACTTGACTTGAGACCTTATGTGGCATAGTGATGTGTATGTAAAAGCCACAGTTTGGTGTTTTGGCTTTCTGTTATTTAAGGAGAAAAAGACCAGCCCATAAACAATGCATCTCTGTTGCATTTAGATGCTTTTTCTTCCCCTAATTTCAGAATCTGGTTCCTACCTAGTTTCAGATATGACCACATAGGTGACCTGGTTGGTCCCTATCCTAACCTGTCCTATGCTGTTCTGTGCTGGAAAGGTGCTGTCCTCTGATCTCCAGAGACAAGACAAAGTAGATGATGAGCCATCCAGGACAATGCACACATTTTCAGAGCTAAGTAAAATGAGGAGGAATGTCTCTGATAAAAGGCAGAGACAGCACAGTGTCCTGTTATACTCACATGAGAGTGGGAAGCAAGCATGGAAATTAAAGAATGATAAAAGTTAAGAGGAAGATATCTACCATCACAGAGTGAGGACAGGAAGTATGAAGTAAAAAGTAAAAATGTGACTTCTAATAATTTGTCATTACAGGCCACAGAGTATAAAAGACACAGTTCAGAAGCTAATAATGATAGCTATATTTTGAAATCCCCATTCATAGGAATCAGTCCAGACCCCTACATCAGAATCTCAGAATTACTGGGGCTTGGGATACAGGCATAAGTATTTCTCTCAGGAGCTGAGGCAAATCCAAATTGTAACCAGTATCTCCATACTGTCACTGGTTACAGGCACACCAACATAAATTATTTTTTTTCATTAGGAATTAAAAGGCAGTAATGAAAATCTCATGTCATTCTGGGCTCGTCTGATGTTCACAATTCAGAAAGTTTTCAGCATCTGTGCTTCTGTGGCTTCACCACCTCTTGAAAGCTGAGACGTCTTCTCCTCTCGGGCACACGCTCTTCATTGCAGCCCACCTGCCTGTTCTTTAGATACTCTTTCTCACCGACTCTTTCATTACCTACACACCTTTCTATAAATGCAATAAGAATATTGTAAATGAAAATAGAAAGGGGTTATGTTTGGGAAGAAGAGGGCAAATGGAAGGAGTGAGAGGAAAGGATAATGGAGGAGGAAAATGGTGACGGTATGTGATAAACTTGAATGAAAATGTCATCAGGGAACCCATCACTTTGCATGGTCATAAGCTAATAAAGTTTAAAGTGTAAAAACAGGGGTTTGAAAGATAACTCAGTGGTCCAGACCCACATACCACTTAAGTATGAAGGCCTCTAGCAGTCAGACCCACATTAACGTGCGGGATGTAGCCATGCGTGTCTGTCCCCTCAGAGAGGGAGGAGAGACTGCAGACCGGCCGGGGCTTCCTGTTGGAGAGCAGCACTGGGTTGAGGTGGCATCTCAAGGAAGTGGACACTGACGGGCTAGAAGAGGAGGACCCTCCCTTCTCCTCTGGCCTCTGTACACGTGGGGCACCTGCACCTGCACGCCCACACTTGTATACGACACACATCACATCCAATTGCACACATGCTCTAAACACATGGACACACACTAAAGCAAAACAAGAAAATTGAGAAGAGAAGAGTGTAGGTAGATAAGAGTGTGATAGCTCAAAGAGAACATCTTTGGCAGGCAGATGGCTCAGTGAATAAGACACTTGCCCCGTAACCTGGCATACATCAGTTCAGAAGTTGAACACCTTGTAGGCTTTCATAATCCCAGCATGCTGGCAATGGGATGGGAGGCAAAGAAAGAATTTTACAAAAGCTTGTAGACTATACATCCTGGGGAAAACAGCAGTGAACAGTGAAGAAGACAAAAGGCCCCGCCTCAGACAAAGAGGAAGGCCACGACAATCGCCCAGAAGTTGTTTTCTCACATCTACACACATGAACCCATACATACACATACATCAACAGAAAGGGAGGGGTACTCTTTCAAATTGAATATCACCTAGAAAATATCTCAGAAGAGATCTCATTCATAGCCACAGGGTGATTTTTATTCATTGATTAATCAAACAACACCTGACAATGCCCAATCAGTATTAGATGAGTTCATTTAGATGACTATGAATAGGTATTCAATGACATATACATATATTCCAACAAAAAAAGAGAGAGAGAACATTTGGCTGGAGAGCTTAGTGGTTAACTCTTGGCTGTGAAGCCTAATGACCACAGGACCCACGTTAGCCAGATGCACAAAGGGGCACATGCATCTGGAGTTTGTTTGCAGTGGCTGGAGGCCCTGGCACGCCCATTCCCTCTCTCTCTCTCTCTCCCTCTTTCTCTCTCTCTCTGCCTGTTGCTTTCAAATAAAATAAATAAAAATAAACAAAAAATTTAATAAAAAAAGAGAGGACATTCAAACTGAATTTCACCTATAAAATATCTCAAAAGGAACCTCACTCATAGCAGCCAATCAGAATAGGTATTCAACGACAAAGTTAAAAGTAAACCTGTGAACCACCCATGGCATTAAACACTTGCCTAAATTCTCTTTAAAAAAGTAAAGTAGATGGGCTGGAGAGATGGCTTAGCAGTAAAGCGCTTGCCTGTGAAGCCTAAGGACACTGGTTCGAGGCTCGATTCCCCAGGACCCACGTTAGCCAGATGCACAAGGGGGCGGACACGTCTGGAGTACGTCTGCAGTGGCTGGAAGCCCTGGCATGCCCATTCTCTCTCTCTCTACCTATCTACCTCTCTCCCTCTCCCTCTCTCTCTCTGTCACTCTCAATAAACAAAAATGAACAACAACAAAAAAGTAAAGTAGAAAAATGGTCAAAAGAATGAAATCCAGAAAAATCATGAACTGTACTAAAGAAAGGGGTACAATGATTTTTAAGTAAATCAAGTGACATTAATGATGAGCTACTGGTAGGATGCTATTTGGTACCAATTCCCCATGAACCATAGTATATTCCACTTTCCCATTTATAGCTCTTTAGTTTTGCCTTTATTAGCTACTCTCTAACCTTGCATCATGCTGAGACCATACAGCATTAAAAAATGTCATAAAAATCTTATATATTTCAGTGTCCTATATACTTCTTTCCAGCATAATTTCACTGATCAGGTTACTGGTAGATTTTCAAATCTGACTACTCATGCTCTGTCTTCTCTTTTGCTAGCCTCCCTTGTTAGACTACCAATGAACATAAACCAAGTATTAATTGCTCTTCTCCTGACTTTTCAAGGTCATCCTGAATTATAAGTAGATCTTCCAAGGTTCTTGTTATCACTCCCGACTTGGAATCTTCCATGAAACTTTATGAGCATGCTCCATATTTTATCATCCCAGTCACTGATAAAATGTTAAATATTACCACCCTAGCCAGACCCCTCTAGAACATCATTTGATGTGTCCTTTTAGGTTGCCTATGAAACATTAATAACTTCTCATTGAATATGATCCTTGAACCAGCCTGTACCCAAATAAGAGCCAGAGTTGTATTTCCCTGGATTGATAGTGCTATTTTAAATCTACATGATAAAACACAGAGCAAGAAATTTTGTATTCTTCTAGCCTCTTCACAGTTAGAATAGATTTTAATTTTATCAGTTTAAACGTGACCAGTCAACATATGCCAAACAATAACCGAGGATAATTTAAAACCATTCATAAATGTGATATTTTCAAAAAGCCATAAAAATATTCCTCATTAATAACTCTGACTATAAAGGTCCATCTTGGATTACTATTCTCACCTCTTTGAACTTAACAACTTAAGTTAATACCCTCTTTTTTTTTCTTTGTTGCAGCTGCTGGAAGGGTGGAAAATAGGGCTGTTGGAAACGACTGCTGTCCAGGCTCCACGAAGTCCAGACAAGATCTCCAGAGACTCTATTTTTCCTCCAGATCCTTTCCTGACATTAATGATGAGGCAGCTCTGTCTGTGTCTCTGCCTTGGTTAGCAGTGCCTTAGTGACAGGGCAGCTCCAGATGCATTAGATCAGCAGCTGATGCCATCATGTGAATGTCTAACACTTACTTTAGATAGGTGACACTTCTTAATATTCAGCCCTGTGTTCACAGCGTCGACTTGCCTCACCGTACACAGTGTTCTTTTTGTCATTATTGCTTGGACTGTTAATATTTTTGCTTGTGATTTCTCTAAAGGGCATTTAAAAAACTAACTATTTATAACCTTTAATGCCAGGAGGGCATTATTGTATGCCTGGAAGAGTATGCATCACAGAGTTCTTGTTTAGAAATGGTAATTAATTTTACAGTCAACAGTAGTGTGACACACTGTCTCTGACTAGACGTCCACCGTGGCTTCCTGCCAGTCGTTTGAAAGAATATTAATTGACGTCCAGCACTAAGCAGCCTTTTTTTTCCCTGGGTTTTTGAATGAAACAACATGCTTCAAATTAAACAGACACATTGAAAACTTGCATATTCAGTATAAGGTTCTGCACTTCAATAGTACCAATATGCAGCTAGTTTACATCTTGAGTTTTTCTTTCTGCTTTCTTTCTGTTCTCCCTCCTATCCCTCTGACTCTTACACAGCCGTACATTTTTTTTTTTTTTTACTTCTCTGTTGTTCTGGTAAATCTTTGCAAGTGTGGTTTCGGAGACCCTTCTGCAACAAATTCTCTGTGTTCCTTATAATCCTGAACAATTGATTGATAGGTCACAGCTCTTCCCTTCCCAAGGTTTACCAAATGATAATACCTAAGAATTTTAGGAATAATATGGATGATGTGTGTAATAACTGCCAAGAATGCTAGATTGAATAGAATAATGAGAATGTTTTTGTTTTTTTTTTTCAAAGAGACTGAGAATTCAAAGTGACCTTCAAATTAGGCGCATAAACGGGACTTAGTGTCGCAGGAGAAAGCATAGAACTCGTCCCACTGAGAGGAACACAGCACAAAGGGGAGACAGACGCATGCCGGCTAGCTCCCGGACGTGCCCCATGAGGAGAAATCTCCCACCCAACCAATGGCCAGGGTGGCGAGTTAGTTAGAAAGAAACCAAAGCGCTAGCATGTAGAAACTGAAAACCCGCGTGGCATTCAGAAGGCTCTCTATAAACTCTTGAAGGGTTAAAACAACCTCTGGCAATAGAACGATTTGGTCCTGTGTCTCCGGCCCAGTTCAGCGCTCCTCCTACTGTACCATGGCAAGCGTCCGATCCTAAGACATTCTTGTTTGTCACAGTTTTGCTTTACTCAGCCCCGCCCTTTTTTTTTTTAACAAACTTTTAAATTTTCTTTTCTCATGTTCTCTCACTTATTTCCCCAAAGCTATTTGTTGTGTAACAGATGCATGTGTGTTCCTGTTTATAAATATTCTACAGTAGCTGAATAAAATACAGGGAAATGACAGGAAAAGTCTACTAAAGACCTTCACACTGGCAATGTCGGGGGTCTGCTCTGGTCTCGAGTGATGAATCCAAAAGGAGGACTTGATGGGGAGGCAGGATCTGATCTTGCATAGTTGGCTGATCCTATACCATTGGCTTCCCCCTTCATATTTACTCTGTTCAAGATTAGAATGCTGGATGTTATTGAAAATCACCTGGGGAAAATCAGTAAGGCACTGTGTATAACTCTGTGATGCTATTACAGTAAGCAAGAAGCTTAAAATCAAATTCATTAGCAGGGAATTGATTCCAGGGAACATAGCTTCATTAAAAAGTATGACTTTATAAACTGAACATAAACAGACTGTTTTGCCTCAGAGACTAATACATTTCAAAATTATTATCTACTTAAAATATTTTACCTAAAAGAATTCACAATTAGCTTTCAATATTTAAACAGTACATTAGAAATGGAATGTTTATAAATATCAGAATAAAAGCCACTTCATTAAAGTATGAACATATGCTTCACACACCACATACTGGCTTTTGAATTTAATACTAATGTAGTTTACTATATCTGTTTTTTTTTTTAAACTGACATAAGGGTTTAGATAATAGCTGATATAAACACAAGAAATGTCACATTTAGAAGGTAGTGTTTAAACATTTGTCATTGGTAGAGTATTGTTAAGCTTACCTTTTATTAACTTGAGGAATCAAAGAGATATATAGTAATGCTACTGAACCCTTGAAAATCTTTTATTTTATCACTTTTAATGCATGTTTAATATTTAACATTCATCTTATTACAGACAGGAATTGTGAAATGCTTGTGCTGTTTCTAAACAGTTTTAAAGTTCAATGCACATTCACAATTCAGAGGGGAGACTTCACACATTTATGGAAAAATAAGCCATTTTTGCAGTAAAGTTGCAAAGTGTGAAAGAATCCTTGTTTTATCTGCCTTACTTATCATGTTTATGAGTTATTTTGCCTGGAAGTGAATTGACAAGTTGTCAATGAACAATAGACAGTGCCCTAGCTAGGCTTTTCACAGGTTCAGATGCCTTTGGGCAAAAGGGCTAAATGTGCAGCTGCGATCTAGCATATGGAGCACTGAGAGAAGTGGTAACAGGGTGAGAGACATCCCTTGCAAAATGCGTGTGGTCCCTGCTCTCCAGCCAGTCTGCATGGACCACTGCGCAACAGGGATTCATGTCCCATCGCCTCCCGCTCCAGGAATAGGATTGCTTCTCCCCCCGCCACCCCCCCAACACCAGCCACCATCTCAGAAATCATTTCTCTTTCATCCCCATGTGCTTTGGTCAGTTTTGTCATTTTAAACTACTTATACTTCCAAATATTTATTAAATTTGTATCTGTGATATTAAAGAAAAGCTCTCGTTCATGCTGAATTTATCGGAAACTTCGCACAGAAATCTTCAGGGAAAGGAAGCAGACCCAGTACTGTTTTCAGTGGTGAACAGTGGGCCGTGGACCTTGGCTTCATCTTTCATGACCACATATTAGAATCACCTTGTGACACTATTTTGTGTCTTTCTGTCCAAGTTCATTTATCCAAAATGCTTATTTTGAGCCTATTTCATAATTTCTTAGTAGAGTAAGTCAATGGAGAGTGAAGTGATTATTCAGTAGGTGGCACTCTTTGTTCTCAATGGGCTCTGTATTGTTTTGCCACGCCCACACAAGGTCAGGTGTTCTTTGGAGCTCCTCCCTTCCAGCTATTGCTTTAAGTAGGCGGTGTGGTTTAGGGGGGTTAGCTAGGGGTCTCTAACCTAAGAATTAAGGAGGACCAAAACTGACACATTTTAATCAGTAAAAAGTGCACTAGAAAACAAAAGTGAATTCATGATACAGTGAAAGTTACAGAAAAATAGACAAGCCTGGAACAGATGATATTCAGCAAGATCACAAAACACAGGAAGACAAATGCTGCATGGTCTCACTCATCTGCAGCTGGAGTGGCTGACATACCTGATAGGCAATTCAAGGCCCAGACAATAGGGATGGAAAGATTGGGGGAGAAGGGAAGAGGAAGGTGGGGGAAAACAAACACAAAACTAAATCCAAAATGAACTGGTACTGTAGAAACATTCATCCTTGAAGATAGGCTAAAAGATCTAACCCTCAACAGAAATAAGGGAGAAACACCGGAAAAGAAGGGCCATAGAGAGGGTGAGATGAAGGCTAACTTTATTTTTTTTTCTTTTCATTTTTGTCTCTGGACTGTAAATCCCAGTACCAGAAAATAGTTGTTTCCCACTATGAGCTGTGGGTTGGAGAGACCTATGAAGTCCCCCAAAGTAAGACAGGCTTCTATCAAAACACGTAATTTCCTGCCTGAAGCAAAGGGTAAGACCTGAGTGCTGAAGACATCATACGCTGCCAGCACAGAGCACGGAGAGATCTGGCTGGAATTCAGAAGAGAGCCAGTCCCCAGACAAGTGGTCTATTGCTGGAAAGTACTACATGAACTACTGGGGGAAAGTGGCCAGCAACGGTCTGAGTAACCAGCGGTCTAAACTGCTCATAAGAAAATGCCCTAACAGTATGCATGCACATGCCAGCGCAATAGCAGCCCACAGCCTTGGTGGATAACCAATAGCTTTCTGCTTGGCTAAAAGACCCACTCAGAGTAAAGGAACCCATATCTGGAATTGGGAAACAGGTCAAAATCCGACAGAGACAAAGACTATGCTCTCCAGTGTCAATCTCTCACTACTTTTTGGCTAGAAGAGGGTTACATATATCAAATTCCCCCTAAACTACTAATGCTTCAATCTCTGTTGGAGAATCTGTTTTTCTTTTTTCAGAAGGTAGTGAGACCCACGGAGATAAACTACCCCTCGCCAAGCCACGGCTGAAACCGCAAAGGAATTGGGAGACAAGCAAGAACGCTGCTTCCATAGTAAACCTGACAATCAGTGCCAAGGTGAAGGAAACAGACCCTGAGGACACTCAACACTTACCAAAGCAGAGATCTAGAGGCTCCTAAGAGCTTAGCACTGAAGTACTTACAACATACTCACCATGGCTCAGGAAATTTTGTGGAAGAGGGGCTAGAAAGAATGGAAGAACCACAGTCTGAGTCATCATGCCCAGAGGCATCGCCTCACCCAAAAGCTCATTGCTGCTCCCATGACATATGATGCACAGTTCCATGGAGAATACCTGCAACTATGCAGAGGAGGGTCCCCAGCAGAATGTGGGCAAGGACAAGGGAAAAGAGAGTAGCAACACATGATGTATCCATAAAAAGCATGGTGTTAATAAAAAAAAATGGTAAGGGGGAATGAAAGTAAGAGGAAGGAATTATCAAAATATGTATGTATAAAAATGTCAATTAAATATTTTTTAAAAGTGCATCATGAATAGGGACAAGGTCAAGACTGGGGCCAGTGGTAGATGGACTGAGTCAAAATGTATTAAGTGCATGTAACCTACTGAACATCATAGCTTAGCAACAAGTCCCAGTGGCCGAACAGCTGTCTACCCTCATGACCGTGAGGCTGGCTCATCACTACTCCACAGCATCTCCAGAGATAGTCAAACATCATAACCACTAGCCCAAAGGGGGAAAATAATCAAAATTCAAATGTCAAAGTATAGTCTCCACTGAATGTATATTGCTTTCTTACCATGGTTAAGTAAAAATAAATCATAAATTAAACCATGGTAAGTCAAGGACCAACTATAATGTGAAAATAATATCCCTGGAACCAAAGAACAGCTTAAATTTTGACTTTTGCCACCTGGGAAAAAAATCTGCTATGTCTTTGTTCAACTGTGAATTGGGCCCAGTATCAGACAAACACTCTGTTTATTGAGAACCAATATAATAAGATGATGCAGATAATTTCCCTTTAAGTCAATCTTTACCTCCCTGTTTCACCCTTTTCCTGTATTCCTCATGCAAATGCTTGGTCAGGGGTTGTTCCTTCCATCCACTTGCATTTGCTCCGGGGCTGCTTCGGGGAGCTGGGAAAACATTCCGGTTTGTGCTGTTAATCTTGCACATTTACAAGCCTGAAAATCTATAAACTCTTGATTCTTCAACACTGCACAACAATTATTGAACCTTGCTTGACCCCTCTGGTAGTCGTCATACCAGCTGCCCCTACCTATTCTCATTCTCTTATAGCCCTTTCTGCCCTGTGCCCCTGAGAAGTTGGTTAAGCCTCCTCCAGTGGAGCTCATTAAGCACCTCAGTGTCCACCTTTCCCCTCTAGATATGTGTGTCTTTATCCACTTTCATAGTTTCACCTTTTTTGGGGGGGGGGATAGTACCATCCTTTTTTGCAATGGATAACTCCTTCACCTCTGTTCTTTGTACCATTCTTAATCTACACCACTTTACTATGCAGAGCTCATACATATTTTAAGATTCTCTCCTTGCTATGTGGGACCAATTTTAGTGCACAAAGTAAGAAATGCCTTATCCTTTCTCATTGGTAACTTAAACTTCACTTGGCCTTTGCTTTCAACCTCTACCCTTTGCCAGTTTTTGCAACAGTTTATAGAAATGAAGTGATTTATATTTTATTTCTTCCCCATATCTTTCCTCTGGAGGTCAGTGGTAATAAATAGGGAAATGGCCAGAAGGGAAGAAGATGCCAAGTAAAGGACAGAAAAACTGGTTAGGGAAAAAAAAAAAAACCTATAAGATGGAATATGTAAGCTAGATAAGCAAAAGTTGAATGTTAATTTCTTTGAAAACAGAGACTCTAGACTGATGTCAAAACTAATTAAAATATAGAAAACAACATGCTCCTAATTGCTTGAATCATATTTGCCCATTGAAATAGCGTTATTTGAGGTAGGTAATTTAACAAAATCTTTCAAAGCTTATTTAATCTTTAGCTAAAATATATAAGAATATAATACTATAGTTTTATTTGATAAAAAGTAAAACCCAAACACTATCTAAAACTACTAAAACACCCTGAGGGAGCAGACCCTTCAGGGATGTAGCACAAAGTCATTTTTGTTTACTTGGGCAGAAATAGCTTTCCCCAAACAGAAATAGGGAAAAGGTGATTGCTCAGATGCCTTATGGTCATATATTTATATACTTTATATCACAATGCTTCCTGACTAATTTTGCACTTATCTTCTCTCTTCTCTTGCTGCCTAGTCTCCTTTTCTCCCTTATCCAACTTGTCCATTCCCATTTTGTTTGACTTTATTTTTTAATTTTCCTACCCTCTCTTTTCCTTCTCATTTCAACCCCACATTCCCTGTTTGTTTGCTTTCAGAGACTACACACACACACACACACACACACACACACACAAAAAAATTAGTGGAATCATATGGACTGAGGGTTTCATTTTACACATGAAGAAATTTGAGACCCAAAAGGTTAAGTGACTTGCCCAATCTCTTAGTTGTTGTAAGCAGGATCCCAAGGCTAAATTACAAGTCTATTAAAACTAGTCCAGGATTCTTTCCATTATATCTATAATCAATGTCATCTCCATCCCCCATAGTACAAACTGGCCACCCTGCAAGCATGCCAAGTACTATGACAATAAAAGCAGTGAAGGGCTACATTAGTAAAAGGACATATTTTGAGAGTTCCATGACCTCCTGCATTTGGCCACACAGGATGTCATCCCTTAAGCCAAGTGTGTTTTCTGGGCTTGTACTTGTACATCACTTCTGTTATATTAGTACTTCACACTTAACTCACTACCTTGTCCAAACATCCCATTTGAGCATGTCACTTAATACCTCAAGTTGCCATGCTCTTTTGTGTGCCAAGGACTCCTCTCCCCACTCTTATCTCCGTGGCATGCGTCACCTTACAATCGATCATATAACTTACCTATTTTTATGTGCATTGCTTGGTGTCTGTCTCTTCCTACAAGAATATCAACTCCAGAAGGGCATGGCTCTATTTCTGCTTAATTCATCTCTAATTCTTAGGTAATTAGAAAAGTGGATTTTCATAAAACAAGTGAATTGAATGAACAAACCAAAATAATTGGAACACACAATGCTTCTCTGAGACTCCCAGGGACTCAAGAGTATGAGCACAATCACAGCAAATTGAAGATGCAGAAGAAGTCAGTTGTTCAGAATGTCCATCATGCCTGTGATGAGTGGCATGTGTGTATGTGTTCACTTTTGCCAAGGTAATAGACAGAGGAGGTGAGAGAGAAATGAGAAGAGACGTGGATAAATTTTTTATAGTTAAGATGAAAAAATTTAGAAAATACACATTTTTAAACGTTTTATAAAATACACATTTTAAACCATGAAAGTGAATTTTTGATGCAACAATTTTTGGTCCTCCCTGTGAGGATTTTTGATACCAATCATAGAGCTCCAAAAGCAACTGAATATTTTTGTGATTATAAATGAAAAGATCATACTTATTTTATTTTCTTTATTCCTGATTAAAAAATATATATATATTGGAAAGCAGTCTAGAACTAAAGAAGAAATCAGTTTATGATTGTTTTGTTCCTGTATCAACATTTCCCACCTACCTAGAAGGAAAGTAGATGAACCATGGCAGGCCCTTTTGTTGGATGGCGTTCACTCTAATGCAGCAAAGAAGCTGTGTCGCCCACAGGAAGAAGGAACAAGAGCCAAGAGGCACAGGTGTGAATGCTCAGTGATCTTTTCCTCCCAGCTCTGTGGGAGAGGGTGACTGGAAGCTTTCTGCCAAATACTTCCAAGAGGGCAAAAGTTCCTATTTAATGGGCCATAAATTCCTGAGGTTTCTTATGACATTTCACCGGGTCACAATTCCTTACCAAAAAGAAAAAAAAAAAAAAGTCTACAGTCATAAGGTGCTAAGATCACTTCAACATTTGACCCTAAGCCATGTCTGTACTGACCCCTTGAACCCACAACCCCTTCAAAGGAGGAAACTGGAGCCAGAAACCATCATTTTACAGACGGCAGGACCAACCCACTCAGGGCAACTCAGGAAGGACCAGTCATGCATCTGAGAAAGCACAGCTAACACTCCCTTCCATAAATTATAAAAAAGAAGTAGAGGTAAAATGTAGGCATGACATTACATCTAAGAAAGAAAAAAACAACTTTCACAACTAGCAGGTGCAGAATTCTATGTGTTAAAGCTAAGCTGAGGGATGAAAGCAGAATCTTTTATAAAAATAAAAAAAAGGTGAATATAATCACCAAGATCTTTTTTTCTCCTGGAGTCTCCCTTGAAAAATCAATAAAATTTCTTGACCTCAGTTTCAGTATCCTGACATATTCAGTGCTTCTGGAAGTTTCTTGAGCAGATTCAGTGCCAGGTACCAAGAACTATTATATTGATTTATCAGTGGTGCCAATTTGTAGGTGACATTATTCATTAGTAAAAATTAGTATTCCTCAGAATTCAGGAGCTCAAGACAAGAGTGGTGTGTCTTAGAAATCTGTACATATCTTCTTACAAATGCGACAAGCTGTGTGCATTTTAAAGTGTGCATTTTAGAGACCATTTTTGTGGAAGGGGGTGGTATAAATAAAATTGATGGCTTACTGCCAATTTAAAATGCCATCTACTATTTAATCTTCTAAAAACTATAGTTTCCCACAGGTGATGAGTTGAATAATGGCACCCAAAGATGTATGTGACATACAGTGAAGAAAGTGCCCTGCATTATTCAGGTCAGTTTAGATGCTCTGAAATCAGACAGAGGAAAACCGTGAGATGATGATCAGGGATCCAGGTGTGGATGTCAGGAGCCAAGGAAGGACACTAGCCTCTGAGGTGAGGCTGGAAGAGATAGAAATAAATTCTCCTCTGGAGCTAGGATTTCCAATTTCCTCCAAATTGAAGCATCTCTTCTCGGAGGGAAGTTCATAGAACTCAGGAAGCTCCTGAAACTTACGGGTCGCAAGGCCCTTCCGTATGAGCAGTAAATGAATGCTGTGGAGAGGAAACTGGGTTGGGGAGGAGATTCTGCGAGATGGAGCAAGTCGTTTGGGGAACTCCAGTGACTGGGAGCCACTGTTATAAATTGTCACCTCCTCTCAGTTGGCTTCTTGGTGGAGCAGCTTCCTTTGAATCGTCCATACTCCTTTCAGTAACCCTAAGAGACTCATCCACTCATCAAGATACACTGGACCTAAGTGTTTATTTGATGTGTGGTCAGTGTCCTGCGTTTGTCCAAGTTTCCCCTGGCAAAGTCAAACAAGAGTCTCTAGAAGAAACCTTCATGCAAACCTTTGTCTTATATTTCTACCATCCAGTTACAAGATGCTTGGAAGCTCTGAATTTGGTTTTTCGAAGAAGTAATATGGACTATTCAGAGAAGAGACACAAACATGAGTATAACTTATACTTCCCTGGCCTTAACTTAAAACAATGGGAACCTGTTAGTTGAGGGTATTGTCTCTGAAATCTCAACTTTACAGCCTGTCCCACAGTTGAGACAGATATCTAAAGACTTATATTTAAGCCTAACTTAAATAAACTTAGTTAATTAAATTTAATGCCCATACTTTTCCATTTTTATTTATAGTTATATTTATTTGTTTATTTATTTATTTGAAAGGGAGACAAAGAGAGATTGTGTGTGCCAGGGCCTCCAGACACTGAAAATGAACTCCAAATGCGTGCATCTCCTTGTGCATCTGGCTAACGTGGATCCTGGGGAATGGAATCTGGGTCCTTTGACTTTGCCAGAAAACGCCTTAACCACTAAGCAATGCCTCCAGCCCTTACCCATACTTTATAACAGAGAAATGGATATATGTGAATAACTATCAACTATGCCAAAGAAATGGTCATAAAAATTATGTCTTCTGGTTATAAAGTTGAATTTCTATAATCATGTAAGTACTCTCTACACAGGATATTTGAACTAAATTCTTTGCACATGTAGGAAAGCATTTGCCATGCTAGGACAGAGTGCTAAATATTTACAATGTGCTTCACAGCCTTGCTGACTTGAAGAATGAAGACAACAGCTATTGAAGTCTCCATTAGAAAAGTTAATGTAGCTGTCTTCAATTACTGTGCATTTGAAATTGATTGTAACTTTGTATAAATGGGAAAGAGTAGTTAATATTGTAATGTGCAAGATTTAGAGGTTGGGCATAACAATCATGTAAATAAGTAAAAAAAAAATGCCATAAAACACAGTAACTCAATTCTAACGGTATTTTTCTGAAGATAAGTTTGATGTATGCTTGAATAGACATAGGCAACTTTCTTTCTGAATTTAATCAGAATTAATGCAACTGAACTTGCTTGATAGTTTTCTATTGCATTCCTTATGCCTTCGTGGCCCTTTTATCCAGAGTTCTTTGTCATTGCGTCCATATTAAAAGTTGCTGTTCTGATTTCTGTGACGCATTTTATGTCATCTTACTAGTTGAGGCTTTTGTTGGTACTACTAAAAGCTTCTGAGTTAGTTAGTCAAGAGGTGCTATTGGATGAATGCATCCCAATTCCTGGAAAGAAGACTGTTCTGTATCACTTTAGAAACCCTGAGCAGGGTGGAAAGATTGTTTAGTGGTTAAAGGCACTTGCTTATTTATGCCTGACAGCCTGGGTTTGATTCCACAGTCCTCATGTAAAGCCAGATGCACAAAGTGGCACATGAATCGTTTGCAGTGACCCTAGCACTCATATTCTCTCTCTCCTTGAAAATAAGTAATAATAACAATAATTGAAATGAAAGTCGTCCCCAGTGATGGAGAGATCAGGTCACTCTGGAAAGGAAGAGCTCATATCCATCTCTGACACATGGCTATCGAAATGGTGTCAGTGGAGCAGAGACTCTGGGAGACACTAGCAAGGCTTATGTTTGAATTACATGAATTCAGGAGTTCAGGAGGATCTCTGAGATGTTTAGGTGGAAATATTTCAGTTGTTTGCATGGCAGAAATATGCCATTATCGATCTCCCTAGAATTCTATTCAATGTATATGCCAGCAATGCTTGCCGTGTTCTGATTGTAAATGAAATTCATTCTTTATTATCACTGGATATCTGTAACAAATGTCCAAAAACAAAGCCTGGAAATGAATATGTTTTCAACAGTTCTTTACTGATGCAAAGTTGATTTTCAGTTTAGAAGGTAAATTAGTAAGTATGACTTTAGGAAATTAACTTAAACTCCCTTAATTTTATTTTCCTAAACAATGAACAGAGTTTAAAGAATATAATATTTTTTAGAACAGAGATATAGTTTGGTGGATAAAATGCTTTCCACGCAAGCATGGGAAGCTGAGTTCCAATCCCCAGAACTGATGTAAAATGCTAGGTGTAATGGCATGGCCCTATAATCCCAGTGCTGGGAAGGCAGAGGCAGGAAAACCTCTGAGTTTACTGTAGCCAAATTTGTAAGCTCTAGGTTCAGAATGAGACCCGGTCTCTAATAAGGTGGAAAGTGATATATATATCCAGAAGGACTAAATTTCTATGAATTAATTACTTCTTGCTGTGACTAAATACTGCCAGGAAGGATCTAAGGAAAGAAGGGTTTTATTCTGGCTTAAAGTTTTAAGGAAATCCATTCCAACATAGCTGGAAAAGTGTAGTGGCAAGAGCAGGGGCCCAGCTAGTCACTTTCCACCCACAGCTAGGAAGCATAAGATAGACAGGTTGTGTGGCCAATCCATAAAACCTCAAGTGGGCAAGAGAGATGGCACAAAAGTTAAGGTCCTTGCCTGCAAAGCCTAACAACCCCGGGTTCAATTCCCCAGTACCCGCGTAAAGCCAGATGCACAAAGTGGCGCATGTGTCTGGAGATTGTTTGCAGCAGCCAGATGCCTTGGCATGCCCACTCTCTCTATCTCTGTCTGTCTCTCTTCTGTCTCTCTCTTTCTGCTTGCAAACAATAAATAAAACAAATAAATATATGTACCACAAAGCCCTCCTACGTTGACCTACTTTGTCCAGCAAGGCTCCGCCTCCTGAGAGTTCTACAACCATCCCAAACATCACCATGATCTGGAGACCAAGCGTTCAAACACATGAACCTGGGGGCTGTTGCACATTCCAACCGCAACAGTGACTAACACACCTAATGCTGAAATCTAGCCTTCGCACACACATGCACACACGTGCACGTACACCCCCGCTCACCTGTGCCCATTCACGTATGAGCATGACTATACCTATGCATACCACATGCCCAAGCAATTACATATGTACATATTTGTAAAACTGTAAGTGCCAAGGAAAATCTATTAAAAAGACAAAAAAGTACAAAGTAACTCAAGACTTTTCAACCACAAAATATAACCCTAAAAGTATGATTTTATTCACCCCTATGCAGTTTATATGATCAATATTGAATTATATATGGTTAAAAAATTTGGTTCAAGCGAAAATAAAATCAGTGCCTTTAACAATAAAAATAAAACATGCAGATAAAAAATTTACAAATACATAAAGTGTTTGCAACTGTGTCTGTCTTTTTAAATTTTTTTTGGTTTATTTTTATTTACTTATTTGAGAGAGACAGACAGAGAAAGAGGTAGAGAGAGAGAGAAAGAGAGAGAGCGGGCGCGCCAGGGCCTCCAGCCACTGCAGACGAATTCCAGACACATGCGCCCCCTTGTGCATCTGGCTAACGTGGGTCCTGGGGAACTGAGCCTTGAACGGGGGTCCTTAGGGTTCACAGGCAAGCGCTTAACCGCTAAGCCATCTCTCCAGCCCAGTGTCTGCCTTTTAATACTGTTAATTCTGCATTGGCTTTCCAACCACACTTGAAATTTTATTTTGGTCACTTTATAGAAAGTCCAGTTATGTTTAGGCCAGGGCAAAGGTAGCAAATACAATGTTCTTAATATTCTGGGTTCTTGGCATCTTCCCACTCAGGCATTCTGAGGATATGACTCTTGTGCTCATGATGGTAAGGTAGCGCCTGCTCCCTTCCACCCAACCTCCAACACTATGACAACATTCCTGGCAAGAACAATAGAGGTGTTTGTGGCTGTGAAGTCTACCCACCTTCCTTTAAAATGTTTTGTATGAAGGTAAGCTAATGACTTGTGTGAATGTGTATCTCATTGTCATGTGACCAGTATTAGCTTCAAAGAAGGCTGGATATGTAATGTTCATACTGAGTATATTGCTACCACTCACAAAATTGGGATTCCACTAAAATTTACAAAAAAAAAAAACAGCATGGACAAATGAATGACTGTTAGAAAGGCATTTAGCGGTCGCTTCTGTAGCGTCCTGGTGTATAGAACCAGGGAAACTGAGATGTATTCAAGCTAAAAGAGAACCAAGCATCCTCTCACATAGGTAACATTCTTTTTCTCTTGACTTCTCTTTAACTTACTCTTCTATTTTTTAGTTCTCTCCCGGCTAAGTGGCTCACCTTCATGAGATCCTTCCAGCGCGATGGCCACTAACACTGGGCGGCAATTCAGCTGAAGAGATGCGGAAGTTTGCAAAGTTAGTTAGCTTGAATACTCATATTTACTGTTCTTTGCAGAAACAAAATCCACCTGATTTGCTTCTAATACTGTCAGCTTCTGTAACTCTCTGAGTTTCAGACTATCATACCAGCCCTTCACCGAAGCAAATAGAATGTCCTTTCATTTCTTAAATCTTGTAATATCTGTTGGTAGAATTGACTGTTGATCTTTTGCACTTGGCCTCTTCCATCAGTTACTTAGCCTGGATTAGAACAGTTTCTTTACCCTCTTCCTACCCCCCACACACATAGACACCAATATCAAGTGACAAGCTGTTCTGCTCACTCCACAACCATCAGCCTTTGCCAATACATACTACCTCCTTGGCTTCCTGAGTCTTATCCCATTTACTTTTCATCCATGCTCCATCCTCAGACACGTCACTAAACCAGGCATGATGGTGCATGCCATTAATCCCATCACTTGGGAGACAGAAGTGGGGGGATCACTGTGAGTTCGAAGCCACCCTGAGACTACATAGTGAGTTCCAGGTCAGCTTGGGCTAGAGTGAGACCTTACCTTAAAAAACCAAAATAAATAAAAACATGTCACTGTCTCATTCCTCCTCCCTTACAACTTCATGCTCTGAATCCAAGTCACATAAAGCTTAAATGCAACAAGAAACTTTTGTCTAAAGCACTGTGTCCTTTAACCCACTTTCCCTTATTTTTATTCCTGACTGACCATTTCTCTGCTGGTGCCTTCTTCTACTCTTTCCTCACTTAGGCACATCTTTTAGGACACAGCCTGTGTGTCATTGTCTTCAGGAGGCCAGTATCTGTGACCTGACCCAGGCACTACCATCATTGAACCTGGAAAATCATTGCCTCTGCCTAACCTCCTTTCCTTACTCAGTCATCAAAAGATATAGTGCTATCAGTATTAGTTGGGAGATTGTATATTAGTAACCTCTAGTGATTTCCAATTAATTTCCCATATCTATTTACAAGTTCAAAATATTAATTCTTAATTATAAATTTGTCCAATAAATCCTTTCTAAGTTATCTAGTCTATGCTGTCATATCCAATTCTATTCTTGCATAACTCAAATTTCCCCACTTCTGGACTTCCTAGCGTGTGTGCGTGTGTGTGTGTGTGTGTGTGTGTGTGTGTGTGTGTGTGCGTGTGCGTGTGCGTGTGCATGGTGTCTTCCCTACCCTCCAACCCTAAGCAGTACCTTTGCTCTGATATTTTGTGAGCTTTCTTAAGCTTTCCTATGCAAACTAACAGTAATGAAACACAATAATTGATTTAGCTTTGAATATATTTTAAATTATTTTTCCATTAACTTGCAGATGGAATTTCATCCCTCTCTAAAACTTTTCAAAATAAGGGATCTTGCCTTTGACACATCTTGAGTTATAAAATATATACAACTCTATACCAGGACTAATGACAATGTCTAAATGTTCTACCCCAGTTGTTTTTGTTGAAATCCTGCTAATAACAAATAGCAATATAGCATATTTATACGTGTATATGAACATTATTGTTTGAATATTGAATATTATTTGAAGTTTGTCAGCTATTTAAACTGAGGTTGCGTTTCAAGAAATATTTATGCAACCATGAAGTAGGAAACAAAATAGTAATCAATTAACATGAAGATAGGTATCAGGGAACACTAAGACTTGTGATAAATGATGTATGGAAGAATGCTAAATTAGACTTGTCAGTCATAATTAAAAGACAATTGTGATGTTTCTTGAAGTCAGTCTCTTAGCTCTGACAAGGGTGAGACACACATACTAGAAGATACTATTCTAGCAGTAAAAATAAAAAAAAAAATAAGGAGTGCCATTAAGCAAGAGAAATCACATAATTCTCTTAATATACTGAACACATTATATTTTAATTTCTTATAAACTGCCACATTACTAATGACCTCAAGAGACTATTTGCACGCTCTCAATTAAAAGTTCTCCCAACTTTAATGAAATGTCTCCATGCACCAATGAATACTCTTTGTACATCTCTGCCTGGTGCACAGAGACTAATGGGAGGAGTAGCCGGAGAGGCCTGACATACCCTTTCAGAGGAAGAACCAACACGGACCCGAGTGAGAGCAGCAGGAGGACAAGACCAGGCCCTGGGAGGAGGGGTTAGTACCAAAGGACGTCGAAAAGAAGAAAAAAGAGACAGTGCAGGCTATTTCCCTAGCCAGTTGTTATCTGACTGAACTTGCTTACAAAAGTCCTTCTAAATAAAAGCCAGTAACATTTAGGATGTCTTGTTTACTTCTACTTACAACTGGCCATGTTTCAGCGCTTAGAGCTGTTAACAATATGGACCGGCACTTTTCTATTTTAATGACTTGTGTTATTTTCTAAGAGCATGTATCAGCCGTTTCGGAAAACGTAAAACTCAGACTGTTGGCACATTTTTAGACAATACTTTAAAAATACATTTCCTTTCTGATTCTTCCAGAAATTAAGTTCTCTTGGAATCACTTTTCTTAGAAGTACTGAAATATTAAAACTTACTTCCTGAGCGTGTAAATTATAGATATTTTTAAAGGAAGACACTTTGTAATTTGATTAAGATACATTGCTAAAATTAATTTAAATTGAGTAAAAAAAAAAATTGAAACATTTTCCACAGCAATTATAGGGAATTGTATGCATTCTTTGACAAGTTTTCAAACTGAACAGAAATATCTGCCTTGTTAGAGATTTTTAAACGTCCTGGATAAGTTTTCCTTAATTATTTCTACCCTCCTGTCAGCTATGTTATGGCCCTACTGGTTTAAAGGTTAAACAAAGTACTAGATCTGTCAAAGTGAAAGAAACCAACTGGTGAGGAGCTATCAGAAGGTAATCAGGGCTAATAGGTACATAATGGCTCACAGGGTCCTGTTTGCAGTCAGATTCATCACCACAGACAGAACACAGCTTTCACTTATGTCCTTGTTAAAGAAAACAGAGTGATACAGATAGCTTGTGGTTAAAACCAAGTAGACAATTCTCACCCCCTACACTCACCCCAGGCTATGACACTGATAAAATGTAAACTTTAAAGGAGAAAGGGTGAAACTGGCATTCGTAGATAAAACTATTAATCAGAGGAGGAATTTCAACTCTGCCCTCATCTGTGTTAATTTTAATGTTAACGGGATGCCCACGTGAGACCAAGATTTCTTTCAGGGACACCTAATGATCAAGTGTCTCTGATGGGCACTTTTCGAGCAATATTTACACCAATGCCTGATTTAAGTGAAATACATCACAGAGGTTGAGACAGATATGGAAACAAAGATAATCATCACATGCAGGGTGCTTGGGTCTTGAAATAATTCTTCCTGCATTTTTTCCTTCTTTGCTGTTTATGAAACATTTTCATAAATTATTGCTTTCCTAACCAACTAAAAATCTAAGTACAAGCTCTATGTCTTACTAGCTGTTTCCAAGAACATCTCCACTATAACTGCTGCTGTGTGTGGTTTTTACTGCTTCATCGTTTTGACAATTATCTGTTGCAGCTTAAGTGCTTGCAAAGCTTAGTATAAACAATAATGCAGGGCATTACAGCATTTATTTACTGTGTGGTGAAACTAATTCTTCTTTGTAGCTCTTGCAATAGCTGACAGGAAATAAAATCTAAGATACACACAAGAAACAAAGGACTGCTTACAGTAATAGTTCAATCTTCTAGAGGCCACTGGGAAAACCTAGAATAAAAGTTTATTTTTCAATTATATATATCCATGCATCTTGGAGTTTAACATCTTCTTCAGGAATAATAACTCACCATGTATGTTTGATTTAAATTATATTGAGTAAAGTTCATACAGACTACTTGGAAATTGAGCTCAGCATCTGTGGAACTCAGAACACAAACAGATATTGCACCATATATCTCAGCACACAGGCTTGTGAGAGGATCTTTTGCACTATCCCATTAGGTTATAAATGCCAGGAACCTTCGTTCAAATGAAATGGTAGAGGAGAAATATCTAATACCACAAACTCTTCCCACCATGTTCTTCCATGTTGTGGAGAATATTGACATAAAACAATGCAAAATGAAGCTATAATAATGTGGTCTGCCCCATACTTTACTCCAAAGTCAACAGGTATCTAAGTGTAATGTTTTCATAGATACTTCTGTTAATGTGCTACATTTTACAGTGGAATATAAAACCCAAGTTTCCTTCTTACCAGCTAAGCAGAACTTTTTAAAGATATTTTGCTCTGCTGTGTTGCCAAGAAGCTTCTACTTTGTTTGAAAGTTGATTTAAATTAGCCCTTCCAGGCTGGAGAGATGGCTTACTGGTTAAGGTACTTGCCTGTGAAGCCTAAGGACACAGGTTCAATTCCTCAGTACCCACATAAGCCAGATATACAAAGAGGCACATGTGTCTAGAGTTCATTTGCAGTGGCTAGAAGCATGGCACACCCATTCTCTCTCTCCCTCCCTCCCCCCGCCCTCTCTCTCGGCATACCCATTCTCTGTCTCTCTCTCTCTTTATTTTTCTCTCTCTCAAATATAATATTTTTAAATTAATTAGCTCTTCCAAGAATTTGCAAAAGATGAGGCTGGAGGGTTAAGATCTTCATGTTACACAAAGTTTCAGGATTTTTTTTTTCTTATGAATATACAGTAATTTCTACTTAGTAGATCAAAACTCCATGGCAAGTTGAATTAATCCTTCCACTTCTATACTTAATTTATGCAACATAAATTTCTTATATCTAATTATAATGCACACACATTAAAAAAGATCGCATCATAGGTCAGTGGTACAACAAGTTTTAAAATATTCTCTGAAGAAAAATGATTAAAACAGGACTGCTGATGTGTTGGTAATTCACTGTCATTTACCCTCCTCCTTGAATGTGAGACTATGTGCTTGCTTATGTAGGTATGCACACCTATGCAAGAAAATCTTAATATTTAAGAAGAAATAAAACACTTTATAAGATTAAATAGAAGACTATGGATATAGTTCAGTCAGTAAAGTGCTTGTCTCATAAGCTTGTGTCCTGGAGTTTGATTCCCTGGACCCAAACAAATTCCAGGCATGGTGGTGAGCACCTATCATCTCAGTAGTTGGGAGGTGTAGTTCAGCAGATGCCAGAGGCTAGCTGGCCAGCCAGACAGCTTAAATGGTGGGCTCAAGGCAAACAAGAGACTGTCTCAAGAAGAGATTAATGGAGCTCCTAAGGATGATCCTAGATGTCATAGTCTGGCCTTCACATGCACACAAATATGTGCACATGATACCTGAACTCACACAGATACAAATCCACACAACAAACACATACGAAGATTGTAAAAGATATTAAAAATGTTTACTTTATAATAGGAAGGATATTTTAGTGCATAAAATCTCACATACCCTTTATCTGGCTAGGGCTCTGGTTGTTTGAGAGTTAATGATGACATACAATGATATGTCCCTATGGAATCCAACATGTTCAAAGAAATGATCTGTTGTTGCATGTTTCTGGGGAAACGAATTAAAAATGAGGGTGCTGGGGAATGACCAGAAGAAGGAGGGTTTTGTTCCATGCTGATTGACTTGGTTGTAACACCTCACTGCAGAGTGTACAGGCATTCAACCTGGCTACAAGTTAACCCTAGATTGGAGAGTCTATGGAAAAACAAGCTAATGGTTCACTGAAAACAATTCTACGAGTTTGAACTTAGCCCTGTTGTTATGTAGGGCTTTTTTCTCTGTACAATCTAAATGTACATATATATCAGTGAGACAATAAACCTTGAATATTTGTTTTTATTTCCATGATATATATATTTAAATATTTTTCATTCTAACTCTATTGTAATTTAAATGCAAATAGCAGTTATATCATACAGGCCATTATATAGGCCAATTTGTCTATTTCTCTGCCAAAATAATACATGAGCTTACTTAGTGACTTCTTTTGGAGAGTTGCTGATATATTGTTGCCAACTGTTATTGACATGAACAAAAGTTTCATAAAAGTCATTAAGGGGAGTAAGTAATATAAATTGATGTAATTACTTATCTTCAGTAAAACACAGTTACCTGAGATTTTTTTAAAGGCATATTTCTTTTGTTTTCTTAGAAATGTTAAATCATCTATAAGAAAATCCAGATATTAGACCAGATTATGAGCTGATTTCTTAAAATGTTAAGACTATCAATGGCAGATTATCTTTAATAATTTTTTAAATATGTGAAATAATTTTGAATGTCTAATATTCCCAATAATCAATCCTTTCCTGCCTCTCTATTATTTCAAGGGATTTGAATATGAACAAATAATTGACTTTTAAAACTCAAGGATAAGGAATAGGAGCACAAATATCACAGGGAAGATATTAGGTCTCATTCCTTAGTGACAACTGCAACGAAAGTATATTATGACAACTGAGACTTTTCATCTGATCCCACCTCACTTCCACTCAGCTGTAGGATTTTTTTCAAAAATGGAAATCACACCAATTACATTGACAATATAATCTTAATTTCTGGTCAAACACCACATCATACCTTATAGAATACATTAAGAATAACTAGAATTCAGTATTCACTCTCCATTTAGTACAAGCTTTAAGAAAAAAGAAAAGAATAGCAAAGTGGTTGAACTGATCATAAAACCAGCCCAATGTGTTTCGCAGAGACATCTCTGCAGAATATTGGTTAGTTTCTAATGGCTAAACATACAAAAACCTGATCTTGAAGTACAGAGGCTATGAAGCAAAAGAAATCAAGTAGTCAGTGGAACTGCTTCCACATTTCAACCATAGGGATGAAAATCTTTCATAGAGAGAAAAAATGAAAAGGAATGTATATTTATTTTTAAATGGCTCTTTTTCTGTGATGCTCTTGTTGCCATTACCCATGCATAGACAAGGGGAAATGCTGTCATTGCCGGGGAAAAAAAAAAAGAAAGAAAGAAACTTTTGCCACCTGTAAGTCATTAGGCCTGGGATGAAAATCAGGGCTGAAAGTGCCAGTGGTTCTTCATTTAATTTTAAACAAGAGGGGAAGCCAGAGACGGAGAGTGACTCAATGCGTCCAAAACCCAGAAGAGAACATTTGGGACTCCAGGCATTTAATCAGTGCTCCAGTTGCTCGAGTCCACACCTGCAGAATGTGCTTTTTTGTCATTCTCATTTGTCCTCTTGGAGAATAAATGGACCTTCTGGAGGTGAAGCCTTGGAGACTGGAAGGACAGTACCATAGTAAAATTAATATTTAATTCACATAAGTATAATTATGACATCCTTTTCAAGATAAAAACAATCTTTTCCAGGTGAGGTGGTGCACACCTTTAATCCCAGAACTCAGGAGGCAGGGGTAGGAGGATCACTGTGAGTTTAAAGCCACCCTGAGACTGCACAGTGAACTCCTGGTCAGCCTGGGCTAGAGTGAAACCCTACCTTGAAAAACCAAAATAACAAAAAACAAAATCTTAAATGTAGAAAACCATCCTACTTTGCCTTCTCTCATCATTCAAGTTCAAATTTTTATTAGAGTCAGATGTATCTATATTTTTTCCAACAGATTTATATAGTAGGTGGAGATAGATTCTATTGGTATGGTTTGATAGCTTCAGAAATGCCATGTTTCTATATGTAAATACCTTCATATAACAGCACATGATCCAAAACATAGTTTTTATTTGTCTATCCAGGTGTGTATTTTGTCCATTCCAATCAAAATACCCTAAATTCTATCCCCTAGTTAACTAACATTTGTTTGTAGAACTGTAGGTTTTTTCATGTCATTGCATCTGCTTAAGTCCTTACCAAAAAAAAAAAAATCACTCATTTTTAAAGACCCTACACAGAGACCCAGCATCTCTATGAGGCATCCTGAAGACATTTTAGAAAGTTTCCTCTTTTTGTTCACTCGTAGAACTCCATCATAATGCATTTTAATTATCACTTTAAACTGATCACATTAAATTTTCTCAGGCTCTCTCCCACCCCCTCTGAAAACCAGCTCATTTTATACAGCTCCTCTTGGCTTTATTGCAATTCTGGATATAGAGGAGACACTCAAAGAATGTTTGATGAATGAATGAGTATATGTGTGCATACATACATGTATTTATTTACATATATACATAGATATAATACATTGAGTATGGAAGTAAATTTGATTATATTTGATCTAAAGTATATTTGTAATTTAATACAACTGTGGATTTCCAAGTCAATGTTACACATTCTGAAGTAGTTATTAAAGAATTCACACTACGGGCAGATGGTAAAGAATAACTGAGAATCCTGAGGATACATCTGTGCTCACACATTCTCCTTCTTTCCCTGTGTCTCGCTTATGCCTTCCTGGCCCCACCAAACCTGCCACTTTTCATCTTCCCATCCTGCCAATTCCTATGATCAGAGATGGCAAGCTGAAAAGGGTGCCATTGGAGAGGGCCATGGGCACAGAAGGGCCATGTAGTCCTGGAGGCTGGAAAAGAATGCTGTTCCCTATAAGACAAAACAAAGCAGTGCGAGAGATAGCACTCCTCTTAGCTCATTTTGATGGCTAATGAGTTTCCCACTGCCCATGCAGCACATCAGGTGACAGATTAAGATCTGCAGGAAATTTCACAGGAAAAAAAATGACTCCAGATTTCAAACCTTATCTATACGCATGCTATGATGTAGAAGTGTTGCTTATTCTTCTAAGTAGTGCTTTCAGAAAGAGTGGCACGTTTTGTTTGTCTGCCTACCTGTGACACTTCATGTCTCCTAAAATAGCCGCTAACCATCAAAAAGTAAACAAAGCCACATGCCTTGATCATGGTTCACTTCAATTCTCTCAATTTTAAGGGATTCTTCTTGTTTGTCAAATAGTGAATACAGTAATGGTCATTATAAATAAAACCATCCAGAGAAAAATATTAATCATCTGACAGAATAAGGTAAGGTTAGAACTATGTAAAATATACCAGAAAACAAAACTCACAATTACAGATTTTCTTTTTTTTTTTTTTTCTTTTCAAGCAGGGTCTTACTTTAACTCAGTCTGACCTGGAACTCATTCTGTGGCATCAGACTGGCCTTCAATTCAACATCATCTTCCTACTTTAGCCTCCCAAGTGCTGGGATTCTAGGATTGATCCACCATCACTTGACTTAAATCTGAGATCATCTAAATTTAACTATTTTGACTACTGTGGAAGGTGAAACCCAAGCTAATAATTCAAAGTATCAGATGTTTACACAATTCTTGATTAGTGACTTAATTCATCCAAGACTAATACAGTATATCCATAGAAGAGAAGGCCATGTATTGCATAGCTTTAGTCAGAAAAAAAGTCCTGATGTTGACCATAAAATATGGACACACACATTGATGTCTTTGATAGTAATCAGAAAAGGAAGGGGTTATAACTTCAATTGTTGGTTTTTACAGCCAACACCAAATAATGAACATCTTCTTATCTGTCTTCGTGCTTGGGTACAACACCAGCAATCATGGCTACAGAACACTCACAAAGAACCGCTGTGCCCTGGTCCCCACACGGGATGCTTCCCTAGAGTCGTCAAGTCCTACCTGTGGGCCACCTGTGGACAGGACTGTAGATCAAGGTGGCATAACTAGTAAATAAGTTCCACAAATGAGGCTATTGAAACAAATAATAAAAGCAATAAAACTAGATTTATTTCTGAGTAGAGAGAATTGCAAGGGAGAATGAAAAGCAGCAAAGGCATGTTGTGAACTGAATTTCAGATAAACCTATTACAGTATTACAGATGGGGATGACTTGTTAGTGCTGTGATCTTTCCTCCTACCCTAATGTCCTGAACTTCTATTACTGTGAACACTCTCGTTCTTTAAAATATAGTTACACTATTTTTTTTCATGATTAATATATAAAAGAATAAAAGATTACTCCTGGGCTAGGATCCTGTATGCTAAGTTTCAGCCTGGAGCACATTTTTATAGCAGAGTTATAAACCTTGAAATAGATGTTTAGAATGGAAATGTTAAGAGACCCCTAACTGTGGTGGCTCACATTCTACTGGCATCATTCATCAGGCAAAAGTGCACAGGCAGCTATAGTGTTAAAGTTTACACTTCAGATAAAGAAGGATGGAAGTACTCCAGTTCTATTCTGCCAGAAACATGATCTCCCTTTGGTTGGGAGAAGTTACCATGGGGGACGGGGGCAGGTGCAGTGTCGGCAAAGAGAAGGGAAAGGTTGGGATGCCATTTGAGTTTTATTCTTAGCATGCCATGGTGAAGCAGACAGGTTCAAGTTCACTGAGATGAACTTCCAGACCAGGCACAGTTATGGAGGAAGGGATTTATTGAAGTTTACAGATTCAGGGGAAGTTCCATAACAGCAGAAGATGCTGGCCTGCTTTCACAAGACCAAACACACAGAGAGAGAAGCACAAGCCAAAAAGCCACAAGCCAAAAGCCACAGCACACTTCAGGAACTCCAGCTAGGCACACTTTGCATACCTTTAGATTGAAATCTCAAACCCACCACCACACCTTAAGATCCGCCCAGTGACACTGCCTCCAGCCAGGTGGATGCAGATGTAAACTATGAACTAATAAAACACTGAATATATTGGGGGCCATCTATTTAAAATGTATCTGGCTTATGTGTGTACTGGGGAGTTGAACCTGGGTCCTTTGTCTTTTCAGGCAAGTGCCTTAACCACTAAGCAATCTCTCCAGCCCCTACTGTAGTGAATTTATATTGGTCTCAAACCATACAGTACTATTTAATATAGCCTTTAGATAAAGTTATGTCACTCCTATTAAAAGCAAACTTTGATCCAGAATGCATTATTTCCATGTACATGGAGATGAGCACATTTGGAGTGGGAAAAAAAGACCTTATAGACTTGCAATAACTGAGATGAGACAGGATAGCACTTGGAATCGTCATAAGAGTGTACACTTGACTCTATTTCCTTTTGGAAGTAAAATGGCTGTTCTCACTAATGTTTTCCTAGAAAATATGGTGTATTTTGACATTTTGGATATATTTTGTGATATATTCTCTCCTTTCCATATATATATATGACTTCCGATATAACTTATATCCTCTCTACAGTTTCCAAACATTCTCAGAAAGCACAGTTCTTCATTGGCATATGTCTGGGGAGGTAATATAATAATGTGTTCATAATAAGATAATTCTATGCACAGTATATGATAAATTTGTCATGTAGCTTAGAGTAAAATTAGTGTGTGGTGGTGTAGTCAAAATTAGCAAAGAAAACCCATAGTTATCTACATGATTAAATCATTACTTTCTGTAGCCACAATAAGAATCAACAAGGGTGAGGTGGGAGAATGAGGAAGGACAGTGAGGAGAGTCTGTACATCATGGCAAATAGACTATTAGATAGACTATTAACTGCTGCTCCAGTAGCTAAAGACCCAGTCCAAAGGAAAGGCGCATAAAGCACAACAGCTGCTACCACAGAACTCAGACAGACTCTGACCATAACTGGTCACATTGAGCCACTGATGAATTTAGATAGTTTACTTCTGGACTTCTACAAAAACATGCAAATATTCCAAATTATCTAATTCTAGATAATTTAAAATTGAGGTTTTGGAATATCATTTCTCAAGTTAGAGAAGGGAGGTTCTCACAGGTCTTCAGATGTCAATATTAATCTTTTTTAAAAAATATTAATTCATATATTTATTTATTTATGTGAGAGAGAGGGAAACAGAGAGGGGGCGCATATAGAGACAGAGATAGAATGAGCATGCCAGGGCATCTGGGCACTGCAAAGGAACTCCATACACATGTGCCACCTTGCTCAACTGGTTTATGTGGGTACTGGGGTATTGAACGTGGGGTTTTAGTCTTCTCAGGCAAGCACCTTAACC
The DNA here is from genome assembly GCF_020740685.1 of Jaculus jaculus. NCBI lineage: Eukaryota > Metazoa > Chordata > Mammalia > Rodentia > Dipodidae > Jaculus > Jaculus jaculus. The sequence continues at coordinate 71,542,192 of NC_059115.1, read as the reverse complement.
ACTTAGACATTTCTCCAGCCTGGTATTAATCTTTCAAGAGCATGTTATGATAGAAAAAGTACCATGTGACTTCTGGTTTAGCAATACAACAAGTCTAAGTACGACATATATAAAGAACATTAATATTTGCAATACTCTCTAAACTATCACAAACAGAAATTTGAAGCACTTATTCACCAGACATGATGGTGAACACATTTAGTCCCAGAACTCAAGAGGCTGAGAAGTAGAAGGATTACTATAAATTCAAGCCCAGCCTGAGGCTACAGAGTGAGTTCCATGCCAGCTTGTGCTGGAGTAAAACACTGCCTTGAAAAAAAAATACACAAAAAAATACAACTTTAAAACACCTACCATCCAATATTACATAAATAAAACAACACATGTATTGAGTTTCACTTGAGTTTTGATTTTTCTTTAATTTCCTTCCCTGTGTTGCTAAATTACTTGAAGTTATGAAAATACAAAATAATTAAATATGTCTTTAACAGGGTGCTGATTTAATATGTATTTCATGTGATTTTAATATGATTCAGATACTTAAACTTCCTGAAGAGCTGACATCTTACATGTGTTCGGGATTCTTTTTCTAGTCTAGCTGCATGACTCAGTACTGTCTTTATTAACGCACAGAGACACAGAACTCAGAAAGTTTGAAAAAAAAATCAGCAAGCTGTTCACCTCTAAAATAGATGACTTTATTTGTCCATTTGGGGATTCTATATTTATCTTCTCCAGGTGTCTCCAATAGTTAAAGACAAACAAAACAAATGTTTGAAAGAAATATATATGTTCTTCAACAAATTAAAATGCTGCTGGATTTTTAAAACTGCAAATAGATTCTTTTGAGGACACATAACTATTCGACAGATCTATTTGTGGCTTTTAATATTTAATAATGTTGCTGCAGGACTTCATCCCTAATCAGGAAATGTGTCATTTGCCCTTGAGCGCAGTCCATGGAGTCTGAGAATGGTGCTGGGTGCATTCTGTAGGCCGTGTAAGACGGCCACCTTGTGACTCACCGTTATAAACAAGGGCTCTGGGGTCAGACCTGTCTACTCTTTGAAGAGGTTGGGAGGCTTCACCCTGAAAGCGACACCAGCCCTCAGTCTGGAAAGCAGGTCCCCAAGGAGACCCTAGGCAAGCCCTTTCAAAGAGTGAAGAGCGAGAGAGGAGGCACGGCAATGTCAACTTACATAAACCCATAAGAGAAGAGATGAGGAAATAGTGTCCTTTTGGCAAGGGCACAAGTATAACTTTCTTAGGAAAAGAAATGAAGAAAAATTGGAGTATCCTGGAAAATGTAAAAAAAAATAAAATAAAAATGCAGGAAAGGCTAGTAAATAATTTCAGATGGTAGCCTGAATTGTCAGTGGACACAAAGTTAGATTAAATGAACTACTTGAAGGAGAGAGGACACATGAATCTAGCTTTTGCTATTACTGTCTGGGATTTGTGTGTGTGTGTGTGTGTGTGTGTGTGTGTGTGTGTAAAGGCTAAGGGCTTTTTATATGATGAGGTCAAGAGGAATAATTATTTTTATTAAATTAGGTACACTGATTAAGTAGATTTATTACAAAGACTTACAAAAATATAACATATTTATAAGAAAACATGTGCCAAGGAAAATGTATAATTCCATAGCCCAAAGGATTGTGAAATGTTGCATTGCCCCCAAAGGTTAATGTTTGGATGACCTCTCCAACCAATTTCCTGGGGCCCAGAACATTATTTCTAACCTTCTTCTTTGACAAGTCCGTCATTTCCATTCCATCGAGTTCGTAAAGTCATTGTCTCCATTACCTCTTCCCTTACCTGTCATATTCATGTTTTACACTGACCCTTCCTAGAACCCTTAAACCAAGCTTAAATTTAGGTTTTCTTGGGCTGGAGAGATGGCTTAGTGGTTAAGCGCTTGCCCGTGAAGCCTACGGACCCCGGTTCGAGGCTCGGTTCCCCAGGTCCCATGTTAGCCAGATGCACAAGGGGGCGCATGCGTCTGGAGTTCGTTTGCAGAGGCTGGATGCCCTGGCATGCCCATTCTCTCTCTCCCTCTAACTGTCTCAAAAAAATAAATAAATAATTTTAAAAAAAATTAGGTTTTCTTGTTTTATGCCATAATAACTAAACTTGTGTCAGAAAATATAAATATATCTTATCCTTAAAACTTTGCTTACCATTACATGGCTGATTTCACATTACTATTCTGAGAAAGGCATTATGTGCATTTTTAATATTTATTTTTATTTATTTGAGATAAAGACTGAGAAAGGCTGAGAGAGAGAGAGTGAGATTGGGCACACGAGGGCCTCTAGCCACTGTATACAAACTCCAGACACAGGCTCCACATTGTGCATCTGGCCTATGTGGGTCCTGGGGAATTCCTGAGTCCTTTGGCTTTGCAGGCAAGTGCTTTAATTGCTAAGCCATTCCTCCAGCACCATTATGTGTATTTTTATGTAAATTGATATGTGCTTATATGAATTCAGCCAAATGTTTCCAGTTGTATTGATCATAATTTAATATACATATAACTTAAAGATAATACATGATTTGTTCTCATGTTATGGGTGAAAAACATTTTAGAATACATGTATCTGAGCCACTTGGGAAAATGATGTTCACCACTACTACTTACAAACACAGGCCTCCAGGTGGAAAACTGCTTGTATTTGGTCAGCACGTGGGATATGCCAGCATTTAGTCAGTTTGCAAGAAGAAATCTGACCCATGTGGTTCTCTCTAGTAGCAATGCTTACCATAGACCTTATAGAATAGCTAGACATTGGCACTAGCAGACTGAGATTGAGTTCAACCTTCGTAAGTGTATTAGCCAGAGTTCTTTAGAAGAAGAGACCTGATGGAAGGAAGAGAGAGAGAGGGAGATGATAACTAGCTAGACAGAAATGGATGGATGGATGGATGGATGGATAGGTATATGATAAATTAGATGGATAGAGAGATAGAAGGATAATAGAGATATAATTTATATATATATAGTTATTATATGTGTGTGTATGTGTGTTAAGAGGGTTCTTATTGGACTGTGGAGTTGTCTCAGTAGTTAAAATGGCTTGCTCTGCAAGACTGCCAACCTAAGATCTGATCCCTTGCACCCAGATAAAGCTAGACGCAAAGTGGCTCACACATCAGTAATCCCAATGCAAAACTACTGCAATGGGATGCTGAGTCAACAGAATCCTGAAGCTTGGGAGGCAGCTGCTCTGGCCTTCCTAGTTGCCAGCAACAGGGATATTGTCTAGGACAAGGTGGACAAGAGGGAACAAGACTTTGAGGTTGTACTATGACCTCCACCTGTGTGTTGTGGCACAAGCTGGCCCATACATATACATAGGCATACTGATACACACATGTACACACAAAAATAATTTTAAAAAATCAAAGAGGGAGATTAGATTTTAGGATATAGCTAGGTAATCCAACAATGACTATCTTTTCAGAGAATGAGATCCCAGTCATGACTCAATCTTTGAGGCTGAACGCCTCTGCGGTCATAATGTGGTTCTGGAGGTTGAGAGAAGTCCAGCCAAGCCGCTGGTCTTCAGTCCACGCTGGAAGGCTGTGTTGCATTGTCAGAAGGAGACAAAGGCAACAAGGAGAAAGCACACAGCAGCAAAGAGTGAGGACAGCCGAGCCAAAGGGCCACTCGCTCTGGAACTTCTTTGCGCGTAGACTGCCAGTGGAAGGGCTGCCCACCCTTGGGGAAGGTATGTCCCCCTCAATTATTCCCACCCAGAGAAACCCTCACAGAACATCCCACATTCACAATGGAAATTGAGCACTGCACCAGTGGTAACCACCCTGCCTGTCAGTGGTCCCTCGGACTATCTGTGGTCATGCCCTACTTCCCTTTGCCTTGAGAGACATCGACGTTTACTTGTGCATGTCACCATTCCTCCTGGTTCACTTCAAGGAATAAATTAAAGGTTCACCACAGAATAACCTTTTGGGTGAGTGTTAGCACTGATAAAAGTGTGTGTGCATGCATCATACAGGGGCAAGTAAAAAATTCTCTCAGCAGCTTCAAACTGTGCCAGGTGAGCAGTTTCCACACACACGCGCCTCTCTGGAGCACTGCTTAGCAGGAAGTATTTTCACGACCAGACAGTACTGAATGAAAATAGCAGCTGATCTTTTTCTGGCCCAGTGGTTTGCTAACGTGAACTGGAATCCATTGTAGGAAAGGCTATTTCTTTGTTGAATGGTGTGGTGATAAGGGAAGGAGATCCCGCACCAGGGAGCTGCATCAGGGTGATAACAATGTCAGAACTTCCATGTTACAGTATTTATAGTAAGAGGCTCTCAATACGTCCACCTAGCTTCTAGTTTTGCAGATATGGTCCCAGCATCATTGCAATTTCTCGAGGATACTTAAAAACACATTGAGTTAGTCCTGTTTTAGGTATAATGTCCTGAATACTCCTCTTCACACTAATTTAGGAGGAAAAGAATTGAACACCCCAGAACATCGTATTGGGTGCCACTGCCCTGTTCCCATACTAACTAATGCTTTCTTGTCTGGTGATGGGTATTCCTTCCCAGAGACATTCCACTCAGCTCCTACAGAGATTTGGAAATGTCTTTGCTTATCAAGTGCTGAAGTTGACTCTTCCAAACAGTAAAATCTAACCATTGTCATGTGCAAGAATTCATGATGCATTTAATTATGTAAGACACAGAGAGAGGAACAGGAAGATAGAGAGAAAGAAAGAATGGACGTGCCAGGGCCTCTAGCCACTGCAAACAAACTCCAGATGCATGAACTCCCTTGTGCATCTGGCTTACATGGGTCCTGGGGAATCGAACCGGGGGCCTTAGGTTTTGCAGGCAAATGCCTTAACCACTAAGCCATTTCCCCAGCCCTGTGATACCTTTTTGTTGTTCAAGCACACGTGCCTGTGCGCGCGTGTGTGTGTGTGTGTGTGTGTGTGAGATTGAGTTCAATTAGAGTGGCTTACAGGAGTATAGGGGAGTGTATTAACCAGAGCAAGAAGAACTTAGAAGAAAAGGTGTCCTCCTCTCCCAGGAGCCATTAAGTGCCAATAACTCCCAAAGGAAGCATGGGAGCTTTGTGCGTTCCTCCATAATCCAAGACAGACTGTTGGTGGGCCCAATACTATACACTTTTGCAGCTAAAGGACAGAGGAGAAAGGAGTTGGAAAGAAGATGGGGTTCGATGTGAAAGGTATGGGAAGGGAAGACAAGAGAAGGCAATGGGAGGCGATTATGATGCAAACACATATAAAATGCACAAAAACCTGAAATTTTAAAAAGCAATTTTCAAAAAGATTTTCTGAGTCTTTCCATGGGTCATGTTTAGCCTTCTATGTTTATTATTTTTTTGGTGGTGGTTTTTTATTTGTTTGTTTGTCTGTTTGTCTGTTTGTTTGTTTGTTTTTCAAGGTAGGGTCTCACTCTAGCTCAGGCTGACCTGGGATTCACTAGTCTCAGACTGGCCTCTAGCTCACAGTGATCCTCCTACCTCTGCCTCTATTAACTATTATTTTTACTTCCCCTGTCTTCCTTGCCTTCCGTTCTACTTTTTTTTTAAATTTTTATTTATTTATTTGAGAGCGACAGACACAGGGAGAAAGACAGATAGAGGGAGAGAGAGAGAATGGGCGCGCCAGGGCTTCCAGCCTCTGAAAACGAACTCCAGACGCGTGCGCCCCCTTGTGCATCTGGCTAACGTGGGACCTGGGGAACCGAGCCTCGAACCGCGGTCCTTAGGCTTCACAGGCAAGCGCTTAACCGCTAAGCCATCTCTCCAGCCCCCCGTTCTACTTTTTAAACTGTTCTCAGCTGAATCCTATATTTGAAGCACTTTTGCACCTACTTTTTCTCAATCTACCTCCTCAAAGACCCTCCCATGTAAGGATGTGTCTGTGTCGGAGATGATGTACAACTTTAAGTACCCATCTGTAAAGACAAGGAGGCTCATCTCTCCCCTACTTAGTGCAATCTGGCATGGTGAGAGTACTTATGCCCTTCAGAAATTTCTATAATCAAAACTTCTTCCTCCCTAAAAACAATTAATCAGATTAACCTACATGGTAGCTAAACATTGACTGCTAATTGTTCCACTACCCTTCTAGACAAATAAAACAAACAAGATATCAATATTTCACACAGGAAGCCAATTTTGGTTTAATGTGCTTATGATAAAATAAATCAGAAAACAAGATTTGGTACCAGGAAAATGACATAATTTTCCCTGGAAATTACATTTTATTGGAAATTTGTCACTTTATAGATATTTTAAAAATTGGACAACTTGACTTTAATTGCATATTTTCCTGAATTTTAGGCTTGTATCCAAATTTAGAACTACAGAAAAAAATTGTAATAAATAAATTTGTCTTTCTAAATAGAAAATAGGTAACATTCATTACAGAAAAAAATCATAATAAAAATTCTTCTTAGGACCATGTAAACAAAGATATGTATCATAAGCTCTTTGTTTTATTAAGTAGTGGTGGTTTTCACTTAATATTTTATCAAGAAATTTTTCCACATCAATAAATATACCTTTACACATAAGAGCTATATAATATTCTGCTCTGTGATTATAATTTATCTATGCTATAATCTTAAATTTTAGTTACCAGATTTGTATTATTATAAGTAACACTTTATTTAAAATTGCTCATGCATTTTGAATTTTTTTCAAGGTAGGGTCTCACCCTAGCTCAGATTGACCTGGAAATTACTATGTAGTCTCAGGGTGGCCTCGAACTCACAGCGATCCTCCCACCTCTGCACCCCTAGTGCTGGGATTAAAGGTGTGTGCCACCATGCCAGGCTCCATTTTCAAAACTTTTTGAACCATCTTAAATTGCACTCAGAATAAATAAATTAAAAGCTATACCCTTAAATAAAGTCAAATAAAATACACTTTTGGTGACTAATATATTTTTTGTCCTTTCAGAAATAACGTGCCAGCCTGGTGATGTAAGTCCCAAGGAATGTCTTGGCATATCCCTCAGCTATCACTGCTGGGAATATGTGCCAGGGGCTGGAAAGATGTCACAGTGACTGCGGGCTCAAGCATGAGGGCTTGAGGAGGCTCGGGAGCACCTGCGCTTGATAAGCCAGCCGCACTTAAATCGCCGCGTGCGGTAAACATGTCTGTATCCTCAGTCCTGTGGGCAGTAGAGGCCTGAACGTTGCCGGGGCTTGTGACAACATAAGCCCAGGAATCAGGAAGAGACTCCATCACAAGGAAAAAACAGGCAGGTGAGCGATGGAATGGGTCGCCCAGCATTGTCCTGTGGCATCTGTAGGTGTGTGCTAGGAGCATCGACACGCACATATACCCCCACACACCATCTACACAGGCTATGCACACACCAAAAATGCATATGCATATATAAGTGTGCATATTATATAATTTTCTGTACATTTTCCAGGGTTCAAGTTCTTTTCTGTAATTCCATCCATGTGATTTTTTTTTTCACTGAACTGACCTGGTCATTATAAAAAAAAAAAAAAAAATGCCAAACCTTCATGAGAGATTTCTTCAAGTGGATTTGGATTAAATTTTATTTTTCAGTCTAAGCTTGAAACCCAAATAAAGCAAATACAAAATTTTCTCATTTAATGTTAGGAGTCTCACACTGTGCCTTTTTTTTTTTCAAACATATCCAATCTTTAGCAAAATGACCATATTCCTTTTTACATTCTAATAAGAGTTGTTCAAATGTTATAAAAATCTATAGTGGGCTGGAGAGATTGCCTAGTTGTTAAGGCACTTGCCTGCAATGCCAAAGGACCTTGGTTTGACTCCCCAGGACCCACGTAAGCCAGATGCACAAGGTGGCACATGCATCTGGAGCTTGTTTACAGTGGCTGGAAGCCTTAGCATGCCCATTCTCTCCCTCTGTCTCTCTCTCTCTATCGCTCTCTCTCTGTCTTTTTCCCTCTTTCCTTATCTCAAATAAGTAACTAAAAATATAAAATATTAAAGACTATGGTGGTAAACAATAGTTCAACCAATACTTTACTCAAGGTACATAAAAGTACAATGTGTTTATGCCAACACAAAACAAGAGTCTATAAAGACAGTTTAAAAGACACTTAAACACAGTTAATATAAATATTTTCATATTTTATATGCATAGTAGATTTCAACCTACTTCACTTTTTAAATAGCATGTTGTTATTTTTTTCTAGCTGAATCATGTCTATTGGCATTGCACTTCATAAGACAAAAAGCCTATTAACTTTATACATGAATATTCAAAGATTTCTGATATTTTTGGTAATTGTTCACATAGGTAAGTCCTGAGTAAACATATTTTAGAGAAATATGCCAAGTTATTAAAATCTAGTTCAGAGTTTTGTTAACTACTGTTTATATCTCATAAGTCCTATGATACATTTGATAGTATACAACTGCCTCTAAGAGGACATGCACTTTGTGGAGGAAAACATACTCAAAATATAAAGAAAGCATGGCTCCAAATTTTATCTACCTTTCATATATGTGTGTCAAATGTTTCTTTTTCTTCTCCTTTGACTATCTGGATCACATGTAGATTAGGATATTAATTCTTAAAAAATGTGCGTGCTTATTGAATTTCAGAATTTCTAAGAGTTAACTCTCACAATTTATGAAATTATTCATGATGAAGTTAAAACTCCTTCGTAGTTCATGTCAGAGACTGTGGTGGTTTGATTCAGGTCTCCTCCATTCCTCAGGTGTTCTGAATGCTAGGTTCCCAGCTGATGGAGATTTACCAATTAACACCTCCAGGAGGCAGTGTATTGTTGGGGCGAGCATATGGGTATTTTAGCCAGCTTCCTCTTGCCAGTGTTTAGCACACTTTCCTTGTTCCTGTTGTCTACCTGATGATGGCCAGGAAGTGATGTCCACCCTCTGCTCATGCCATCCTTTTCCCCTGCCATCATGGAGCCTCCTCTTGAGTCTGTGAGCCAAAATAAACCCCTTTATGTTCCTAAAAGCTGCTTTTGGTTGGGCTATTTCTGCCAACAATGTGAACCTGACTGCAACGGTGACCTAGTAGGAATCTTCAAACAGAAATAGAAGGGAAAATGTCCAGTGATTTTAGCACATCTTCTTTAAAATGAAAAATCCAACATTTTGTTTACAAAAAGGATTATGTTACATTTCAAGAAAAGGTCTTAAACAGAGCCTAGTAATAGTTATACCTAATTAGCAAACTTCTGAAAAGGACCAGAAGAGGAATTAATACACAATTATTTTTCTCTTTCTCTTTCTCTCTTCTGCTTCTACTCCCATCTCTCATTCTCTCTCTTTCTCTCTCCCTCCTTCCCTCCACCCTCTCTCCCTCTTTCTCTCCTTCACACACATTGCTAATTATATCTAAATCCAAAAATGCCTTAACAAAATTAATCCTCAGAGAATTATAGAAAAAGTCAATACTTTATTCTCAAAAACAGTGAATTTTGTCCCCTCCATATTTCAATAATATAGAGAACTATAACAATGAACATTAAATTGACTGGACTATTAGGGTTAAACATACTGGTTTCTTTAGATATTTAGCCACATTTTATTTATGATTATGTGATAATTTAACTAAAGATAAACAGCTTTGTTGTATTAAGTAAACTAAAAAGTGCACAAGACACACAACTATGAAGAACTATACCCATAAAATGGCTGTGCAAAATATTTTTGAATGTTTCAAGTTTTTAAACATACATAACTCCTCATAATCACCAATTAATCTAAGTGTTTCTTATGTCTAGGTTCTCAAAAAATAGTGATAATATGATGGAGAATGGAATTTCAAAGAGGAAAGTGGGGGGGGGGGGAATTACCATGGGATTTTTTTTTATAATCATGGAAGATGCTAATAAAAATTTAAAAATAAAAATAAAAAAATTTTTAAAAGAATTTTTAAAAAGTGATGGGATTGAAGAAAAAAGCTTTGACATTTTATGTGAATGATTAACATTTTTAAAGTTTCTTTTTTATTTTTACATCTTTATTTATTTGGGGGAGAGAGAGAACATGGAGGGTGAACACTCCAGGGCCTCCAGCCCTAGAAATGAGTTCCAGATGCTCACGCCACCTTGTGCATCTGGCTTTACGTGGGTACTAGGGAATTTAACTTGTGTCCTTAGGCTTTGTAGGGAAGTGCCTTAACTGCTAAGCCGTCTCTCCAGCCCTAAAAACAGTTGATATGCTAGAAGAAATGCACTACAAAAAAAAAAAAAAAGCCAATTGTCACAACACTGGAAATCAAATCCATCATGTCTCGTGCATACAAGGTAAACTTACTAAACTACAGGCTCAGGGTCTCATTCTAACTCTATAGAGCATGCAATAATGTACGGTTTCTTTCTATTTTTATTTGAGCTGCACAAAGTAGTTTTAGTAAATTAATACATCAGAAAATGTCATTGATATCGTAGTTTCTTAAAGGCAACTTGGTAAGGCAGGCTCTCATGCTAGGACATAAATATTAAAAATATGAGAAAGTGCCATCTTATGGTTTGGTAAGTTGACCACTTTGTCAAAAGTAAACAGAAAATCGCTATTTTGGAACCAAAGAAGCAAAATATTTGAGAAAAGAAATATGTCCCATATGACTAGGTTACACTTACTCTTTATTATTTAAATATTATTTTCTGTTTTTACAAAATAATCCTGGGTATGCAGGGCTATTATCTCAGTAGGAATAAGTCTGATCATGATATCTGAGCCAGTTGACTAGTTGAGAAGTAAGAAGAAATATTTACATCTCTTTAAGTATATATTTGTCATCACCCAGACAGCCTTTGTCTCTTTATCCAAAGCAAACTTCAGCAGAATTTGAGAGTTGAGTCAGAATATCCCCAAGGAGCCCAGACAGGTCTTTGCTGTCTCCATCTTTTTCACAGAGCATCTAAGCATAATCACAGGACAGCAGTACCCTTCACTATTTCAATAAATAAATATGAGTGAAAGAAAAACAGATGCAAAGAAATTTGATGGCTAAGTGTCTTTTACTACATTAAATATTCAGCGTTGAACTCAAGTTTGAAAAGTATAGCATAGGCTCGGGAGACATTAGTTTTCAGACAAACTAGTCAGTTTCTACTGATGTCATATGGCCAATCATAGAATTGTACAGGGCTATTTGCTGAGCTATTGGTATTGTGAATATTCAGTTAAATAATATACCTGTCAAGTCAGCATTGGAAATTATCATTATATAAAACTTTTCTGGTTTTCATTTGGCACCACAATTTTGTTATTCTCTCAGTTGTTTTGCTAATGAGTACTAAATATAATTGTTTATAACTACTGTTGTGCATCACTAAATTCAGAAATTTGTAGGAAAAGGACATTGACAAGAAAGTCAAGACGTGAGAAACAGACTCAAGGAAGCATGGTTTTGTGCATCAGCTGCCTATTAAGCCTCCTTCAAGTCCCATCATGAGCAAAGTTTGAACTTAGATTACATGGGTGGCATGAAACAGTTAATGAACTTTCAGCCAAAGTGAGCAGTGTGGTCTTTTCTCACTGGTAAGATCAAGACCAATACCTTTCCTAAGTAGTATTGAGTAGCAATGAACTTCATCATCCTTGTGAACCAAGCTTGACAGACATTGTCAGACTCTCGCTCCCGAGGCATCATTGTCACTCACTCTGCGTTAACCCTGCTAGGAGCGACTGCTGGATTTAGCCTTCAAAGTCTCCTCATTATTTGACAAGTTAGAAGAGATAGTGGAACGCCTAGTAATTGGGGAACTACAACTCCATCCCAGCAAGTGACCTTGTCCCCAAATGAAGCTCTGGCTGGCCCCAGGTAGAGCACCTTAATTGGCAGAGGAGTGACGGTTGCCACTCTTCACCCGCCCTATTCCAGGGAAGGCATGGGCGAGAAGAGCCTCGGCATACGGCGCTGCGCAAGAAATGCTGATGACTCCATCTGAGGCATATCGAGTGCAAGTGTCACTAACTTTGGATTTATCTCTGTCACTTATTTTCCTTCTTCTCCAAGAAGAACTTGATTTAGAGCTTCAACAAGTCAAGTGCAAACGAGTGAGAAGTGAACATATGCAAACAAAATTTTAAGAAGGAGGTCAGGATTCCTTCTGTTCTCCCATTTCAAAAATCTGATCTCTCAGCCGACAGTCAGATTGACATAAATTTGATGTTCAAATAACTTTGGTAAAAACTTTTAATTAGTTTTTACATTTTTCAGACCTCTGTGCTCCCAAAGACCATCTGAAGCTAGAAACCACCCATAATACAGAGGCTATTTCTGGATTCCTAATAGTTTGTTTTCATGATCAAGTGGATTAAATGTTTTAGATCTTACTAGAAAGCTAAGAAAACTAAAAGGTTTGAATACTAAGGAGGCAATTTGCATAAATACCTTAACCTTGAGATGTCTGGAAACAATTAAAAATAAACATGCAGAAGTTACTTCAGCACTTGGGGGAAGGGGTAGAACATCTCTTTGCTTGCTAATATTTGCTTGCATTACAGTTCTGTGGATTTGCTTATTAACTATCACTGCAAATTTGTGTGATTTCCTACAACCATATTATAGTCATGTCAGTCTTTGATACACAGATAAATGTGATTCCTGGCACTTAAAATATTTCTTTGTAACTTAGTCCTCACCACTTCACATTAAGCACAAGAGATCCGGTCTTGCCGGCGTGCCTTGTCTTCCAGTGTCACTGGCAAAATCAAAGAACAGGGAGGAATATCAGCAAGTGTGGATGCCTAATGTAGCTCCCCAGAATAACCCAAGGCAGGATGTGCTAGTTTTCTTTCACATTATTACATATGCTTTCTAAGGAAAACATGAGTTATTTTATATAAATATATATACATATAATCTATTGATTTATGTAGAGTTTTAAAGACTTCAGATATAGTGAAGGAAACCAGAATCCAGCCAGAAACTGCTTCCTTATGAATTCATCTGATTGCATCTCCAAATGAGTGAAGCAAATAATAAAGGACAAAAACTGAATTTATCTTCAAATAAATATATATGATAATCCAGATAAAGATGCAGGTAGCAATCTAAATTACCTATATCTATTGGATTATTTGAAAGCATCTTGCTATTGATCAAAAAAACATGAGATAGGTTAATTTTATAATTGGTAAATGTGTTTGGAAAGCAAAACTTTCTGATCTTGCTACATCTACCTACAGATATTTCATAGTTCACATCTTATTCTGAACTTAATATCCTGTATATATGTCAGCCTGTAATAGATTCTATGTTTGGCTCTAATGTGTGAGTAGCACATGAATTAAATTTACGTTTCTTTTCACATTTGTTTTGTAAGAATAGTGTATCTTCTGTGCTCTTTCAGGTACATAGAAAAAGAGCAATTGCTGGGGAAGTGTTCATGCATCCTTCAATTCCTACGATATCACTACAATATTAACATGCTATGGGAAGCCTAAGCGATCAGAAACTCCAATTTTCTCAAGAAGTCCTGGGACATTTGAGCTATGGATGTGAAATCAGGAATTCTTTGAGGAAAAACTGGTAATCAGAGAGATTGCTTTAGCTAACCATGCCTAAGCATACATACACACCACCACCACCTCCACCACCACCACACACACACACTATTCACAGACACTATTCTCTCATTGCTAGGCCAAAATCGCCAACCAGAAGCAACTTAAGGAAGGAAAAGTATTTAATTTGGCTTACAGTTTTGAAGGGAAGTTTGACGATTGTGAGGAAAGCAGAGCAGGAAACTCGGGGACTTCCGGTTAAGATGGCGGCGTAGGTACCACGCCAAAGCAGCCTAGGGGGGAAAAAGACCAAAAAAACTCAGCAAAATACACACTTTTACTAAAAAGTGAGGTGTATAGGAAATTAAAGCGGCAGCGGAGAAGTAGAAGAGTGATAGAGCATCCAGAGCCGGCACAGGCGGGAAAAGCAGCTCCGGCAGCTCGGCCAACCGCCGTGGCCGCGGCGCAGCAGAAAACCGCCAGACTCGGCTCGAGCCGCAGGAAAAGCCAGGTGCGGGATTTTCCCCTCACACTGCGCTCTCCGCAACTCGGGAAACGTGAGGGGAGAGCGGCAGCGAGCAGCAGAGGAGCAGACCGCAAGGTAGAAGAACACGTGGAACAGCGAGACAACCAGAGCAGCCGCGGCTCCCTCCCCTACCCCACCGCCTGAACCCAGCTCCGGCAAACAGAGCAGCGGCCCGGGACCCGGCCACGCCAACTTGGGCTGACAACGGGACCCAAGCAGGAGCAGAGTTCGGGAGCAACATCAGCGGCTCCAGCACCGGTACCAGTGGCCCCAGCAGCAGCAGACCCAGGAGCGGCAGCAGCGGCAGATCCCGCAGCAGCAGCTTCAGGGGGAGCAGCGGCAGTGGACACAGCAGCAGCAGCTTCAGCAGCAGTGGTGGATCCAGCAGTGGCAGCTACAGCAGCAGCAGAGGCAGCAGCAGCGGCTCAGTTTGCCCCGTAGGAAAAGCAAGTGCCCAGCTCCAGAAATCAGAACAGCAGCCCGACGACCCAGGCAGCAACTTGACTGAGACCAAAATCACCCAAGGTAACTGGGATTGCACCAGGGAAGGGTCTCACTTGGTCACAAGCTGACTTGGATCCCTCAACAGACCAGAAATCTAAACCTCTTTGTTGATAGAGGATCTGGTCATTATAATAACTACTCTTGCATACATACTCGGGGCTGTTTTTGATTGAATGTGTACAGTGTTTAGTTAAATTTTAGAATCTACCTGTATTTTATTCCACTCAGCCTGCTTGAATACTCCTATAGCAGGGAAACTCAACCCCTAAGAACATCTTTGTAGATACTCTGAGAGTCTTAAGAGCCACACCTAATACCTTAAGGTCCTACCCTGAAAATATATTACATCAAATCAATTGATACAGCTAAGAATACACAGCTAGCTAGAAAATCCAAGCATTAACTTAATCCAAGATGCAAAAATATATACATTATAACATAAGAAACACTAAAAACCAAGACGATATAAATCCACCTAAAAGTATTAACGCATCAGAAATGTCCTCCAGTGAGAAAGAGTTAGAGGAAATGCCTGAGAAAGAGTTCAAAAGAATAATTATAAATATGTTCAAAGAGGTCAAAGAACACATGAAAACAATCAAAGAAGAAATCAAAGAGGAAATCAAAGGAATCAAAGAAGAGGCAGGACACCAATTTAATGAAATAAAGAAGGCAATACAAGACATAAATAGGGAAATAGAAATAATAAAGAAAAACCAGTCAGAATTACTAGCAATGAAGAACACAGTTAATGAAATAAAAAACTCTGTAGAAAATCTCACCAGTAGGATGGATGAGGGAGAGGACAGAATATCTAAGCTAGAAGACCAGGTGGCAGACCTAATGCAGTCCAACAAAGAGAAAGACAAACTTATAGAAAAGTATGAGTGGGAATTTCAAGATATTCGGGACACTATGAAAAGATCCAATATAAGAATTCAGGGCATAGTAGAAGGAGAAGAACTCCACTCCAGAGGCATAGTAGGCATCTTCAACAAAATCATAGAGGAAAATTTCCCCCAAATTGGGAAAGAGGTGCCAATACAGATACAGGAAGCCTTTAGAACCCCAGCCAGACAAAACCCAGAAAGAACCTCTCCTCGCCATATTATAATCAAACTTCCAAACACACACACCAAAGAAAAAATATTGAAAGCAGTTAGAGAGAAAAATCAAGTTACATACAAAAGCAAGCCCATCAGGATTACAGCAGATTATTCAACACAAACTTTTAAAGCCAGAAGGGCTTGGAGTGATATATTCCAAGTTCTGAAAGATAACAACTGTCAACCAAGGTTACTTTATCCTGCAAAGTTATCCATTCAAATAGATGGAGAAATAAAGACATTCCATGACAAAAGCAGGTTAAAGGAGTATTTGAAGACAAAACCAGCTCTACAGAAAATACTTGATAGAATCCTCCATGCTGAACAAAAGGAAAAGCACACATATAAGGAACCTAGAAAAAACAAGCTATACTCAAATACCAGTTAACAGAAGAGAGCACAGGTAGAACCAGAAACACACACACACACAAAAAATGGCAAACATAAATACACACCTTTCAATAATATCTCTTAATATCAATGGTCTCAATGCCCCAACGAAAAGACATAGATTTGCAGGCTGGGTTAAAAAGCAGGATCCTACAATTTGTTGTCTCCAAGAAACTCACCTTTCTACAAAGGATAGACATTATCTTAGGGTGAAAGGTTGGAAGACAGTGTTTCAAGCAAATGGGCCTAGAAAACAAGCAGGGGTTGCTATCCTAATATCAGACAGGGTAGACTTTAGTCCGACGTTAGTCAAGAAAGATAAGGAAGGTCACTTTATATTAAGGGCACACTCTAACAGGAGGACTTTACAATCCTAAACATATATGCACCTAACATGGGGGCTCCCAAATTTGTCAAACAAACACTATTAGAGGAAAGCAGAGCAGAATCAGGAAGCAGGAACATGCCCTCACTTCATCATGGAGGAAGAAAAGACAGGAAGTGGAGCCAGATTGTAAAACTTCAAAGCCTGCCACTGGAGACATACATCCTGCAGCAGGGCTTTGCCTTCTACAGATTTTACAACCTTCCAAAACAGCACAAAGTTGCTGAAAATAAGTTCCACAAACAGAAGAGGCCATGGGGGTGGGTGGCATTGCCCTCAGCACTACCACGTTCAGACCCCGGCACCCACAGACATTTGGCTGCCTCATGATGCAAAATGCATTTCATCTAACTTTGAAAGTCTTTACTGGTCCCAACACTGTCCAAAAGTCCAAAGTTGAAATTTTCATAAAAAACTCAAGGAGATCTCCTAACTTTGAGACCTTGTAAGATCAAAACACAAGTTTCGTACTTCCACATACAATGGCATAGGGCAAACATTCCTATTCCAAAGGGAAGAATAGAGGTATACTAAGAAAAGATTGGACCAAAACAAGGCTGGAAACCAGCAAGGTAAACATCAAATCCTGTAGCTTCATATCCAGTATCCAGGGACTCATGATAAAGTCATCTGGGCTCCGCAGGGCTTGCTTAGCTGAACCCCTCCAGCCACCTGCCTGTGTCCTGTCCCTGCAGCTCATTCTGGAGTCTCTATTACAACTTGAGTTTCACATTCACAGCTGAATGCAGCTGCCTTACCGGGTCTCTGTCATGGACTTTGCTCCTGACTCACATCGCTTATCCTTAGTGAATCTCTGGGACCATGGTGCAGTCCCGTGGCCTCTCTCTTGCATCTTTCTAAAACCATTACCACATGGATGTCACTGCCAAGTTCTACTAGCAGTTCAGGATGAAGTCTGTGTTTGAGGTTAAGTTATAAGACATCAAGGGCCACCCTCAATGATACACTTCCTCCAAAAATGCTCCACCTCCTAAAGGTACCACAGCCTACTAAAATAATGCCACTTTGGTAGTGATCAAGTATTCAAACATATGAGGTCATGGGAGGTATAACATTCAAAGCACCAGCCATTTCCAAGTGGGGGAAAGAAATAGGAGGAAACTACATAGAGTTGAACTTACTCCATATTTTTTGTCCCGACAAAATACAATGTTTAGTTTCATTTTTTTCTTTTAAACACTGTTAAAGTTCTTTTTCTCCTCTCCTGGCCATAAACTAGGACAGACATATTGGTTGTCTGGTGGAATTTCACATGATAACATGACCTGGACCCCTAAGAAAGAGTACATCATAGTACAAGGCAATGGTTAAAAGACTGGTAAGTGTAAGGGTTTGTTCTGAACATCTAACAACTTCTTCTTAGTAGTCCTTCTGAAGTAACTGGAATCCTCATCTATAGCCTCTGCTAAATAAAACATTTCAGCCCAGTTTACTAGCGCCACAATGCACAGGTAGAAGTAATAAGTAATAATGAGTCTGGGGCCATTGAACACTGTGAATTTTCCCAGTGTACTGCAATTATAGAAACATCTGTGCTAAATAAGTTCCTAGTGAAAGCTAGGAGTGCTTAATAATCCTCACAATTTCTCATTATCAACCCTAATAGAGGAGAAAGTAAAGAAGTAAGAAGGTTTACCATTTTCAAAGAAAATTGCCAGGAACGTGATCATTTCTGGTTCTGCATTTCCCTGGACAATAAAAACACCAGAGACAACCTCCTTGGGAAGAACATTAAACAGCAGCATTAATAACATGTACCACAGCACAAGGCAAATTATGCCACTTTCAACAGCCAAGGTGTTCTGGCTAGAGTATCCCCTGTGCTACAGCCTGTCAGCTGAGAGATTGATGGAGCTCCTCAGCTTTCTCTCCTGCCTCTGACAGAGCAGCAGTGGCCTAAATGTGTGCAGACTTTCTTCAGACCTGTCCTAACCACTAAAGCCCAATTGAAATAGCACCACACACCAGCTGGTTGCTCCACACAGGGCTCATTCCAAAACAAATCTAGATCCTAGGGTCAGGATCTTAATAACATTACCAGCCACAGAAGGTCAGTTGTTGCTACTGGACAGAAAGTCGCTGCTCCAGAGAAATGCGAGTGAGTTAACAGTGAGTATCAATGGCTGAAGAGGAACCTCTTTAAATTAGTTTGGGAGCAATGTAGCAGATATTACTTCAGAGGACAGGTATTATGAAAGCCAATGAATGTCCACAGCTGGGTCAAGTTTGTGAGGAAACACTGACAAATAGCCCATCACAAAGTATGACTGCATTATGAGCAAAGAGAAAATGTGACCTGCCTCCAATCCCGTCAAAGTAATAGCTGGCTTGAGTTTTGTGTCTGGAACAATAGCCTTATAAGAATTATAAAAGTTATTAAGAACTTCTTTCAACATAGGCAAGGTGCTCTGGAAATGCAGCAGTGAACTTTATGAGTCAATTTGGCAAAGCAGAGACGCCCAGTGAGATATATAGTCACACTGAGAAGGAGTGCTTAGGGTGACTGGATGCCTGAAAGCAAAAGCTACAGCAGTCTGCACATGAGAGCAATCCAAGATGATATGACTTCTTATCTCTTAGCTAGTTCCCTAGACCCGTTTGTCCACAAATAGCCAGGAACCCTCCTGGGAGGAAGGTCTTTCATAGGATTTCAACATCCTGGTTGGACAAGTTCACCCACGGGGGAACTTGGTGTCAGGGCTCGCCTCTTCCTGAGACAGCTCCTAGCCTTAACCAACCAGCTGTCCCTCAGGCTTACCTGAGCCAGAAGACAGCCCACCACTATAAGGTTTTATAACCTTTGCTAGGGGAGGGTTGGATCTCTGACCACTTGGGTACTTCCAGATTTTCCCTCAGCTGGGCCTGTGCTGGCTTGGCCCAGACAAGTTGAGCCAATGGCAAGGCCCCCAGCCCTTACTCTCCACATGGGCTCTTTATCCCCTCCAGCTTCCCAAATGGCAAGAGTTCCTTGAAATTTCTTTCCTCTCTTTTCTTTCCGTGGTTTTTCCAGGCTGTCCACGTGGGACCTCTCGCCACACCGGTGCCTTTCCTTGGCTCTAAATAAATAAAAAGACTGGGGAGGATAATTATTATTCAATTCTTCCATTATCAGATTAGAAACACACCTAGGGTTTGGGTTCAAGGACTTTCCTGGACCCCTAACATCCTGTTACAATGCACTTATCTGGAACTTTCTGTGAGGTTATTTTTGGATGAACTTACCATTTTAAATAGTGTGACTGTTAGCAAAGCAAATCTTCTTCATAATGTGTGTGGGCCTCAACCAATTAGTGAAGGCCCAAACACAACAGAACACCAGGAGTTTTCTGTTCTACCCCGCAGGTATTGGTCTCACTAGTTCCATAAGACAGTCCTTTAAAATAAGTCCATTTCTGTTGGCAGTGCTTTTCTGGATAATCTTAATTGTGGAACAAAATCAATATTCTGTATCTACCAAGCCTTTCCATTTTTTCTACCAATAAACATTATCAATTTGAATATTTATAATATTCCTGGCACTATACTAAATGTGTTGTATCTACGTATATCATTATTATTATTGTGATTATCTAATTTGATAAGAGAGAGGAAGAGCAAGAATTTTAGGATGGATATATTGCCAGCACCAACTGAGATAATAAGTAACAAAAGTAGGATGCCGGCTCAGATCGGAGTCTTCCACCTCTAGGATTAATGGTTATCCAATAAAGAATAGAAACAAGACATCATTACCATTCAAAATTTGTCTGAAGAACACATGTAAGGAAGATTTTTATCTCTCACCAAAGTGTTCCTTGCTTTGTAAGGAGTGAGCCTGAGGATGGGACCCAGCTTCCAGCATGCTCACTCCAGCTTCCTCAACATGATATATTACCTGCTGACAATATTTATGCACTTAGGCCATTGTCTTGTGGGTATGTCAGAGGTAGATGGTCATAGAAAAATCCCTATATTACTCTGATAGTACAGATAGATATATAAGGACAGGATATTCAAGCTTAATTATAAATAACCTTCCCAATAAACTGAATGGTAAGGGAGCTACAGTTTGGATAGAAAAAAATATATTACTTAATTTAAAAATACACTTGAGGGCTGGAGATGTGGATTAGTAGTTAAGGCACTTGCTTTCAAAGCACAGGGACCCATGTTCAACTCTCCAGGTCCCACATAAGCCAGGCACACAAGGTGATGCAAATGTGCAAGGTTGCAAATGCGCACAAGATGATGCATGTGTCTGGAGGCCCTGGTGCACCAATTTTCTCTCTCTTTCTCATTTGATCTCTCTTTCTTTCTCTCTCAAAAAATACAAAAAAAAATACACTTGAGAACTAAATAAGAAAAAATTTGATATTGTGAAGGAAAATGAAAAGGTGTTAAGCATATAATTTATCATCTAAAATGTGCTTATGGTAAAATACTGACTTACTTAACATGGGAATATAGATAATAACTGTGATTGTGATTCAGGTAGCATTTTAGTATTCATGGGTGTGACTCACAGAGGGCTTGTCTGCCGCTTTGTGTACTTGTTACACGTGGGAACTCTTGTTGCTTTAACACATTTCTGGTAAGTCTGTGTGTTGAACAGCTCAGGGTGGTGAACCTCTCTCTGCACCCCTCTAAACTGCCCTATTCTGCTCAGCACCTTTGAGAACACCACTAACACTAATGCATCGGTTACTTTGTGAGGTTCCAGGGACAAAATACACAATCAGAAGCAGTTTAGGGAAAGAAAGAACTTATTTTGTCTTGCAATTCCAGAGGATGGCATCTGCAGTAGACAGTAGAATCCTCTTTCTCCACCCTAAGTACCTACCTCCGTTATTTGTGCATCCCAGAAGGGAGAGGTATGATATTTTCCAATTAACGTTCTAGAAAGTTTGATGATCTCCTCAAAAGGCCTGTTTCCAACCACAGTCTGTGACAGCTATGAGGCAAGCAGTCCCTGGTACCATCAGTCATGCAAGTGAAGGCTCAGTCCTGACTGTGAGCACCTCCTGAAGCTGGCCACTGCAGATG
Source organism: Jaculus jaculus (assembly GCF_020740685.1). Lineage (NCBI taxonomy): Eukaryota > Metazoa > Chordata > Mammalia > Rodentia > Dipodidae > Jaculus > Jaculus jaculus. The sequence continues at coordinate 71,520,743 of NC_059115.1, read as the reverse complement.
CCTCTCAGAGTCGCTCTAGGCTAGCCCCAAGTTTAGGTTACATTTCAGACACAGAGCTCTATTTTTTTCTCATGGGAAATATTTCTGGCTGTAGACCCAGTGGACTTTATATTGCCTCAGTCCTCCCCTGATACTTCAATTTCAAAGCTCTAGAAGCAGTTGGGGGGTCTGAGGTTCTTTCTGTAAGCACCGAAAGCTTCAAGACACACTTGAGGATGCTGAGGCTTTCCCCAGTTAACTCCTCAGCCTCTATTTCCTGTTGTCTCCTATCACCATTACAGCAAGGCCCCAGCCATGCACAGTCCAGAGTAGACACTGGCTAGTGCTGCCTCCTTGCAATATTGAACAATTGGGAGGGGAGTGTGATTTCCAAATCATTACACGGCCCCAGAATGTTTGAGGAGGTCCAGTAATCCCTGAGGCCTCCCCAAAAATCAGGAAAGAAATGTAGGTGCACTGTGGAGAACTAATGGGCAATGGGGCTGGAAAAATTTCAACAAGACTTGAATACAAACTTCTTAATTAGAAGAGTAGTAAAACAAAAGACTTTTAAAAAAGGTTGTGAGTCCTTGAGTTCTTGAGGGCTTCATAAAACACATATAAAATCATCTCTCCTGCCAGTCACTCACTTGCCTCACTAGATGACACCTAAATCCATTGTTTAGAACTCTCTTTGGGGTATTGGCCACCCTCCTGTTGGGGGTTCAGAAATAACAACATCAAAATCTGTGTATTTCTGAGTATATACTTTCTGAGATGTTGAATCTATTGTTTGCCTCATATTTTTTAATATCATGTTGGTAATAATGCCTATTTCATACACTATTGGCTTTTATCTGTACTAAAAGAAATCCTACAGCTGATATTTTCCATGGATCAACAGAGCACATATGGAAATAAAATATGTAGGTCTTGCATTGGTAATAAATAGTTTTTGAAAGAAAGAGGTCATTTCTTCATTTGGTGCAGGCAGCTGGTCTGAGTTGAGTTGAGAAAAATCAATTTCTTTGAGTTAGAACTTCACAAATATAATTATATCACTATCACAGTTATACTATGGTAGGATAGCAAACATAGTAACCCTAAGTGATATATATATATATATATATATATATATATATATATATATATATATATCCATCCAGAGCTCATATTTACATGAAGAATTTTTAAACCAAACATATTCATTTTATACTTTTCCATTGTCATATTTGCTTTTCTTCTGAAATTTCTTTGTTTCAGTTGTTTTTCTCAACTTCTAAGATGCCTTTATTTCGTTCTTGCCCTTCACTCCCCCACACACACTCAGTCACTTTCCAGTTCAGTTTACTTTTCCGGTATCACTCCCAACCACTTCTTTCTACTTCTAAAAGAGACATTATTACCCTCACTTAATCAAAACAGTAGTCTACATTCCCTAATCATTTTAGTTTTCCTCAACTTCTTTTTTTTTAAATTTTTTATTTATTTATTTGAGAGCGACAGACACAGAGAGAAGGACAGATAGAGGGAGAGAGAGAGAATGGGCGTGCCAGGGCCTCCAGCCTCTGCAAACGAACTCCAGACGTGTGCACCCCCTTGTGCATCTGGCTAACGTGGGACCTGGAGAACCGAGCCTCGAACCGGGGTCCTTAGCCTTCACAGGCAAGCGCTTAACCACTAAGCCATCTCTCCAGCCCTCAACTTCTTGACTCTTTTTCTCTGTGGCATCCTAGAGCTCTCTGTCACCTTATCTTTGAGGTATAGTATCATCTAAACCTTCTAGTGCTCCCATGACAAGGACTTGCCTTATGTTATTTTGCTTTTCCAAATTTACCTTTAAATCCTCTGTTCAGAAATGATATGGTATTTACTGCCTCTAACTCTCACTTTTCTTCCTGAACAACTTTATTCATGCTTTTGCTTCCATTGAAAAGACCTCATAAGCCCTGTGCAATCAAATCTAGTTAACACATCTCTTCCTCCACAAAGCTTTCTTTGAACCTAACAGCTAGAAGGTCCTCTGGAAAAAAAAAAATTTCTGCATCTATTTATAAAATATACATTACATAAATTCTGTTCTTGTCAGACAGCTCTCATGTACTTTAATGGCAAATCTCTACTTAATACTGATAGATAGTAACATGTAGATGTATACTTGGTGCTTGAATTTGTTTTTGTACAATTCTCTTTTCTACTTTGGTTCCAGTATTGGTGTAACAATTCCATGTTTCTGACACATTACACATTTGTTCAACTTTGTGTATATTCAGGTCTATGCATCTCCTTCAGTATGACACAAGTTAATTCAATTTTCATATGATCTGGAAGGAAACTCTGACACTCAACTCTTCCCACCAGGACTGGAGGCTCATTCATTCCAGACCAACATCAGGATTATTACATATAGCATTCCAAACCCAAAAGCCATCTTGTATTAAGGGAACTCTTCAGGGCTGAGGAATACCTGGGAGTCACCTAGACATGTATTACTGTATTGACCCCACATTTGTTACCTCTGCTCTCAATTCTGTACTTTATTTACTTATGAGAAAGAGGCAGAGAGAGAGAGAAAGAGAAAGATTGAGAATGAGCACACCAGCACCTCCAGCCATTGCACACAAAATCCATATGCATGCGCCCCCTTGTGCATCTGGCTTATGTGGGTCCTAGAAAATTGAGCCAGGATCCTTTGGCTTTGCAGGCAAATGCCTTAGCCACTAAGCCATCTCTCCAACCCTCAACTCTGTATATTTTAAGACACAGCCAGCCATGTCACCTATGGGACTTAGGGTTCTTACAGAAATAAATGTAAACAAAGAAGTGCCATTGTTTACTTTACTAAGGCATTACTTAATTACTATGACATTACTTAATATCCTGACTTGAAAAAAATTTCCCAGCAACTTCAGTATGTCAAAGCCTACAGAATAGCTTATTATGGGTTTAGAATAACGTCCATCAGTGTCTCATTGTGCTTACAAAAATAAATAAATAAAATAAACTAGATCATAGTAAACTGTCAATTGCAGCGCTTTTTAAAACCCATGTATCTTAAGGTTTTCAGATGGATGCTTTTGTTCTGGGTGGAATTGTATGACTTAGAAGATTAAGCAGGGGGTATTATTGATTTCTTTTAAAGGAGCTCAAGAAAGAAGTTTGTACAGCTTTAAATTTTCTCCACAAAACTTTATCTTACATTTTTTATTAAATTGTGTGTCATTGTTTTTAAGAAACCTCATACTTTATAAATTCTTTTTGTATGTATATGCATGTAGTACATGTATATGTGTGGTGTGCCAGCATTTCAGTAAGCACGCTTGGAAGTGTGTGCCCACGCATGTGTGTGGGCACAGATTCCCCCTTGTGCCTGTCTCCGCCTTGAAGCACTGGGGTTGCAGGTACTCTCCGCCATGCCTGGCATTTTACATGGGTGTGAATGTTCAGGATTCAAATGCAGAGTCTCATACGTACATGGCAAGTACTTTACCTACTCAGCAATATATGCCCAGCCCCAAAAGTTTACACTGTTAGACCCAAATGAATCCAGAAAAACTGGTTTTAATGGGAAACTATTCTCCTAAAATTTTGTATGGAAAAATCATAGCTTCCCCCTCTTCAGTGATATCACGTGACTGATGAGCAAATAACTTGGTACTGTATCACTTAGAACTCTGTTGGTTGTATATGCAGGCAAATCCATGAAAATTAGCTCTAACAAGTTGGATTCATTGACTTCCATAACAGAAAAATCCAGAACAGGTCCCATTTCTGGCGTGACTTGACTCAGGACTCACACAGGGCAGCTGGAGGCAAGCTTCCTCCCTCTCTATGTCTACCTTCTGCTGTGCTGGCTTAGCTTCACTTCCACCTGCTGTAGAGAGACCTTAGGAGCTCCTACCTCACTACAAATCTGAGGAATAGTTCCTGTGGACTGTCGTTTCCTATGATGGTGTTACATAAGTACTTGAGCCACCTACTGAGTACCTAAGACAATCTGCATATCTCATTGGTCAGACGTTAATTACTTGCCATCTTTGGAGCTAGGGACCATGGCAGTGCTACCGAAAGTATAGGAACTAGCTACGGGAAAGTACGTCCACAAATAAAATGGGTGAAATGGATGATGGGGGTTTGAAATTAGCTGGTGTCCACTACAAGTGAAAGGATACAGGTCTGTTAATTACAAGTCCTTGAAGTAATGCCAGTTTAACTGAAGCCTCATAGTCTTCAGCAAGTCATTAATATGCTCTGGACCCATTACTATTTTGGCCAGCCGACTTTCTCTACACTGTTTCTGGGATAAAGGTCCAAACCCGGGCTAGAACATTGTGTTATTAGCCTCTGCTGAATTCCCACTCCCCAACTTCTCCTGCAAAGTCTGGGCAGCTGAGTTCCAGGTACCCAGGTCCTTTGCTAATTGCTAGCCATGTCATGGCCTTTCTGCAACATGTGCAATCCTCTACCCATTGCTTGGACCCCTGTTGCTCCTTCCTTCTCTGCTCACCCATCAGATACTCAACCAAACATTATTTCTACCCATTTTCCTAAGTCCACTTCTATTGTAGTTAAGTTCCCCTATGCCAAATCATTTTTATTGTTCTTATTTGTGTGATCATGTAATTAATGATTTTCTTCCCCACTGAAGTCTAAATTCCATGAAGAACACCTCTATTTTTGTTTACTGTTGTATGCCTATATCAGGTCTGTAGGTTACATCCAATACATGTTTTTAAAATTGTTTAATTTTTATATTTTTATTTATTTATTTGAGATAGAGAAAGACAGAGAGATAATGGGTGCACCAAGGCTTCTAGCCACTGCAAAGGAACTCCAGAGGCATGCACCACCTTGTGCATCTGGCTTACGTGGGTCCTGAGGAATTGAACTAAGATCCTTTGGCTTTGCAGACAAGCAATCGACCTCTAAGCCATCTCTCCATCCCCCAACACATGTTTTTGAATAAGTGAAGGAATAAATTATGACAATGGGTTTCATCTTCTCATCTTTAATGTAAAGTGGTTGAATAAGAAGCAGAACCAACAATTTTATTTCAAAAATGCTCTGATTCTAAATAAACCCTATAAATGCTTTGTGTTCATGGTTGGGCTAAACATTTTTAAATAATACTTCTGAAGAAATCACTAAATAAAATTTTCTCCACTAAGTGTCAATTTTTTAAAAGTTTAATTAATTAAATTTTACCATTCAAATTAAAATAGCCATCTCTCCATTTTCTCTACTTTGAAATGTTTTATGTATTTATTTGAAAAAGAGAAAGAGAAGCAGACAGAGATAGAAGCAGGGAGGGCATCTGGGTGTGACAGAGCTTCCGTCCACTGCAAATGAACTCCAAAAGTATGTGCCACTTTGTTCACCGGATTTCTGTGGGAACTGGGGGATTGAACCCAGGCTTAAGGCTTTGCAAGCAAGTGCCTCTAACCACTGACCCTATTTCTCCATTTTCATTGATACAAGATTAAAGAAACATTCTCTACATTCACTTAAGAGTACTGAGTACTTGAAATGCTTTCTGTGATTACTGGCATTTTTGAACTTCTTTTTGAATAAGACAGGGCCACATAAGGCACATTATTAGACAAATCAATTTCTTTCCATTTGTTTATTTTTATCTTTCATTTCACATATTTTGGAGTCTCACACACACCTCACTAGATACAAAAAAAAAAGGCAGCAGTGTCTTGTTTTTGTTTACTATCACTGTATTAGAGCAAGACCTGCGCCCCCAATATCTCCTTCTCCATTAAAACGTACCTGCTCTTGCTTCTATTTCTTCATAGACCTGATCTTTACTAGGTGTCAATGGTTGTAATGGGTTATTAACAAGAAAACCCATCCATTCTAATACGTTATATAGTTAATTAATGTTACCTCCCTCAAGATAATAGGGCATATGTCCTCTTTAAAGCTTTTAAGAAATGACAGTAATGGTGGAAATTTCAGGCACCACTGCAGACAGATGAAGGAGATGGATTTTTAAGTATGGGGGCCTCTCACTGATCCTCAAATTATTCCGTGCAGGCAGCTGCTTACTCTGCCCATGAGTGAGCCAGTCTATCTCTGGAGAACTTTATAAACAGCATGAATTTCACTGTTTGACATGGGTGAAGCATGGTTCCCTCCGCCAGTAACCTCTTTAAGGCATTGTCTGTTTATGCAGCTGTGGTTTAGATATTCTCAGACAAGGATGATGCCCCTTGCTCCCCAACTGAATGGGTCCGATTGCCTGAAAGACAGATGGATTTGAAGGTGTCCTTAAGCAGCCAGCTTATTTCCTTCTCCTTTTCAGTTTGGACCTGAATTCACTTGCCATACACTGCCAGAAGTGAAAGAGAAAACTGAAATCCCATTGTGTGCACTGCTCTCCCAGAACATAATTTTCCCCTCCATCTGCGTATCTCCTGTTGATATCAGGGGGGGTCACCACGTGCAGAGAGGCAAGACACATGCCAGGAGAGGGAAGCCCATTATGTAGCTGAGAGCTAATTTTGCTTAATCTTCTTGATGTCCATAAAGAGCATTCTGAGACCCCACAGGATTTAAACAAAAAGATAAAGATGAAGAGGGACCGCTCATGCAGAGCCAGTGTAATACTTATTTATTAATGTCGTCCATCACACTGTGTTTACATGCCTCGCCAAAACTTAAAACTGTCTGATTGAGAACAGAGGGGAAAAAGCAATTGCTGTATCAAAAACACTCATTCCATCCCTACATACTTACACTTGGAAAATGAACTGAAATAATATGAATACCATATTGAAGTCTTTGTTTCCATTTAAAAATAAAAGGAATGATAAGTAACAGCACACACCTGTGACCCCAGTTTTATCCTTAAACAGAAAACCTATCTTGAGGGAGAAACTTTCCACACTTAATAGGAGGATCAATATTGAAGAAGCCTTATTCTTCTCTGTATTCCAATGCCTCAAGGAAGGGGGCTGGGAAGGAAAATCCAAAAAGTGTGAGTGTGGATAGTTTCATGGCTTAGTGATATCAACTTCTGGAGTAGAACATTGGGCCAGAATCTTAATATTAAAATTTAACTTATGTAAGTTTAGTGTGGTAACTCACATATATAATCACAGTGCCCAAAAGACTTGGGCAATAGGATCATCACCCATTCAAGGCTAGGACTTCATAGTGAATTCTAGACTGTCCTGGGCTATATAACAAGCTCCTAGCTCAAAAACAGTAAGATGCGGTAGAGACCTAATGGAGAAAAGGCTTACCATGCAAGCTTAAGGACCCAAGTTCAGATCACCCACTAAAGCCGACACGGTGGGGCCCATCTGCAATCCCTATGCTCCCACACTGAAACAGACAGCACAGCAGAGACACAGGAATCCTGGAGTCTTACAGACCAGCTAGTCTAGTGCATATAATAATTAACATCAACTTGAGTTGTATTCTACTTCCAAGTATTCACTGTGCTATACACAAGCAAGCATCTTTAACCACTGAACCATCTCTCCAGCCTCACACTGTGGTGTGTGTATACACACACACACACACAAATGATAGATAATAGATAGAAGACAGATGATAGATGACAGATAGATTGATAGATTAGATAGGTAGATAGATGATTGATAGATAGATAGATAGATAGATAGATAGATAATAGATAGAAGATAGATGGATGATGATAGATGATAGATATACTAGACAGATATATAGATTGATGGATAGATAGATAAGTAGATGAGTGATAGATAGGTAGGTTATAGATAGAAGATAGATGGATAGTTGGATGATGATAGAAGATAGAGAGATAGAAAATAGGTAGGTAGGTAGGTAGATAGATAGATAGATAGATAGATAGATAGATAGATAGATAGATAGACAGACACACAGACACACATGGACTATTGGCATCTATCTTCCACAAAGAGTACTGCATTATGTGCCTTAACTCCTCTACTTATGGGAAACTAGCTCCCTACATGCACCCCGTTACAGGTGTGGATAGTGTAGCATGTTGAGAACTCTTCCCTTGGTCTGTTCTGTAACATATGCTCGGTATTGCACAGATGCTACTACTCGGTCCCTTGAAGCCATCCACGCGGGGTGTGTCAGGTGCGTGCTGCAGTTTGAGACATCAGATATCAGATCATCCTCTGAACTCTGCACCTTCCCTTCCTCGTTGTTTAAGTCTTACTGCATTGCTACACCACACTTCCTAATGTTTTCCTTCTTACAGAGACACGTGTCATGAAATAAGATTTGTTTCTTCATTGAAGTCTTAGGATGTGACCTTAGGTGGTTGGCTTACCTGCATCATAACTACTTTAGCTAACAATTTGGGATGTTACAAAATGAAAAGGCATGTTGGAGAGGAAGGCAAATGAGGTCATTGGTAGGTTTGAATCCTATACACAACCTCTACCGAGTACACACACACACTTCCCACAGAGCTGGAAAATACATTGATAAAATAAATGAATAGATGAAAGAATCTTGTACTCTAATACATGCATAGGGCTTAATACATTTTAAAGGAAGTCTAAATATATCCACTGTTTTCTGTAAAAATAAACTTAAGAGATTCATGAATAAGGTATTCTCCTATCCTATAGATAAGAAAATTATAATTCAAAAATAAATTCATATTTTAAGACATTTCTTATTGCGATAAAAATAACACTAGACTTACTCTCCTCTGTATTATTTAAACTTATATTTGTAGAATCTCAAAGTAATCTTATAAATTATTTTTGTATTCTCAGATAAATCACTGATTTATTTTTTTACTAGTTATGTACATACTCAGTGTGTAAACAGACCATCATCCCTGTCCCCACCTTCCAAAGAGACCTTTCTCAATGGAGATGCCAGATATCCCCATGTGGATTGTGAGTTGTGATTTTTTTTTTCAAGGTAGGGTCTCACTCTAGCCCATGCTGTCCTGGAACTCACTTTGTATTCTCAGGGTGGCCTTGAACTCACAGTGATCCTCCTACCTCTGCCTCCCAAGTGCTGGGGTTGAAGGCATGCATCACCATGCCTGGCTGGGTGGTAATTTTTCTTAAAAATATATTTATTTATTTATTTATTTATTTATTTATTTATTTATTTATTTATTGCACAGAAAGGCAGAGAGCGTTCAAGAAGGCAATAGTCATGTTATGCTCAGAGTACAATATTCCCTAACAGCTCACTGCTTCCAACTACTTACCAAAACAAAATAAGTGAAAAAGCACTCTCTCAACTGTTTTCAGGCTCAAAGAAACCCCTCTAAATACTCATTCATCTACTCATTCCTTCAATTAAATGGCCCTAAGACAGGATCTCCAGTGTGTACTCACACTATGATTTATCCAATTATGTTCCAACTCTCAGTTCCTGTCTACCCAATGAGCCCAAATGTTATCTTTGTGTACATGTGTATATTCAATTTGATTCTTCTCTGTAACTCTGTAATATTTTTCTGCATCTAACCCGACATAAAAAATCTAGACCCAGTATTGTCTTAAAACCCCTTAGCACTACCATTTATCCATAACGAATTGTTTATTTGTAATTCCTACAGATGAAAGGATTTACATAACTTCTCCAACACTCCACAAATATTTCATGAGCAACACATGCCAAAACCAGGCTCTCATGCCATCAAAGCACTTGCAAACTAATATCTGGTAGGCACCCAGGGCATGGTGGACCGATTACTGCAGCTGTAGAGAAGAGAGAGTAGGAAATTTGGGCTTTAAACATAGCTCCCATGAACACATTCTGTGCTGCTAGTCAAGCTAGCAAACTCTTTATGGCAATTAGCTGTAAAAAAAAAAAATTGAGATCTTGACACCTCTTCTAGAACAAGAGAATAGTGAACTAAAAGAAATATAGAGAGAAAGTGCCGCCATCATGAAATGATTATTGTTGGCAGCTTCTATATAATACAATAAAAATAAACTAAGATTAAGTGAAACTCACTTCACATTTATAAGGATTCCAAACAACTTTGATTATCTTATTCAGTGATCTGTTCAAGCCCCTATATCATGCCAATTAAGAATATACTCTGTAATGTACAATTGTTTATTAATACATTTTCTGTTGCTACAACAGAACACCCAATGCTATAATTTTTAAAGAAAATGTGTTTATTCAGTTCACACTTCTGGAGTCTGGAGGTTTGGGAAGACTTGTCTGCTCAACTCATACTGCTCTGTGGGTAGCTAAAAAGTGGAATGGGAGATTGGTTGTACAAAAAGAGAAAAAGGGACTCCAACTATCTCCCAAGGCTACATTGTTCTGGTAAATAAAATAATCTATCAGGCTAGGTGGATCCTGCAAAATCCCTGGTTAGAAATTAAAGCCCCATCATTTGTCAACATTATCATGCTGGGGACCAAACCTCAGCACATGCTGTGATGGGCATAAGCCATGTTCAAATGATAGCAATGGTCTTCCAAAGAACTCTACAACCGTGAAGTCATCGTTCTCTATTTCCAAGAACCTTGTTCTTTTCTCCACTTGGATCTGCTCCAGTTCAAAATAGTAGCCACAACCATTAGCATCAAACTATGAAACTCTGAGGTTGACAAATCCGCATCTTCTGACTTCTCAGAGCAGCCTATCACACCTGAATCTCACATCCAGTGTACATTCACTTCTTCCACTTGTGAGCTTCCCTTTTTAGCCTCTTTCAAGGCTCACACTCCTTTCTAACCATTCCTTCTTTGACCCCTTGACAACAGAGATTCCAATGCTGCCCTAGAAACCTGTGACTTTCTGGGCTCTTTTCCTCTGGGTATTGTTTCATCAATAAGTCTCAGTCCTCTATGCCAACAAGATATAAAGAAATTTCCATGGCCCCCACTTACACTTGAGAAGTATCTCTTTTTTTAAATCTATCTCAACTCACCCTTATAGGAGTCCATCAATATATTAGGTCCTGGGGAAGGGGAGGACTAATACACATGGCTAGTAACTATGAAACTGCTTCACAGATCTAAATTTTTCACAAAGGTCTTGCACACAAAGAGTCCTATTAAAGAGATGTGTGAATCTAAAGGAGGAGAAAGACTAATTCTGTTTAATAAGATGTTCCAGCATTATCTTACTAATTTGCTGAGGAGCAAGCACAGGCTGTACAGCACTTATAAAGTAATTAGAAATCCCTGATAATTGTTTTCTTAATTAACAATAAAATTCAAAAAAAAAATGGTATCATTCCCACTTCTTTTATGGATTAATTGTGTTAGATTGGGGAAAGGCAATTTATGCATGAGAGGTTTTTCCACCCCAACATTGCAGGGTGAAGAAGAACAGATTGGGTGCTCACATCTAAATTATGAAACCACTCTCTTTCTGTTCCAAGAAAACCTGCTGATCAATTATGACAAACTTTAGTCCCTTGTTAGGGGAGATAAGATGCCACTATAGACACTTGCCTTTTTCTCAGCCCTTAGATACCATGCATGTCCCATCCTTAATTATTGAAGGTTACTCAGTCACCTAAGTCCAAATAAGAGAATTTTCATTATCAGCAGCAATGATAAGGCCATCAGCATAGACAAAATGAGACATGCCTGATCTACAAGAAGCAAACAAGAATATTACTGTGATAAATCCAGGTGCTTCATAATGCAAGCAATGACTGATCATTTAGAGCCAGAATTGGCCCCTGATGCATGCAAGCTTCTACTTTGTTTCATGTCAGCCATTTGATCTGCTCTATGTGATTCTAACCTTAGATTAACATCCCTTAGGATGAAAAAGGAAAGATGCTGAAGGATGCTCCACAGAAAACTAGTCCACCCTGTCTGTTAGAACCCTACAGAATTTGGGAATTTGGAATTTCAAATTCTAGGTATCAATTGTAAAAGCACTTTTCCTCTCAGAAAATCTCACCTGTGACTTGTCTTGATGGCGCTCCTGTGCGTGTTTTCATCTCTGCTCAAGAGTGAAAAGTAACGTCATGCTTCCTCTGTCCACTTTGATGCTCAGAAATTGAGATTTTGGTATGGAGTGGGATGAAGGGATACAGAAAAGATTAAATCTGTTGGATATTTCCAAGATACAATTAGGGAAATGGAAAATGTCCTTGATGTGTTGCTTTTTGTCCCTTCTGTAGCCACTGAAGGAGATGAAAGGCATATTTTCATGTTAGCAACCAATCATTCTGAAAATGAAAATTGACTTATAAATGGGTAGCCATGAATTTCTGAGCATTAAATATGCTAATGCCTTCCTCCCTGGAATAATTATTGAAAGTTGCTTTTTTCTTCCTTAAGTCAGTCCCAGTTTAGATAGCCTATTATAGAGTGATACGATTTATAACTGAATTGGAAGAACGAATTCTTCAAATCTCAGTCAAAATGAGGCTTCTACTCTTAACCTCAAGGAGGAAAAACTTCAAGGTTTAGGATATGGTTATATCAATTATTGTGCAAATGTTCACTAATAAGAATCAACAATTTATACCTTTTTGACTGAACATGAAAATTACCCCATATAAGAAAGGGTGGACTAAGTCATTCAAATTTTCAGTCTAATAAAAGTCAACAAAAATTGGAAGTCACACAATATCTCTTTTATTATTTATGTACCAGTGTTTCTAGCCACCAAAGATTTGTATCTCATTTGTGTATTCACTTAATAGATGTTTATTAAGTGTGATGGACTGTACTAAGAGCCCTGGGGACTAGAAATCAAGGAGATACTAGACATTTCTCTCCTAGGCCTTATAAACTAGTATATGAGAAAAACATGGTAAATGTCCACAGGAAGGAAAATTATTCAGCACTAAGTCCTTTGGGAAAGGAAAGGCCATTTTTACCAGGGGAAATGAGAAATGTACTAGAACAATCATCCTGGTTGCTGAAATTTTTAAATATTTCCCACTTGGTTAATAATAATAAAAAAAAAATTCTCCTCTCATTGTGACCACAAGACACCTGATGGTGTTCAAGCATGCCCCAGAGCAGCTGATAAAAGGGTGACATGAGTGTTGCATGTAACTGTGGTACATATGTGATGTAGATGGAGGCTTGGAAGCTGCATTTTCTGTACCCTGCTCAGGCCCTGTAGGGCATTGTGAACAGGAGCCTGAGCCTGGGCTGTCTGGAGGGGCCATCTGAGATATCCTGGCACCTACGGGAATTCCCAGGCACAAAAGGTGGACAGCACATACATACACCCTCAGCTGCAGCAAAATATCAGACTCTAAGGGACATGATGACTATGTCACTCTGTTCCCCATAGACACACATTAGCTGACTTGTAAAATAGCATTATTCTCTTGCTTTTTACTAAGAGTCAGTATAAGAAATAACCAAATGAATAAATTTTCTTCATCTTCTCTAAAGACCATTATTAAAGATATTTTCTTTTATTATAGTAATCCATGGTTAAATTTTTTTTGTTTGAGTTTATTTCCGGGAACATTTTCTTCTTACCAATGGGCTTATATTCTTTTATTAGGAAATGAATACTACATGACTCATAGAATTTCTTTTTTGGCCTTTGTGACCTGCACAGGAACTAAATTTAATGTGAAATTGTAGAAAATATCCCTGGCTTAGATTCCAGATCCAATGATCTCTTATATTCTTTTATATGGCTCTTAATGTTTTAGCCTTATGTTAATGTCTTATTGCATCTATGTAACTCATATCTTCTCTTTCAATAATTGACAGCTTTTTTCCAAGAATTAAATATATTTACATACACATAAAATAACATATAAAGATTTTTAAGGCACTATAACTTATATGAAGGTTTGACACAAATGGAGTGTTCTCTTAAACTTTAATTCCCTTGTGTATAGTATCATATGATTCTCCCATTTTTGAGCACCTACCACAGATCTTGGTACATATTTGCTCCATAACAAAATAAATAAATGCCACATTGAGAGAGCAATATTCTCAGGGTTATAATAGAAGCAAGCACCAACGTAATGAAGTCAAAATCCCTCCATCTTGTGAACTAAATGTGTGATAAACATTGCTGAAAATAAATTAATCATCTGTGACAGGCAATATCTTTTAAATATTTGGGTATTTCACGCTAGTTGATATAGCAGGATTTCAACTAGAATGCAACTTAAAAACAATCCTATCTACAAGAATAAAGAAACACTTTCCACTTAGCAGTGGAATGCCCAGAATATCTACATTTCAAGGAGCTGATTCATTTTCAATTTCCAGGGTTTTGGTGTGTGATTCTTGGAGCTTTGTCTCTTTTTACATTAATAAAGACTAATCATGTTTAAACATGTTAGCACAGCAAGTCCAAATACGTGGGAGAGAACCTCAGCTCTAAAGTGAAATTAGTAGTGTGAAGGAAGCTATGTGAAAAATCATGGTGAGACATTGATTGAAAATGAAAAATGAGGTGTCTTTTGAAGAAGATAAGCTCTAAGTCTGACAGTGTGAACTGAAAAACTGAGGTTAAAAATATAATCACAAAACTGGACTTTGTAAGATTAGAATAACTCCTTGGCCACTCACTACAAAGCGACTGCATTAAAAGGAGGGAAAAAAAATCTACCTACCATATACATGCCTGTATAAAAGATAGCTTTCTGAAAGAAATCCTTAGCAGAAAATTATACATGTATAAGAAAACAAGTGAATAAAACTTGTTCTCTGAAATCAGTGACTTCTCAATCTCTCTCTGTTTCTCTGTCTCTCTCTCTCTCTATCTCTCTCTCTCACACACACACACACACAGCATCTTTGAAGCTTGGATTCTTGCATCTAAACCTTCCCCATCACTCTGACAGGACCACTCTAGCAACATGAGTCCTGCTGACCCATCCCACCACTGTTGCCATTTGTTGAGATGCTCAATCCCTCTCCTGTCACCACTTGTTATAACTTTTAATATTTGTTGCCTGTCTTAACCAAGATGCATGCTGATTCGCTACTATTTATATCCCTCATACTACTAAGGATGATTACTGCGCCATCTTCAGGTGTCAGCTTCCCAATCAGGATGAAAACAGCTACATGTCCCGCATTAAAAACATTTTCCTATATGGTTCTTTCTGAGAGGGCCAGAAACACACACATTCAGGGTGCACATAGGAAATTGGTCTATAATGAACCTCACACCTCTTGTTGAGAATGGTGAGCAGTTCATAAGCTTGCACAGGCAGAATCACTGCCTTAGGGTTCAGTATTCTAACAAATAGGGAGTCAGGACTTCTGAGGGCCATACTCATTCTTCCATAATTCCTTCAAGCCACATAAGATATTTTTATTTGTCTTCTTATATTATACTATATAGGAAACAATTACAGCTGTTTTGCATGGATACAAATTTCTGTCCATACACAACAATTTCAGGTAGTTATTTAATTTAAATCAAACATAAGAATGAAGAGGAGGAGGAAGGGAAAAAAAAGCCAATACTTGCTGCAGCCAAAATTATATTTATCATAGCTTTACATGCAAGAGAGAAACTCTGAGAACTTGCAACTATCAGTACAGTCATGGAGAACCTCTACTTGGTTTTAAAAAAAGAAAATCTTGCAGGTTACACATTGTTTTTCTGGAGTGCTCTTACTCTCAGCCAACATTGCAGAAGGCCTCTCATAAACATGGCAGTCCTTAGCAAACAATTGCTCACTTCCCTTCATTTAACTGACCATTTTAGTAGAAATAAAGACATAAATAATCAGGGAAGACATTGATTACTACAGACACTCTTGACTCCAAGTACTTAATATATGTAAGGATATCTGTAAAAGTGCAACATACTGTAACAATATTTTTTGCTGTACAGAATACATTATTTAACTTGGAAATTTTTATTTTGAGGATCTGTTTTTGAAGCCATTCAACTACTGGAGGAATTGAGTGCCAGGTGCTCTGGGTAATAGATCAGGGACATAGGAAGGCTGGGTATTAAGTGAAAGGGAAAGGCAGGTACTAATTCTTTTTCTCTTCTCCCCTTGCAACATGGAACAGTTGACAAGCTGAATAGCTCCTGGGTGAGTTGATCTGTAGGATTGAGTGGAGGAGGCTGAGGCAGACAGTTCTCCTCAATTAGCCTGCTGCCAGTCTTGGTTCACTGGCACTTTGACACCAATGTAAGGATATGAGCTTTACTGCGGTGGCACTTTGGCAGGATACCATTTCACAAGGAGCTTCCATCTCAGAGAAAGAGAATAGGCCTGTTATTACCGAAGGCTCTAAATCCACGCACTTTGCAAATGGAAAGATGTGATTGTCAAGAAGTCCACATTTAAAGAAATGCTTGATGTTGATACTCCGTGTGGGTGAAACTCTTTTAACCCTCAGAGTCCTCACATTTCGGCTAAGAAAGAACAGGAGCTAGCTGGATTTGGAAGAAAGCATGATAAGGATTATAAATTATCTTTGAAAACTCAGACTTACTGAAGAATGCATGATGGTAATGAACATCTGTAAACACCAAGAATAAAGCATTTAGTGTGAAGGCTGATGTTAGATGGTACCTATTTGTCATAGGATTTCACTGGAAGCCTTTTAAGTAAATTCTTCAGTTCCAAAGGATAATTTGTAAGTTGACACAGATGCTGTGATGTGTTGCAGATGCTGCAGTGCTCCCAATGCTGATAGCACGAGCAGTAACAGCACCACACTCCCCACGCACGACTAACACACGCCTTTGTGAACGTTGTAAGCAGTCATGTTCCATGGGCAGCAAAATGTGGAGGTTAAACTGGTACAAGGTAAAGAAGAGAAACCAGTTCACACTCATCTTATTGTGCCAGAAACAGCCTTTGTGAGTAAGGCATTAGCAGAATTCAACTACACAAACATAGCACATAACATGTAGTGGTGACTTTTACTAAATGATAGTTGGAAGGGAATTTATAATATGTTTAAAACATTTGTTATAATTTTTGTCATCATAATCCACTCTTTCCTTTGATTTTTTTTTCTCAGCACTTGAAATCAAATGTAAATTGCCACATCATTCCAGAACTGCACAGATCCATCACCAGGAGGTCCATAATGATTCTGCTATAGGATATGTTTAAGTTTTAGCTGGAAACAGAGGCTTTGTATATCTGTTAAATGTCTCACAAACTACCAGCATGAGGTTGTTCATGGCTTCAACATTAAATTGTGCTAAATTCCTTTTGATTACAGCATGCCTTTGTAAAACTGAGTTTCCAGCAGCTTCTATGCTGAGTATGGAAGAACTGAGGCTAGCAATGTCCACTCTGCACTTGATTCCAAAGTTTCAAAAATTATGTGGCACACCACAGGCCAGTGTATCACATCCCTATGCCATAATGGATAAAGTTGGAAATAACTATTCTTTTTTTTTTTAATTTAATTTATTAGTTTTCTTTTCAGTAAATACAGGCAGTTTGGTACCATTATTTAGGCTCATCTGTGATCTACCCCCTCCCATTAGACCCTCCTTGTTATTGAAAATGGGTCGTGCATTGTGGAGTTAGCCCCCAGTTATTAGTATGATAAATGTCTCTGAAAATCATGACCCAACATGTAACTCTGACATTCTTTCCGCCCCCTCTTCCGCAAGATTTCCCTGAGCCATGTTGGGTTCATTTTTGGTCTGCTTCAGTGCTGAGGTGTTGGGGGCCTCTGAGGCTCTGGCTCTCTGATTTGGTACACAAGTGCAATAGTGGTACACAGCCATGGTGAGGAATCAATTGCTCTTGATTTGGCTAACTGATCCACTCAGTGGTACTAGACCCTTAGCTGGAGCTGGGAAACAAGTCAGAACCATACCCAAACACAAGCCCACTCTACAATATCAAGCTACCATCAATCACAGGGTATAAGAGGGCCTACACCTATCAAACTGTCTATCAAAAAAGTAAGTGTTATCTCAATTTTCTGGGTGCTAACTTACTCTCCGTTGGAGAATCGGCTTCTCTTTTCCAGATAGATGCAGATCCTAAGAAGAGAGCTGCCCCAACATACCTCAGAAGGGGCCCAACTGAAACTAAGGACAACTGGCGAAATAAGCAAGGGTGATGTTTTCCTGTGAACTGGATACCAGCACAAAGGGGAAGGAGATCAATGGAAATAACTATTCTTTTAATACATGTCACTAAGTTGTTTGGGTATAAATATTTATTATATTAAAGTATTAGTATTTAACTTAACTGTTATATATTTCTTTTACCCTGGGATTGTGAGAAAAAAATTACATAGGCACTAAAAATACCATGAGATGGTATTAACTGGCTGTCTCTTCTGGAAAAAAAAAAAAAGTGTGTGTGTGTGTGTTTATGTGTGTGTGTGTCTGCGCGTGTGTGTGTGTGTGTATGCAGGCATGTGCATGTCACCGTTCATGCAAAAGTCAGATAACAACTTCGGACATCAGCCTTCATCTTGTACCTTGTTTGACACAGGCTCTGTCAAGGGTCACAGCTGCATTAGCCAGGATACTGGTCTACAAGTGTCCAGGTCATTCTCCTGCCTGCCTCTCATCATAGGTATGCTGGGAATACACTCTCACTACTGGCTCTTTACATGGGCTCTGGGTTTCCAAACTCAGGTCTCAAGACTGCAAAGCAGGAACTTTATGTACTCAGCCATCTCCCCAGAACCTCACTTTATTTATCTCTTCCCCCCACCTCTGTCTTGCTTGCTCCACCACATGCACAAGATGACAAACCAGTTAAAAGGTATTTGTTCCATTTATTGGGCATCAAAGATATTCTAGGCACTGAGTTAGAGTGTATCTGTACAGATCAAATGGAACAAATAGTGCTTGTTTTATGAAGCTTAAGCTCTTGGGAGACAGCCATTTAATGAACAAGCAAACAAGCAACACACAGTACCAAGTTTCCTAACAAAGAAGATAAGTTTTCTCTCTAATTCACTTTCCCATTCACCAACCAACAAAATTATATTTTGTTTTTCTTGCCTGAAAACATAAAACCAAATCCCTGAAAGATTTTTAAACTACATATACCTCTTTATATCCCCCCCCCACCCTTTGAACAGCCTGGTACTTTAAGAAAGTAGTGGTCCAAGAACCTATCACTTCCTATGTTCAAAAGATCAAGAACCAGGAGAATCCCCCTGGAAAGGACTATGAGAACTTATCGTTTTGCCTAAGTCAAGGATTTTTTAATTATTTTTATTTATTTACTTGTAGAGAGAAGGAGAGAGAGACACCTGCTGCGTAAACAAATTCCACATGCATGCACCATCTCATGCATCTGGCTTTATGTGGGCACTAGGGAACAGAGCCCAGGCCAGTAGGCTTTGGAAATGAGCTCCTTTAACCACTGAGCCACCCCTCAGCCCCAAGGCTTTTTATAAATAGATGCTCAGGAAAATAGAATTATGCACCTAAAATCCCCTAGCTCTTCCGCTCCCCATTCCTCCGGAAAGGCTGCCCAACAATGCAACTATATACTACACATGCGCCCTCATCCACATCCCTATACAAAGCTGCCAGTACATCCTGCTTACTGGGATAGCTTTTCTTAAAAATGACTCACCTAAAGGTTACTCATGAATTCTTGTAACAGGGGGAATTATTGCATAAAACCAAATTCCATATTTTCCATATATGTGTATATATGTGTATGTGTGTATACATATACATACACACACACACACACACATATATATACACACACATATTCCCTTACTCTAAGTGTTGTTTATATGAGAAAAGGTAGTTAGTTTCAGAGCAAACATTGCATGAGGAATACAGATGGAACCCTTCCTCTCCTCATAGAGCCAAATTACAGGTGTAGAATACTGCCATCCTTCTTATAGTGCCTGATCTTAGTACTGACACTGGGAAAAGTCATTCTGGCACCCTCAGAGGAAGCATATGTACATTATTGATAGAAAGGCCACAAGGGTTTCTGTGAAACTCAGAGAAAAGAAAATGATCCTTTGTTTGCATTTAACAAATGGGAGTTGAAGATGATTCTATGCCATCAGAACTAAAATTGTACAGTGGACTGCATGCATTCTCCCTGGAGGAGCAGGTCAATTTGTCTTAATCAGGAGGAAAGGAGAAGCAGAGGTGAGAGAGAAATGATGACCTGAAGGTGGTGGGATGCTTGGTTACCTCAATTTGTAGAAAGCTCTCTGTGCCTGCTTCAAAGATGACTGTAATCACAGGGAGGTGGTCTCAATATAAAATGTCCTCCATAGCTTTATGTTTTTTTTTTAATATTAGATCTCCAAATGGTGGAGCTTTTCTGAAAGGTTGCAGGCCCTTTGGGAGATAGGTCTTGCTAGAATTGTGTCCCTGAAGGCAGGCAATGAAGTGTTATGGCCCAGCCCCATTTGGCTCTATTTCCTTCCTGCCTGTATGAAGATATGACACAGGCTTCCTACTCAGGCCTACATTACTTTCCCACTGTGACACTTCCCTTCCAAATAACAAGCCAAAAATAAACCTTTCCTTCCTTAAGTTGCTTGTGTTCAGACATTCCCTTCCAAGAATTAGAAAGCAATGGCACCGTGCCATGCCAAATCCTTCATGGCACCAAGAGTGCCATAATGCCAGGTGAGCTTTTTCCATCAGTGTGCTCAGCCTTGGGGCATCTTCTACACACACACACACACACACACACACACAAAAATGCTCTCTCTTTTCATTGGAATCACAATAGTCCAGCCCAGGGAAGGCAGATTTTAACAAAGGAAAAGGAAGACATCAACACTTGAAAAGAAAGGCATGCTTTTAAAAAGTATTGTCATGTTTTTCAGGACACCACTGAGCACTTAATTGCTCATTGTCTTGTTCTGTTCTCTACTGTAGCTGCTGAGCATGACCTCAGAACCCACCTAGTCCAGTGCTCTAACTTTAAAGGGTTCTGAGAGACTGCAACAAAGTTTTTCTGGCAAAAAAATGTCAGGAGCCAGATTATCAGATTCCTGGAGCTGGTGTGGGGACTCACACTTCCTGTGTCCAGTTATGTAGAAGAGAGTAACTTTGGGAATGCAACTATGCCCACATCTACATCATTGGTGGTTAACCTCTTACCCTCAATGAATTTTCTAATGTTGTTGATTTCATGTCTCTTGTGAGTCTAAGGAGAAAAAAAATGTTAATAAAGAGAACTCTGGGCAGAATTGTATGAATGCTACAGGTATTTTCTCCAACAATTAATCTTATTATTTACAATATTATATATATATATATATATATATATATATATATCAATCATATAACACTCACTACATGCATGATAGTAAAGATAAACAGGTAGACAGAAGTTTTCCTAGAGGCAGACTAATATGTGGCAGACATACTGAAAGAGTGCCTCGTGTATTTTTTCATTATATCCCAGGGGAAAAAATGTCAAGGAAAATAATATCACTATTACTAACACCATCCTCAATTTCCAAACCAACTACTTCTTTTAGTTACTACATAATTTTTTTGATCTCATTATTAAAAAGGTTTGGGAAATGTAAAGGAGGATGTAGTATAAAAATCACATGTTTGATGAATTTAGTTCCTTCCCTACTGAAAATGTGTAAGATAATCAGATCATTTTCAAATAGACACTAATTAAAAGAATGCTTTGCATTTGGGGAACAGTCATTTTCTTAATCAGTAAAGCATTGTTTTACCACTTCACCTTTACTGCATGGGAGAAATATCTGCAACATTGGTATTATTCTAAGTGTTCACACATGCACAGGCATTCATTTTTATAGATGAGAAAACCAAGTCACCATGAGGTAAGGTTTGCAAGATCCACAACTAGTGAAGGCAGAGAGTGGAACTGAACCTATGGAGTGTGAAGCCACACCTCTCCTGATTATCCACCATCCCACTGAACTATGTAACTAGAACCATGGCAGAAAATGTACAAATATTACCAGACAAGCCCACTGTATTTCCCTTTGCCTTTCAAAGACTTGCATTTGTATCTTAAAACTGTTACCCGCAAATCACAGGACCTTTCAAGTTTTGGTTAAAAAGTAGTGAACTCTATTTGAAATGACTAGTTCACCTTCTAGTCTCAATTGCCACAAAGGACCTTAATCCAAATCTCTGGGGCATTTTATTTATATCATTGTAACAGAGCACCTCTCAATCAACTCATGCGGAACACTTAACAAGAAGTCCGTATTACTTTGTTAGTGGGAAAACCATCATGGTGCACTCTGCCTTGTTAAAGGTCAGTCGTGATTGCAGAGGTCTTTCTTCTCCTCACCACACTCTAAAAGGAAGCACTTCCCCACGGATTTTGACTTTCTGACATCAAAGTCAAGGTGACCAAATTGTCTTGGTTCCCCTGTATGGAATGCTTTCCCCACAGGCAGATTTGCAATGACAAAACGAGATGAGCAAGCGCATCTTCCTTCTAGTGCTCAGTGTAGCCTGTGACTATGCGGGCAGCGTACACAGCCCATGTAAGTAAGGAAAACAAGGGCCACACCTTCAGCTTCATGACCTCAGCACCGAGGTGAGTGAGTTAGTAAACCTTGCCTCTGTCAGTACTGTGACAGTTTCCCAGGCAGTTCAGCCTACCTACTCACTAACCGCACAGCCCCTTAGCTCTCTTTAGCTAGAGATACCTGTGCTCCTGCTGTGGTTCTCATTTGACACCCATATTAAATATTTGGCATGCTCTGCTGTAGGTTTTGCTGGCCACGAGTTCAGTTAAGTGTTGGTAATTGGGTAGCCAGCAATCTTAGCTCTGTCTTGTACATGTTAGATGATGTCTCAAGCTTACATCTGCCCCAACAAGCCATTCCATAGTGACAGCTCTGCTTTAGCCACTTCCTGATACTAGGTTCTTCTCTGAGAATATTTCCTCCTGAAAAGCAAACCCTGAGCATGCCCAGTCGTCTTTCTGCTGAGCCTTCTCTTCCTGTACCAGGGCTCCTCCACAAGCTCGGGTGGTTTGTGCTGAGAGGGGCTGTCTGGACACCAACGTCTCCATTACCTCCTTGACCTTCTCTATTTCCCTTGTTGACATGCCCACCTTGACTTCCTGTTTTCCCTAATGGAAACTTTTCTGAAAACATGTTCCACATGTCTCCACAGTGGAGTTGCCATGGCGAGCGTAGCTCATGAAATTAAATCCCAAACTTAAAGAATTGAGTTTGCTACTCCCCGCTGAGCACAGGCCTCCCCCAAGGGAGTCGGCTTGAAACAGAATACTCTTGGTTTGGTGGATGTGGACGTACTAAACAACTTGCTAAATCCACCAGCAGCATTTCCATTATACTATTTAGTTGTCTTGTTTGGTACTGGCTTTCTTATTTTTTTTGGTCTTTTTTTTTTTTTTTTAATAGTGATAGAACATGAATTCATGGCAACATTGCCTTGCCAGAATGGGACAGAAAGAACTTCATAACAGAAAAGAAGTTTGTATTTCAAAACTTCATCCCCTCTGGTTTGCCAGTAATAATCCCATTAAAAGAGAAAGTCTGCAACACGTACATGACAGCAATTCTAGAGGGCTTTTAAATTCATGTCATGGAAAAGACGTTTTGTTTGTGTTTTGGATACAGGAAAAAAAAAAAACAATCTGAAGTTTTATCTTCAAATTAACTTTTGTTTGCCAACTGAAAATTCCTATTTCAGATACATTACTCAAACTTAAGTAGTTCACAATACTCTTGTGGGTCCCAGGAGATGATCTAACCCAGAAACTTTTAGTTCAAAAACTATTTTTTAAAGACTTAAATATTTAGAGTGTGTTTAGATGCACATCAGAATTGAGTGGAGACATACCCATTATGCCCTCTGCCTCTAACACATGACTAGACTTCCTCATTTATATGCTAGCCAACCAAAGTGGTACATCTATGAAAATCTGTTAACCTTGTTGGCACATCATCTCTCTAATGCCGAGGAGCCCATCTAGTCCAATCTAGTTCACGTGAATGTGCACTCTGGACTTTCTACATCTACAGGCTTGTGCATGTGCATAAGGATGTCTACCCTTCACTACAGCATCACCATTTCTCAAAAAAAAATTTTTTTTCTAAAGTGCCCCATATTAGGAAAACACCATTGAATGACCTACCCATCCCTAATATGTTTCAACATTTTACTTTTTAGCTATATGCCTATAAAATGACTTTAAATTACTTTGAGGACTGATTTTAGGGGTGATACATTTTTAACCTATATGTCAGAGGAGAGTGATTTGATTTTCAAATATTCTGTGTTCATTAAACAAAAAAAAAAATATGCAACAATGCTTTTTATCCCCTCCTACTATATACCTCTGTGAGAGGCAACTACAAGCACTCAGTTAAATCTTGAGACAAGCCAAACATCTACTTCCCCACTTCAGCAAGTCATTATTTGGCATTAATCAAGTACAATGGGAGTTAAGGACATGACAGTGTCAGAGTAGAGGGAGAGTGTTAAGCTGATACTTTAGATCACAAAGCAGAGGGAGTGTGAAGATTTTTTTTTTTTTTTTTTTGGAGGGGAGGACATTCATTTACAAGTCTAATTTCTGAGATACAAATATCTGGTAGGACTTGCTAAACTTTGGAGGACTTTGTGCGCGTGCTTAAACTTCAAGAAGTATTTATTCTTGAACACCATGGAAGGTTGATTTCATGTTTTTCTTTAAGAGTATTTTGATGTGGACTTGGCAAAGAATAAGGCTCCTGTGCTAATTTCCTCTTGCTCGATGTAATTAGTCAGCATTTAAATGAGGTAACAAGATATAATTGTCTACTTTCCATTGCAGCCCATTTGTTTATGACCCACTCCCCAGGCTATGGGATACACAAGGTTACTACCCATCTCTTCATTTGTATAGCTCTCTTTCCTTTAAAAAAAAAAAAAAATTCTTCAATTTTTCTTCCCTCTGTCCTTTGTGGGCAATACAAGGAGACCCTTTTCCTTCCAGCTGGCAAGGCATTAAGGAGGTCAGAAGGGGGTGTACAAGAGTGACTTGCACACTCCCCAGAGGCCAATTACACTTGGAATCCTCCTGATCTGCCCAGATCGGGGAGTGGGGCTTCCCTTCACAGCCTATTGTCCTAGCTCAGAGCCACCTGATCAGCCTGGCCCTACCCAGTATTTAAATGAGGGCGTCACCAGTCCCAGACCAACGTCAAGGCCCCTAGGTAACACTGGGGAATAAATTAGCATTCTACTGTTGTTCCAAAGCCACATGGACACCATTATTAGAAAGAAACCCATCAGTAAAACGGGGGGGGGGGGGGCTGTTATTCAGGCCTCGAGAAGAAAGGGGATGAAATAGCATCAGGCAATTGTGTGCTACCGCACTGTGTCTTAGAACACAAATTAGCATGTCGCCTTTTGTTAGTTGAGAAGGGCAATTGCAGTTTAATATGGCATCACATTACATGACTGGTAGCAGTGCTTGTGTAAGCAGTTCTTTTAGGGTCACCAAATACAGCAAAATGAAGGGAAAAGAGAAAAACTGTGTGTAGCCTTTAATATGTGTCAGGTAGGCCTGTGATCCTGTCACCACTGAAAAGCTCATGTAACGGTCAAGCCATGTAGTAGAATGCTCGCATAACAAAGCAATGTCACAAAGAGAGAATATGAGAAAGTGATTAATAGGCAACTTAGCAGACATCAAACATGCTGGCTCTGAGTAAGAATTATTTAAGAAAGTTTATGTTTCAAAATCAATAGCAAAGCACTTTACAGAATTTTAGAAAGTAAAGGGAAGGACTTTGAATTTATTAAGGACAAATCTTGGCAGGACATCATAATGAAACACTTTCATTTTACAGCAAAAAAAAAAAAAAGAGAAAAAAAGCTTGTTGAGATTTTCTGCATCTTTTGTTTTGTTCTTAATTTTTTTTTTTTCCCAAGGCAGTCTGTGATACTTTTACTGAAACTGGGCACTGACTTTTCACAGTAAGTTTCCCAGTCCTTCATTGCTTTGCATTCAGTGCACACTTCCTCTCACATAATCACATTTACCTATCAGTCATTTCACTTCTCAGTACTTTTATAATCTATATTACATTGTCCCGAAATACACAGCAATGGGGAAAATGAGGGAAATCATCTCTTTAAACAACTCTAACAGCTTTATAACTTCAGCAATGAAAATACTTTTAGACAAAATACGTTGTCATTCTTCCTCTTGATAAACTATGAATGTGATGCTACTGCAAAATAATACTCAAGCTATTACTAATCTCATAAAGTATAGCACAAAAATGATGATTTCTATCCCAACAATAATAGGCAATACATAGTAAACATAGTTTCTAGAATTTGGGGAGACATTTTATAAAATTGTTTGCTTCTTAATAGTGCCAAAGAAAGCAAAATTTTTTTTAATTTTTATCTATTTATTTATTTGAGAGCGACAGACACAGAGAGAAAGTCAGAGGGAGAGAGAGAATGGGCTCACCAGGGCTTCCAGCCTCTGCAAACGAACTCCAGACGCGTGCGCCCCCTTGTGCATCTGGCTAACGTGGGACCTGGGGAACCGAGCCTCGAACCGGGGTCCTTAGGTTTCACAGGCAAGCGCTTAACCGCTAAGCCATCTCCCCAGCCCAAGAAAGCAAATTTTAACACACCAAAATGCATTTGGATAATTTTTACAGAGAATTTTAAAATCACATAATCATTCTAATTTCTATTATATTCCTATATTGCCCAGATTAAACATAGATAGCTAGTAAACATGTGCCAATAATAAACTAGGTAAAGTTATTTGAAAAAGTATTAAAAATATAATTGAAATCTATGACATATAAAGATATCCATACTTAGATGAATTGTGTCAGCTACACTTTCCTCTCAAAAATACTTATATTTTGTCATTATTTCTTTAAAAGAGCCCATATATATATATATATATATGTGTGTGTGTGTGTGTGTGTGTGTGTGTGTGTGTGTGCATATATATATGCATATATGTAACATATAAGGAATTTTGCATGAGTGAAGGTTGTGAGTGCATGTGTGTATGCATATCCGTGTGTCTGAACACATGTCTATGTGGATGCACATGTATGTGTGGACAGAGGTGGACACTGGGTAATCACCCTCCACATTATTATTAATTTTTTTTATTTTTTGTGGTAGGGTCTTAATCTAGCTCAGGCTGACCTGGAATTCACTATGTAGTCTCAGGATGGCCTCGAACTTACAGTGATCCTCCTACCTCTGCTTCGTGAGTGCTGGGGATTAAAGGTGTGCACCACCACACCTGGCTAATCTTTTTATTTTTATTTTTAATTTGAGAGAGAGAGAGAGAGAGAATGAGCACTCCAAGGCCTCTTGCTACTGCATATGAAGTCCAGATACATGAGCCATTTTGTGCATCTGCTTTCTGTGTGGGCACTGGGGCATCAAACCCAGGCTAGCAGGTGTTACTGAGCTCTCTCACCAGCCCTTCAGTGTGTAATTTCCAAAAGAAATTATGAGTTTCATTTAAAACAAAATATGCCATTTTATTGACACAATATTTGTGTATTTTTATAGAGTATAATAATTTGATATATAATACGTACAATATTCCAATCAAAATAATAAGACCTTCCATGTCCTCAAATGTTAGTCTTTTGGTGGGCGAGGGGGGGGGTTGAGGTAAGGTCTCACTCTAGCCCAGGCTGACGTAGAATTCACTATGTGGTGGTCTCAATCTCACCGTGATCGTCCTACCTTTGCCTCAACAGCCCCCCCACCCCGAATGCTGGGATTAGTGTGTGCCACCATGCCCAGCATGTTAGTCATTTTTATGAACTGGAAGTTATTTAGGCTTCTCTTCCAGTGCATTTTTATCATAGCCTATAATCAGCCTGCTGTGCTGTAGAAAAACAGGGACTCACTCCTTCTCCCTGCCATGTGCTCTTCCTCTGCATCCTTCCCTCCCTCTCAGTCTCTGCTCACATGAATCTGCTCCTTTCTTCTATGAAACCAGCCATTTGTTTTCCATACAGGTTAGAACATGTGACATTTGTCTTCTTGGGTCTGGATTATTTTACTTAACACAAGTGGTTTTTAGTTTCTGTTCATGTTAGAACATGTGATATGCATATGGCTTGTTTTATTTAACGCAGTTCCTATTCCACCCACTTTGCTGCAAATAGCAAGACCTGATTCCACTTGCATTTGAGTAATGTTCCATTATATGCACATAACACATGTTCTTTAGCCATCATCCACTGAATGGCACCTTAGTTGATTCCATACCTTAACTATTGTGAGTAGCCGCAATAAGAAGGGAACACAGAGATCTGTTTAGGATGAAAATTGATTTTTAACATAATATACCCAGAATAACATGGTGGGGGAAAAAAAGGTTTGGATTAAATTGTCTGCTTTGTGAGTTAAATAAATAAGTTATTAAAAAATTTTAAGCATGAAAACACTTCTCTTAAGCTTTTGTTCATTAGGTCATGTTTTAAGGAATCTTAATAAATTACTTTGTACATAGGTCATGTTGGGCTCTGAGATCTTTGGTGATGATAATATTTTAGGGAGAAGGAGCAAAGAGTGTGGGATGAGACATGACCTGGTCAGCTAGCCTCTAGGCCTGGAGCATGCAAGTCCTCAAGAGGCAGAACGCCTATGCTGGACCATGTGACAAACTTATCACACAGAAAGGATATTTTTCCTACCTTGCTTGGGTGTTTTCATGTTCTTCTCAAAATAAAATGTTAAACTAAAAACTTAAGAGAGAAATGTGTTTTCTTCTCAGCAGCTAGTACCAATTCTTTAATCCTGCCACTTTCTCTAGTGAAATTTGGGTGTCTTTTTACGCATCACCTCAGAGGTTTGAAATAGATAGGCTGCTTTTATTTGGTCCCATCTCGCAGATCAACAAGTGAAGCTGTTGGGATTCAGTTGTACTGCAGACTTTTCCAGGATCAGAAAACAACTGACATGGGTCTTCTCCTGCAGTTTGCTAAATTATAAAGAAATCATTTGCAAGTGGAAGGAATTTGAAACAGGTGCTTAAATTGTGCTCATTGAAAATGTTTCCCATGTTGCTGCAAACAAGAAGACCAAACAAATACTAAAAAATGGATTACTTTAGGTTTATTTGTTTCATTATTTATTTATTTTCAAGGAGAGACAGAAAGGAGAGAGAGTGTGTACCATCATGCCAGGGCCTCTTACTGCTGCAAACAAACTCCATATTCATGTGCCACTTTGTACATCTGGCTTTGTACGGGTTATTGAGAATTGAACTCTGGGCTGGCAGGTTTTGCAGGCAAGTGCTTTTAACCACTAAGCCACCTCCACAGCCCTATTTTTTCTCAATTTTTATTAACATTTTCCATGATTATAAAAAATATCCCATGGTAATACCCTCCCTCTGCCCCACTTTCCCCTTTGAAATTCCATTCCCCATCATATCCCCTCCCGTCTCAATCATTCTACTAACATATATACAATACCAACCTATTAAATACCCTCCTCCCTTCCTTTCTCTTCCCTTTATATCTCCTTTTTAATTTGCTGTCCTCTGCTACTGAGTTTTTTCCTTCTTACGCAGAAGCCCAATCATCTGTAGCTAGGATCCACATATGAGGGAGAACATGTGGTGCTTGGCTTTCTAGGCCTGCCAGCCCCTATTTTTTAAAAGGTCTTCTAGTTTGGACATTACTATGGTAAGCACAGTTGAGGCTGCAGCAATAAATTCAAAATATTCATTGTCACTTGAAATTAAAGAGTTGTGATGAAGTGACATACATCTAACTCCTGGCTCATCTATGATGTAGATAGACTAGGAAAGATCCGAATTGTTGATGTGGTGAAGAAGCATCAAGGCGCAATATTAAGGCCCACTTCATGTGAGAATGACATAGTCGTGGTTTGTGCATAGTTATACATTTTTACATGTGTAAATCCACATTTTATTAACAAAAGGAGGGATTTTTCTCTTAGAAAAGGAAGCTGTAAATTTCTCAGAAGGCTTAGGACATTCGTTATTTTTAATAACAATAGATTATAACAATGACAATAATGGAAGAATTTTCATCCTTCTAAGGGAGGGCTGGCTAGCCCTGTGAATGCATACTTGCATCTAGTTTAAATAATGGTTAAAAGTAAATAAATAAACACAGACTGGACTTTGTGGTGCTTGCCTTATAATCACAATGCTAAAGGTAGAAGGAACAGATGTTCAGGGCTAGCCTGGGACACTTGGTGAGATCATATCTCAAGAAAAGCAGAGTGAAATGAAGAAAGAAAATAGATTTTTGAGCTCAGTGATGCAACTCTGATTATCTCTCTAACAGGAGAGAGGCTGTTGTATCTTCACTTGCAGAGTCACATATAGCATCTGAGAACAATGTTTCAGTTCAGATGCTGGAACCTGTAGTATCACCGGCCTTCAACTCAGAGGAGTGGAAGAAAAACAAAAAAAATTCCATATAAGTCCAAAGAAAAGAAAGCAAAAAATGTCTGATGCAACATCATCCCAACTTTTTGTATTTTTACAGTGTATACTTAAATTTTTTATAAAGGCATAAATAACCTTTTCTGTGACCCAAGGTACAACCTTGCTGGTATGTTTATTTTTCTAGGTGATTGAACTCAGATAACTTTCCCTAGTTGGTACTGAACATTAGCATAAAAAAAAAATGAGCCGGGTGTGGTGGCACATACCTTTAATCCCAGCAGTGTGACTTCAAGGCCACCCTGAGACTCCATAGTGAATTCCAGGTCAGCCTGGACTAGAGTGAGACCCTCCCTCGAAAAACCAAACAAAAAAAAAAAAAAAAATGGGGCCTCAGAAGCAATATTCCCAATTTTGTGGTTAGGTTACTATTAGATTTAGAAGAAATTCAGGATCTGAAGATATAAAAAGTAGTTCCAATAAGAAAAAAAATAATATTAATGAGATAATGTATGCAACAGTTTAGGGGCATTTCCATATTTCTTCATCAGTTTCATGTTAAATTCCTAGGCTGTGAGTTACTTGAAGGTGTCTGCTTCCAATAGTCTTTAAATTACCCATGTTCCTGCAGCACTTCCATCACGCCATATCCTGTTGCGTGTTTTCCTACTGTAACATGGGGAAACACGTGTGATACAAGAAGTACATTGGCATGGTATGATGTAAGATGTCAAAATATGAACGCTAAATATTATCAGATATTTTGAGTTATCTGACTTCTTTTGAGCAACTTAGTTAACCTTATTTAAGCTGATAGCGCAATTGTTTGTAGTCAGTCCCAGGAGACTTCAATTTAAATTTGGAAGTTAAAACATGCTAAAGGACAACAAGAAATAGTTCAACTATCCAGACAGAATTTTTAAGAATCTTCTATTATAAACAAATCAATTATGGCAAAAATCAGATAAATTACCAACTTATAATAGAATAATGATCGTGGACAGAAGCACTAAAACAGAAGGAATATTGCAAAATATATAACCAATAGTCAAGGGTGAAAACCAAATGTTGACAACGGACATGTGGCCATAATTAACAAAAGATGGAAAAAGTCTGGGCAGGGATAGTGATATACAATGTAATGCATACCTCAGAGCTCACTTCCAGCTAGGAAACATGGACCCAGAGCCGCCAGACTGTTGACATTAACAGAGAAGAGGGAAGTCTAGATTTGTGTGTAATGTTCATACACTGGTAATGAATACATCATTTAAAAACATGATACAGTTAAGAGAAAAATGTGCCTGTGTGGAGAGCCAGTTGGTCAAGCCTCAGTAGACCCTCTGGACTCCAGTCTTAAATGTGAATATTCACATCAATTGTCTTTGTGGTTGACTCCAGAAGCTCAGGATATAGCCAAGGTTATTTAAATTCACTGAATTTGAATTATAAGATGTTAAACTCAGTTGTTAGTATTTCCAACAAAGCTGTCATAATTTTGTTTCCTGCAATTGCAGTGACATTTATAGATAAATTATACCACTCAAGCGCTGTGCTCAGGTGGAGTACTCTACAATAAGCAATACCTTGTTTTTCCTTTTACTGAGAAACAAGCCATCACAATTCAGTGAAATTTCTACTATGAAAGGGAAAAATGATAATGTAGTCCTCAGAAAGAAGAAAGAAAGAGAGAGAGAGAGAGAGAAAGAAAAGAAGGAGGAGAAGAAAGGAGGGAGGGAAGGAAGGAAGGAAGGAAGGGAGGGAGGGAGGGAGGAAGGGAGGAAGGGAGGAAGGAAGGAAGGAAGGGAGGAAGGAAGGAAGGGAGGAAGAAAGGAAGGGAGGAAGAAAGGAAGGGAGGAAGAAAGGAAGGGAGGAAGAAAGGAAGGGAGGAAGGGAGGAAGGGAGAGAGGAAGGAAGGAAAGATTAAATCAGGTATGAATGAAGAGAGTTTATAGTAGAAGAAGACTTGAACTGTCTGCGCCAGAGGACTGACCAGGGGTGAATAATGAGACAGAGCATGGGGCACCTCAAGTTGGCAGGCAGTGGACAGCAAGCTAGGAGGCATCAGGTTTAATTACTGGCAATGAAGAGTGATGAAAGATCTCAAGCATAGAAGGAATAAACTGATAAAAATCTGTGTTTGTGGAAACCACTGAGGGCATGTAGGTATGAAAGGGGAAACCCAGAAATAAGACAATGAAGTAAGAGCTATTTCAATAACCCATTAGAGAACCACAAAGGCCTAATATCTTTACCCAGCAAAGGTAATAAAAGGATGAATTGTATCTTTTCACATGTTACATAATGTGTAACAAAAGAAAAGTTGCACTTTGGTTTGCTTCTTTACTTTTTATATCAGAATATTTTGCATTACCACAGAACATAATAGTAGTCAAATTTAAATTCATAAAAACTAATGACTAAAATCACATATATCAATGAGAATGGATGCTATGGAGCAAAATATATAGCCTTTAATCTCAAACTCAAAGTTTTTAAATCCTCTTTATACTTCTTCACATAAGAAGTGATTTGCTGAAATGAAGTTTTATTCCTTCCTTGAGGAGCAGGGCAGAGAAGTATGCGGTGCTTGCCTCAGTCTGGGATCCCAGGGAGCGAACCTTGACGTTGAGAGCTCACAGGCTACAGCTTTATCAGCAAGAGCGATCTCCAGAGCATAGTTCAAAATGAGGGGGCGGGGGACAGGGAGGGGAAAGAAAGCAGTCCAAGAGTTAGACGATGTGTTTCTACAGGACATGCAAAGCGTAACTAAGTGCCTCCGCTTTCCCGACGCAGTAAGCAGCTTCTGGAACCCGTCGGTGGAGGAAAGGGGTTGGAAGAACGCCGCCAACAGCTCCTAGCCTCCGTGAATGGAAATCCCATCTCAAAAATGCCCTACGTATTTCCCAGTGGCACACAGGCAGACCCAAAGCTCCAAGATGGTCACACAGTGCCCCACGTTTGACAGTCCACACCTGTACAAGACAAAGCAAGGCCAGAGGGGCGAGTGTGAGCTGTCAGATTGCACCTTTGTGACGTCTGTTAGAGGCCATTCCATGCCATGGTTACGGAAGAGGCTGGGGCAAGATCAAGAGGACCAACTGGAACTGAAACTGCACCTACCAGCTCTCTGCTACTGAGCCTCACTTCAGAAACAGGGGGCGGGGGGGAAGCTTGCCATATAACCAAACTTATTCACAAAAATTAAAACAAGGGGCTGGAGAGATGGCTTAGCGGTTAAGCGCTTGCCTGTGAAGCCTAAGGACCCCGGTTCGAGGCTGGAATCCCCAGGACCCACGTTAGCCAGATGCACAAGGGGGCACATGTGTCTGGAGTTCGTCTGCAGTGGCTGGAGGCCCTGGTGAGTCCATTCTCTCTCTCTCTCTCTCTCTCTCTCTCTCTCTCTGCCTATTTCTCTGTCTGTCGCTCTCAAATAAATAAATAAAAATAAACCAAAACATAAAAGAAAATTAAAACAAGGTTCATTGGCTGCCTTTTTTGCCTATCAGTTTCACTAAGAACTTATCTTTATATATAACATAAACCCACGTAAAATTATTTAAATTTATTAGTTACCTACCCACTCAATAAGTCATTTGCTTTTGGTTTTTAAACCTGCAATATGACAGAATATCAAATCTTTTACCACTGGAACTTATCCTATCACCTGCTCATTTCTCTCTTTTTCCTCATCTTCTTGTTCCTCACCTTGAGCCCTCAGCCCATTGTCAGGACTACTCACTCACATATATCAATTCCGTTGTCTTCTCTGTGGGGCCCTGTGACATAGAAAGAATCAGAACAGAGCAATTCGCAACCACACGCTCACACTCTCCACAGCTTGGCTCCCTTGTTGGGCTGAACAGTCTTCTGATGGGCATCCAGCCTCTTTACCTCGGCTTGTGCCATTGCTTGCCGCATACTCAGACATTTCTGCCCTGTTGCCATTCATTCCTGCTTACTGAGACATGCCCCAACCTTGACATGTTCTTTGTCTTCCGTAATCAATTTCACGTCTCTCTTCTGGTGTTTACTGAGACCCTCTTTTGACAGCAACTAGCTGAGAAAGAACTCCTCCTCTGTGTCTTCTCCTCACATTCACATTTAAACTCCCTCCCTTTTGACCTTTATTCCCACCTTTCCACCTAGCCTTCATGTGACAAGGTCACTGACAACTGCCGCATGATGAGTAGACTGTTCCATGAGGTCCTTATCTACTTAAACAATAACAGTGTTCACCATAGAAAATCTCTCTCCAACATTCCCTGTAGGTTTGTCTTCCATCTTTACTGTCTGTTCCTCCTCATTCTCTTTGTCTGCATCCTTTCAACTTCTAATTTTGAAGAGCTTTGGGTCTCAATCTTGTGACTTTTCTTTTTTTCTCTACATGTACTCAGACTTGAGATTCCCTCATCCAACTCCTGTGACTGGAACTATCATCTACTTGGTGAAAACTCCCAGATGTAAGGTCTCCAGTCTTGACCTCTTCCCTGATTTGCATACTCACATATCAGGCAGACTGCATGACATTTCTGTCGAAAAGGCATCACGAACATTTTGTGTCAAAAATGGAATTCCTAATTCTCTCGTATTGCTTATGTTTTTCATGCTGTGACCAAACACCTGACAAAAGCAACTTCAAAAATCACACTTAATTTTGGCTCATGATATGAGAGGCTACGGTGCATCCTGACCGAGAAGGTATGGAGGGAGGACCGTGAAGCCACATTGTGTGCAGTCAGGAAGCAGAGAGCCATGAGTGCTGGTGCGCAGACTTTCTCCCTTTGCCCTGGATATTCAGTCTGGGGTCCCATCCCATGGAATGATGTCACCCACATTCACAAAGGGTCTTTTCTCCTCAGTTGAATCTCTCTGAAAATAGACTTACAGACATACCCAAAGGGGTGCCTCCTTCATATCCTAAGTGCTTCTTAATCCAATCAAGTTAACAACCAAAATTAACTATTACATCGCTTAATGTAGTTCCTTCAGATTTTCTACATGTCTGAAAATAGTTTCATAAGGACAAAATCTCGCAATCATCTATGCCTCCGGTTTTTTTGTTTTTGTTTTTGTTTTTTTTTTTGTTTTTTTGTTTTTTTTTTTTTACATTCTATATGTCTCAATCAGGAAATTCTTTATCCTCTCAACTTACAAATTGTAACCGGACATTATTATGTTGCTGTTCTGACCTAAGTGCTCTTCATATATCTGTTCAGGTGATTAT
Organism: Jaculus jaculus; assembly: GCF_020740685.1. Taxonomy (NCBI): domain Eukaryota; kingdom Metazoa; phylum Chordata; class Mammalia; order Rodentia; family Dipodidae; genus Jaculus; species Jaculus jaculus. Next base: position 71,485,290 of record NC_059115.1, on the reverse strand, counting down.
AGTCACCTTCTACCACATACCCCTGATTTCTACTTACCTCCCCTTTACCCAGCCCTTTGACAAATATTGTGATCCTTTAAGTACAAATCAGAACACAGAACTGATAGCTTCTTCTGGTGGCTGACCACCTGATAACCTCCTGCATGGCCACCCAGCATTTCTGACATTACTCAGTCTGGCTCTCCACTTCATTCATTGTTCTAGTAACACTTACTGCCATGGATTTCTTCAACACTTTCTCTTTGCTGTTCCGTCAGCCTCACATATTTCCTTCAGATGTTCGCATGTGGTTTTTTTTTTTTTTTTCCTTTTCTTCCTTCAGGACTCCACCCAAATATTAGTTTGTTTAGAAATGGCCTCCTTAGCCAGGCATGGTGGCACACGCCTTGAATCGCAGCACTCAGGAGGCAGAGGTAGAAGGATCTTCATGAGTTTGAGGCCACCCTGAGACTATATAGTGGGTTCCAGGTCAGCCCTGGCTAGAATGAGACCCTACCTCAGAAACAACAACAAAATCCTCCATGACCAAGCCTTATTACAATTCATACCCTTTACCATGCCTTAGTTTTCTCCATAGGTATGGGTGTTAACTGATTTCATGCTTAACTATGTATTTAATAATTTCTGGTCTCAGTGACCACTATGGTTATAAGCTCTAAAAAGGCAGGCACTTTGTATTATCATTTCTAGGTCCCTAATGATGAGAGTAGTGCCTGCCATGTGGTAGACACTCAGTAAACATGGATAAAGTGAATTAATATCATCAGTGGTTAAGAGCAGAGAAATAGGCACTCATTCAGTAAAATGCTTTAAATAGCTTTGGCTCTGGAAAACCCTAATTGACTCCGTAGAAGGGAAAATTCTAAGTGAATTAGGAAAGCAAAATAGCTCTTATGTATTAATTTGGTAAGTGGTTCTAATGGAAAAATATTGAATCACATGCATAATTTTACTCTGAATCCTTAGAACCCAGTTTGCACTTTATAGATGTGTGATTTTTCTCCAGCTAATGTTGAGCAAGCACAGACTAAGGAAAGACTTGGAATTACATAGGATTGGTAGGTAGTTTTCAATGTGAAAAAGATTTTGAAGAGAAAACAAAGGAATTGATATGTGCGATGGAATGATTATAACCCGGAAAAGGGAAAGATTCCAATTTTTACCTTATAGCATGGATAAGTGCTAAGAAATTTTCTTAAGGAATGGATAAGTAATGTGTAAATCAATACTACCTCTATCACAATTCTAATTCAAAAATGGAGATCATATTATTTAGTAAGACAAGCACAATGAAGGAAATATATTTCCATTAACTTCAAAGTATAAATTTGGAAAGGCAGTAAAGAAAAGTCAGCCTCAATGTACTAGAAACTAATTGCCAACTTACAACTGATTAAACACCCACATGGTGCAGAGCTTCAGCCAGTAACTGCAGCTGTATTTACTGAAGACCTTTATGAAGAGCTTGTCTCCTCCGGGAACTGGTCCGCAAGAGCCCATTACAATGGAACTTCAATGGAGGCTACTCACATCATTTTTAACACCAATGTACTGTTAAGTAAAACCATTTTTCCATCTGCAGGGGCCTGGTTACACTGCATCTGTAAGACCAGCCTTGTTCTCAGTAAGCAAGTAGAAGATAGCCTCCCCATGAGAGGCATGGCTAAAGCCTCATCTTCACAAGAGTGCCACCTCCTTCCTAGTGGGAGCACATCTCGCCCAACATGAGCTCTCACTGCCACAACATAAGACAGACTCCCTCACTCCCCAGCTGCCACTTTCCGTTTGCTTTCTAAATTAAACAAAATCTTTTTTTTTCTTTTTTTTGTTATCAGTTATGCACAGAGTGTGTATACAGTCATGTTGGTACCATCGTTAGCCTTCTCCCTGTCCCCCTCCTCCACAGGGACCCAGCTAGATGGGGAATGTGGGTCATGCATTGTGGGGTGAGCCATCAGTTATGGGGAAGAGGCAATGTCTGTGCATAATGTCCCAACCAACATGTGGCTCTAACAATCTTTCCATACACTTCTTCCATGAATTTCCCCGAGCCATGCAGGGTTCGTTTTCTTTTTGTCTTTGCTTGTTTTGTTTGGTTTTTGTTTTGTTTTTTTAGTATGATAATGGGAGTTGAACCCAAGTGAATATGACAGCACTGAGCAACTCCCTAAAGTTTAGATCTTTTTCAAAGTCAAAACTGGACAGTTTCTTGTTGATTCTCATGGTCAGTTATAATACTTACTTTGCTCTTACTCACTTTCCCATTTCTCTTTAAATGAATAGGAAACTTAAAAGATTGTTTTAAAAATGCATTTGATTGGAGGATTTATTCCTTTTCCCATTTTCCCTTTCTTTTCACCTATTTTTATCTTTGTTTACTATTTTTTGTTTGCTATTTCAATTTCCAATACTGTCTCTAAAATGGTTCCTATTACAATTTCCCCTAAATACCCTCATCAGAAAATACAAGTTCACTCCCTCTCAATGATGGTAGTGGGGTTTCCTCAAAATTTCTATCACAGATTTCATGCATCATGCTGTCTTGGTCCCACTGAGTCAGGTCTTCCCATGCCATCACAGCGAGGACATGGTTTGTTTTGTTTTTTTTTTTCCTAGAGTTGAAACCACTCCTCCAAACACAGTGTGCACATAACTAATTAGAAAAAAAAAATAGAGAGAGGGCTGGAGAGATGGCTTAGCAGTTAAGCGCTTGCCTGTGAAGCCTAAGGACCCCGGTTCGGGGCTCGGTTCCCCAGGTCCCACGTTAGCCAGATGCACAAGGGGGCACACGCGTCTGGAGTTCGTTTGCAGAGGCTGGAAGCCCTGGCATGCCCATTCTCTCTCTCCCTCTATCTGTCTTTCTATCTGTGTCTGTCACTCTCAAATAAATAAATAAATAAAATTAAAAAAAAAAGAAGTTATTTTAAAAAAAAAATAGAGAGAGAGAGAAAGAGAAGAAGGAAGGGAGGAAGGAAGGAAGGAAAGAAGGAAGAAAAAAAGAGAAAACAAAGAGAATATCCTTGACTTTTCAGAAAAGACATTAAAATACTCCTACAGTCAAAACACTCCTGTAATTTCTAACTCCAAAGCCATGTGAAGCCAGGTTTTCTTCATGTTCTTTAGCTGAAACAGTACATCATACCAAAATGAACATAGAAGCAGCTGCAAAGATCCAGCTGTCTTCTGTTAAGTCTGACATTAAAGAAACTCAAAAAAAAATGTAAACAATGCCACTGTCGTTACATTTTGTAGAGGCTGGAAAATAATTATTTTTTTATGAAATATGTGTTCATATTTTAACATGCTAATTTATTAATATTTTAACTAATCCCTAGATGATTGTTTAGTTTATTAACCCAATAAATATCAGTAGATATAGCCCATAGAAATAAAACCTCACTAGAGTTCATGTTTTTCAACAGTTCTAAGGAAGAATGACCAGAGATTGAGAATCACTGGTCTAAGCCCTCCACTTCAGTTTTTCCACTTTATTCTTATCCCTGTGGACAATGGGGTTATTTTTTGCTTGCCTGAGCTAGAACTATTCCTGCCCACTCACACTGACAGGCTATTTATTTGGTTGCTTGGGTTTTATTTGTTTCTTTGGGGTCCAGTCACTTTATTAAGCCCTGTGCTCAATTTTATCAGTTTTCCATAATGACATCATGGGAAGACAATCAAAGCTGAGAACCCTTCCTTAAAATGAAATTTTATTCTTATTTGTATTAGTGACTCATATTGCCAATAGTATGGTGACAACCATTCATTTTAATCTTGACTAGAATATCTCTAATCTTTCTTCAGAAGATAAGGTGGTGGCTACTCTAACTCAATAAGAATAATTTTATCAGGAACATATTTTAAACCTTATCAAATTGTCTTTGAACGTGGTAAGCACAAGAATGGCTTTCCAAAGCTGTCCTTGTTGTTATCCTCCAGACATGTGAACATGGCACCTTATAACAAAAGGCATTTTACAGATGTGATAAAATTGAGGACCTTAGTATAGTGGTATCATCCTGGATGACTTTTATAAAGTCAATGTTATCGCAGGGGTTGACATAAGAGTGACATAGAAGGGCCAGAATCATCACTGATGTGATGACAGGAAGAGGGTCCATCAGGGAGAAGGAATGGAAAAAAGGCAAGAAACACAAGTGGCCAAATGGAAAAGAATGACATTCTTCAGGGAATGTTCCTGATTTACTAGATAATAGAATAATCACTGTGTATGGTTTCAAGCCACCAAATTTGTGGCGATTTGTTAGAGCAATGGGAAATGAAGGCATTGTCTTTCATATTGATCTTACTGTTTTTATGCTACACTCTGTGACAGAATGTTAAAATTGATATGTTCGATAATAGTAAATTATTTGGGGGTGATTAAAAGTTAAATTTATACATTCCTCATACCACATCAAAACACTGGAAACTAGCCAGGTGTGATGGTGCACGCCTTAAATCCCAGCTCTCAAGGGTCAGAGGTAGGAGGATCACCATGAGTTCGAGGCCACCCTGAGACTACATAGTGAATTCCAGGTCAGCCTGAGCTAGAGTGAGGACCGACCTTGAAAAACCAAAAAAAATAAATAAATAAAAATCCACTGGAACTTGGGAAGAAGGGGAACAAGACATAATCTTGAAACAACTTGTGACATTTAACTTTCCTAACACTTTACAATGTCAGCTACATGATCCTGTACACTGTGAAAGCCCCAAAAGAGGGAAGCAATACACTTAATAAGCAAATCAATTTTATAATAAAAATAAATAAATGAATAAATAAAAGTAATTTTTTGTTATATGTATGTTAACTACATAAGGTATTTTTCCTTAACATAATTATATATTATATTTCCTGATATTTGCTGTTTTTATATCTGTCAGTTAATGCAGTGAGATTAATCTAGAATTTTAATCATTATTTCAAATTTTGCCCATTTTAAATGCTACATAAAATTTCTTTTAAAATGTTTTCTACAGTAGCATGAGTATTGTGGAAACGTTTAATCCTTGTAACTCTGATATACAAAAGTTAAAACAAATTTGCTTCCTATTTTTCAATAATTGTTCTCTTCTTTTTGGACCAATTTTTTTTGCCTTGTCACAGTTATATATTTTGTTGCATTTTAAATTTATTAGCATAGAGTGGCTTATAAAGTATTTTTAAATTATTTAAATTCTCATACCATTCAATATGTTCCCTTTGAAAAATAGGAACCCAATTTCACTACTAATGGGAATGAAAACTTATGCAGCCAATGTGGAAATCATTATGGAGGATTCTCAAAAAATAAAAATACAAACAGAACTTCCATATGTCTCAGCTACACCTCACTGGGGCATGCACACAAAGGACTCTAGGTCAACATACAGAGATACTTGCTTATCCATGTTTACAGCTGTGCTATTCACAGTCACCAGGAAATGGAACCAGCCTAGATGTCCATCAACAAATGACGGAATAAAGGGAGTGTAGTACACATAAAGAAAAAGGCTTTACACAACAATAAAGAAAAATGAAATCATGACATTTGCAGGAAAATGGATGCAACTGGAAGTCATTATGTTAAGTAAAATAAGCCAGACTCAGAAGAAAGGATAAATACTGTATGTTTCTCTCATTTGTGGAACCTAGGATCTGTATATATATGTATGCATGCATATATATATATATATATATATATATATATATATATATATATATTTACAAATCATAAAACTAGGAAGGAGATCTTGAGAAGGGAAGAAGAGGTCTTTATTGCACATAAAAAGTAGTGGGGGATTATAGGAGGGAAAGGAACCAGCTGGAGGGGTCAAAAGGACTGGGCACAGGAGTAAAGCAGGGGCATGATCAAGAACCAAGTATAATGACGCATACATCCGAAGATGATGAAATCCAATACTTTTATGCTAACCTAAAACATTAATGAATTAAATATATATATATACTCTTTACAAATAATCATCTATGTCAATTTTATTTTATTTTATTTTATTGAATATGCCTATTTTCTGTTATTATGTTAATATGCATTTTGTTGTAGTTTTCTAACACTAAATGAATAACTTTTTTTCTTGGGTTTCTTGAATACATTTTATTGCTTATGCTCAACATTTTGAGGTTATTAAGTATTGCAGTCAGGTTCTCATTGCTAGTAGAAATCACCCAACCAAGAGCAGCTTGTGGGGAAAGAAAGGTTTATTTTGGCTCACAGCCTCAAGGCGGACACTCCATGATGGCAAGGAAAACGATGGCATGAGCAGAGGGTGGACATCACCCCCTTGCCAACTTAAGGTGGACTGGAAAGGGGACACTGGCTATAATACCCATAAGCCCACCCCCAACAATACACTGCCTCCAGGAGGCATTAATTCCCAAATCTCCATCAGCTGGGAACCTAGCATTCAGAACACCTAAGTTTATGGGGAACATTTGAATCAAAACACCATATTAAACTTAGTTTTCATTCTTTGTAGTTAAATGAACAAAGAACTTTATTTAAATTTGATTATGAACCATGACTTTGTAAATATCACAAAGATTTTAATTAACAAAAGTTTTGTTTTTTTTTTTTTAATCTTTCTAAGTGTTCTGTGCTAGAACAAGGCTATAGTATCACTTTAAAACAAGAGCTGGGTCATGCACTGTGGGGGCAGCCATCCATTACGAGAGGAGGCGATGTCTCTGTGCATAGCATCCCAACGTGCAGCTCTAACAATCTTCCCACCCCCTCTTCCGCAAATTTCTCTGAGTCATGTTGGGTTCCTTTAAGGTCAACTTCAGTGTTGAGGTCTTGGGAGCCTCTACATGACTGCATACACACTGTGCACATAACGAATAAAAAATGACTTGCTGAAAATATCTTAATTAAATATTAATTTCATCTGAAAAAAAAAAAGCTGAGCCAGAGAGATGGCTTAACAGTTAAGGCATATGCCTGTGAAGCCTTAGGACCCAGGTTCAATTCTCAAGGTTCCACATAAGCCAGATTCACATAGTGGAACATGCATCTGGAGTTTGTTTGTAGTGGTTGGAAGCCCTGGTGCACACATTCTCACTCTGTCTATATCTCTCTCTTTCTATCTCGCTCTGTCTCAAACAAATAAATAAATAAAATAGATAAATGAAATGTAAAAAAAAAAGAGCTCTTTAAAAATGCTTTTGTTATTATTAATATGTGATTATACTTTCTGATTTACACTTGTTCAATTGCTAATTTTATTGAAATACCATTAGAAAATGTAACTTATACAGTTTCTGCTTCATACTTTCAGGTTTAGTTTCTCTTGTATGCACACCATGTAAAATTTATCAAACATTTGTAAAGAAGAGACAGTTTCTAAAGAATTATGCAAACACAAGTTTTATGAGCTTTAGCAGATAAAAATAAAATGTATATCATATGTAAGTAGACATAATGAGACTGATGTAATTGTGTTACGGTGTATTTTTAAAACCTTTTAGTCTAATTTACTAATTTAGCTTATTTTGATTTTTCAGACTAAAAACTATGATAATGTATTCTATTATGATTGCATTTCTTTCAATATCTTCTTATAGTGTCTAAAACCTAATGCTGCACATAGTTTGATATTGACTTTTATCAATATCAAAGCAATGTCTTACATGCTTTTTCTTTAGGAATTCTATTTTGTGATGAAGTTGCATTTCTTATATTTTTTAAATATTTTTTATTCTTATTTATTTATTTGAGAGTGACAAAAGAGAAAGAGTCATGGAGAGAGAGAGAGAGAGAGAGAGAGAGAGAGAGAATGGGCGCACCAGGGCCTCCAGCCTCTGTAAACGAACTCCAGACACATGCGCCCCCTTGTGCATCTGGCTAACATGGATCCTGGGGAATTGAGCCTTGAACAGGGGTCCTTAGGCTTCACAGGCAAGAGCTTGAAGGCTAAGTCCTTTTAAAACTTTTTAAAAATATCTTTTGTTTCTATTTTCTTCTATTTTTTGTTGCCATATCCTTTGTACAGAAGAGTTCTGATAGAGCTTTGTCTTGAGTTTGATATTCAACACTCACTCTTTTCCAGGTAGTTTTAGGGTTAGTCTGCCAGAAACATTTGGAGAAGTCTATTCATAATAACATGGATTTTTTAAACGAATATTTTGTTCTACATTTTGTATTTTTACGCTATAGTTACAGTGCAATAACTTCAGGATACACTTAGTAAAATTAATACTGTCCAGTACTTAGTAAGCTATGGCACTTCCTCTCAGCAATAAGCAATTTTCTGCTACATAAGAGATTACTACTTTAATTCACCTACTATGTTCTCTCTCCTTTATACATACCTTGGATTGATAGCTCTGATCATTGCTAAAATATTCCCATCATTTGCAACTACTTGTACTTTTTCTGTCATTGTTTTATTGTCCATTTTTCATTTCTATTTCCCTGGCTCTTTTTCTTTAATTTCCTTTTCTTCTTTCTTACTTTGTTGTGGCTGCCTCTCTGAACATTAATGATCCAAAACTTCTATTTCTTAGATCTACAATGCATATATCTGTGGCACAATTTTGTTTTATCTTTTTAATTATTATTTAGGATCTAATATATAAATGTTTTATCTCAGGAATTTTATGAATTTAAATCAGGAATTTTATAAAGCCTTCCTGGACATCGATTTATCACAGAGAATGTGTCCTCTAACTCCCTGACTCTAAAGACAGCTACCAGCTTTTGATGTCATCACTGCCCATTATATTCGTGGTTCAGGCTAGTGATGTCTGTACCAGCCTCTGAAAGAAGAGCCTTGTGATGTCATCAGGATGTAAGCATTCTTCCCCTGGCATGGTGAATTTTTCTTAACTCTGACAGGGGAAAACCAGATAATGCCAGGCAGGTATGAGAAAACTTCTTAACACCACACCAAAAGAACACAGTGTCCACAGAGGATGGCAAAACTACTTTCCAAAGATGTCAGACTTTGTCTACACACCTTCTTCCTCTCCCACATAACATCTTTGAAATTATGGGACATGAGCATTTAAAATCTCCTAACACATAATGCCACTGAAAAAGGAAAAAAAATATCATTGGTCAACTTGAACTTTTTCAGGAGTTTTCTTTTTTTAAATAAGTATATTCAAGAGTGAAAAATGAGGATGTTCCCCGGCAAACTGGTGGATTGCCCATGACCTTGAGCACTGGACAGCAGAAGTATTTACCTAAAAGCTGTTGTGGATATACTAAGTAGAGGAGCTAGCTCTGGGCGAGCAGAGCTCTTGACCTCATCGCTAGCAGCGCTCAAGAGAAATGGAGCGGCCACGCTCCTAGCAAAAGGCACACTGGCACGTTCTCCCCCAGAACAGGAAGGTAGCCTCCTGCTCCTGCCAGAGGCCCTCACAGGGTATGAGCAGATACAGAAGAACAAGGTGCGGAGCCAAGCGACCACCCTCAGCCACGAAGAAGGCTGTTCCTGCAACAAAGCCCAGAAACCATCAGGGAAAGAATGTGTCCAGATAAAGTATCCAGGAAAAACAAAAGAGTTATAGATTTCAAATGCATATATTTCACACATTTAAAACCTTTCAAAAGAATGTCGCACACACAAAATTAAGAACAGCTAATGACCATGAAAGTTTTACTTTTTTTCAGGGGAGGGGGATTGAAGTAGGGTCTCACTTTAGTGCAGGCTGACCTGGAACTCACCATGTAGTCTCAGCGTGGCCTCAAACTCACAGAGATCCATCTACCTCTGCCTCCTTAGTGCTGGGATTAAAGACATGTGCCACTTTAAATAGAAATTTTAGGGCTGGGTCAGCAGTAAAAGTCACTTTCTTGCAAAGTCTGATGGCCAGGGTTTAATTCCCCAGTACCCATGTATAGCTAGATGCATAAAGAGGCACGTGCATCTGGAGTTCATTTGCAGTGGTAGGAAGCCCTGACACATCCTGTCTCAGTCTCTGTCTCTCTTTGTCTCTGTTTCTTAAAATATGCTACAAAGGTCAAAGCAGCATTGTACAAAATGTCTATGTCTCACAGAGGACAACAATATGAATCCCAACATCCATCACACCGGACTTGAGAGACAGACATAGTGGAAGACAGAAAAATAACTAAGAAGATTGTATAGAAGAGAGAAGTATCAGAGCTAAAGAAAGACCAAGTCACTGGACCTACTTAGAGTAAAACAGAAAGAATAAAAAATATATATATACTGAAGATAAGCCACTCTAGATTATTAGAACTTCACACAAATGGGAAATCCTAGCACTTCTATGGAGAAAGCGCTAGGTGAACTACAAAGAAGTGAAGCAGTTTTAAATCAGATTTCTCAACAACAGCAATTTAGAGTACACAAAAGTAATGCCATAAAGAAGAGGAAAGACATTCAGTTAATCCTGGAATTCTTGACCCAGACAAAGTGTAATCAGTTATAAGGGTATAATGACATGCTCAATAAAGTTGCAAAGTTTATGACACTCTTTATACAAACAACTACTACAGAGTGTTCTTTTATGCCAATGGAAAGCCCAGTGACCTTGAATACAAAAATGTAAAAATTACTTCATAAATATTAGAAAATCTGAATACAGTAATTATTACAAGATAATATCTTAAGTTTTCATCCATCTATACTGGCACCTCATGCACCAGACATTGAAGACAGTATTAGGCAATGCTCCCACTACAGATAATCCCATGGCCATACAAAATAGAGAAATGTGGAAGTCTGCCCAACATATTCTTCGCTATGTTGCTATAACCTTGATTCCAAGTATTACACAAGCACAAAACAACAAAATAAAATACTAGTCTAATATCTCTCACAATATAAGTTCAAGAATTGTTAATAAAGGGTCTCGTAGTAGAGCCACAAGTCAAAACACTGTTATCAAATAGGATTTATCATAGACATGAAAGGCCAACGTATTATTAGAAAATTTATTGCAGTAATTTAGTGTAAAATCTAGATTAAGATAAGGGATCTGAGATAGCTCAGTCTGTAAAGAGCTTGCTTTGCAAGCAGGAGGAACTGAGTTTGATCCCTGAACCCCCATAGAAATGTCAGGCATAAAAGAGTGTGTTTGCACTGACAAGGTCAAGACAGGAGGGACCTTGGGACTCGCTGGCAAGCCAGAGGAACATATTTAGTGGGTTCCAAGCCAGCAAAAGAGCCTGTCTCATAAACGGATGATGACACCTCAGGAATTACCCCCAAGGTTGTCATTCCACGGCTTCCACATGCACAAACATGCATGTACAAGTGGACCCAACACACATTCATTCACATATGCACTCACATGCACACATGCATGAATACACATAAACACATACAACGTGCAAAAAAATGAATGTTTAAAGGAAAGAGATAATATAGTAGCTTCAGCACATGCTAAGAATACTGAATAAAATGCAGCACTTATCACTGATATGAAATGGTAATAAGTGTTTCTCTATTTCTGCAAGTGTCACTTTCTTTTCTACAAAGATTTATTATTATTTATTAGAGAGAGAGTATAGGCAGGACAGGGTGTTCTGCCTTTACAAACAACTCCAGGTGCATGCGCCATTTTGTGCTCAATGAACATTACAAGTCCATTTTGGGGGGAATATTTCTATTGATGACTATGGATTTTCTGAAGAATGTTGATATTCCCTCCTCATCAATGATTTCTCAATAATGAAAATGCTCTTGAAACTGTTGAGAAATGCAATTAAATTATAAGTGACGGGATGGTTATTCTATCATTATATTTCTATAGAATTTATTTGTTTTACAATAAAACATTTTCATATTTCACTCTAAGTAATGTAGGCCACTGATGGGGACACGGGGGGAGGTCAGATTGTAGCAGATCGTCAGAGCAAGCTATTAAGTCCTCTCCTGCTGCGTTGTGCATTTGCAAATCCTAAGTGTTTGCTTTGCAGTTATCTGGCACCATCCCATCACTAGAAGAGAAATAATTCCTACTCATAAACATATGCGTCCTTTGTAATATTTGGAACAGAACCTTGTACAAGCCAGCATTAATAATGATTTGCACTGACTTCAAAAGTAAAAACTTGATCTACATCTTAAGTAATGGAATTGGACCTTTGAAATATATATATATATATTGCTTGTAAGCATGGTAGTGGTGGTGGTGGTGGAGTGTGTATGTGCATGTGCCTTGGCAGCACCCCATACACTCACCTATGGTGGGATGAACTCCCCTGTGGTGGCCAGATCAGAACAAGGTGGTTGTCTCACTCCATCATTCTTCTGCCCATCTTTTGTGAGTTACAGACTTTTACTGATCCAGGACCTTACCATTTTTTTCCTGTATTTTGGGTCTCTGCTCCCCTATGGGACTAGGGTTACAGGCATGTGACCCATGCCCAGCCTTTTATGTGGTTCAAACCGGGAACCAAACTTGAGCATTCTTCCAGGCCTCTTCTGGTCTTCATGCTGACATAGGAAGTACTGTTAATCACAGAGCCATCTCACCAGCACTGAAATAATTTTAAGAAACAGTAAATGGAGGTATGAAGATATTTTAGTTGAATTTGTGTATTTAATTTTATTTTAGCACAATGGACAAGTGGGGAGATGTTGTCCCTTCTTTTTTTAATTTTTAATTAATTAGTTTTGTATTCAGCAAATACAGTCAGTTTGGTACCCTTATTAGGCTCATCCATGACCTACCCCCTCCCCTTGTCCCCTTCGTGTTGAGGTATATGGGTCATGCATTCTGGAGTTAGCCCACAGTTATGGGTAGGATAAATGTCTCTGCATATCATGACCCAATATGTGGCTCTGACATTCTTTCTGCCCCCTCTTCCCAAAAATTTCCCTGAGCCATGTTGGGTTCATTTTTGATCTGCTTCAGTGATGAGCTGTTGGTGGCCTCTGGGTCTCTGGTTCTCCCCAGCTGAAACTAAGAATAAATGGCAAAACAAGCAAGGGTGCTGATTTCCTGGTGAACAGGGTACCAGCACAAGGAAGAAGGAGACAACACAGAGAAAAATCAACTCCTACCAAGTCAGAGAGACATTATCCCTTCTAACCTAGAAAAACTTTCCTCTGTTCCATCATCAGACCTTCCAGCTTTTCAGCAGACAAAGTTGTTTGTGAAGGTACTTGCTGCTACCTCAGAGAAGCATCACACCAATTGAGATACAGCATGGACTTCAGAACACTTGAAAAGCTAACAGCAGATGCCTTAGTATACGCAACTGTGAGCTGTAACACTAACATCACACCAAGGTACACTTATCTTGAGCAAAAACAAAAAATGAACGAGACTTCCCGAGGGTCTGCTTGACTGGTGTAACGCATTGCAGGGTTGGTGGGAGTAACCAGTGATCTTGGTGGTCCTTGGATGACTGCAAATCCTCAATGAACATCACCCTAATAATTTAACTAAAGCCAAGAAGAGACAAAGGCACTGTAGGGATCCAAGAGGTCCAAATTGCTTAGCTTTTTAATCTAAATACCTCTATAAACTATTTATTCTCCCTCTATATAAAATACTAAAGTGTAGACTTCTTTATTCCTAAAAGTGTCTTCATTTTCAGGACATCACACGTCTTGACATGTAGTGAGAGAGGTGGAAGAATAATAAGTATTTAAAAAGCATTCCTGTGCCCAGTAGTTCAAGTTTCCAAGTGAAAAATGAGTCCTTAGTAAGAGCCGAGTTATTTGTTAATGGCTGCCCACCTAGATCTAGTCTATCAAATGCTAATAGAAAATTATAATGAGCATTTGAATGGGCTCATTCCTGACAGATAAGAAATCACTAGTGTTTAGAGTCATTTTACAAACTGCCTCTATCTTCAGAAAATTAGGCTTGTACATTTTCTTCCCAACATTCCATTTTTTTTTTTTTTTCTTCTCTCAACTTGCCTTGGAAGGCACAGGGCAAAATCTGATTCACACAATTAATGTATCTTTGTTCCTGGTTCTACTGCTTTCACAAAAATGCTGCAGGCTGTCCACTGGAATGACTAATTTACTGGAGAAGTTATCAGAGTCCATTCAGTTGCAACTTATGAAATGATTCAAGTGAGACAATGGTGCCCGCTAGCTCTCCATGGGAAAGGTCTGTCCCCGAAACTATTGATTCACCCCAACATATTCTTCCATGAAGTGAAAGGACTCTTGTAGAATGTCCTGTTCATCATCAACTTATTGTTCTTGCTATAAATTAAGAAGCGAAGATAGGAGAGATTTTTGTGAAGGCAAAAACCTAAAAATATTGTCTACATCACTCAACTGAATTTTGCATTATGGATTTTGAACATTTAAAGTATTTCTATGTTACATACTTGAATTAGTTTCAAATGAGTTTCTTTGTTGTATTGGTCTAAATGAAACATTGAACCTGTTGCATAGACTTTGTTTACCATTTTATAATCATTTTTAAAATCTTTCATGAGGTGGAGAGATTGCTTAGTGGTTAAGACATTTGCCTGAAAAACCCAATGATGCAGGTTTAATTCCCCAGTACCCACATATAGCTGGATCCACAAAGTGGCACAAGTGTCTGGAGGTCACTAGCAGTGGCTAGAGGCACTGGTATGTGCATCCTCTCTCTCTATCTATATATCTATCTATCTCTGCTTGCAAATAAATAAATAAATAAAATATTTTAAAAGGATTTCATTCATTAAAAGCAGCTAGGCTATAGGTCCAAAATGTTCTAGAAATTGTCATGTTTGTCATTACTAACACAATGTTGAGTTACTCAGACACATGCAACAAGTTTCATTAAGTACATTATAGCTTACAATCACTCATTGCTAATTGGAATTTTCTTTTAGCATTGAATTCTCAAATGTTTTATCCTTATTAAAATAAACCTAAGTATACAAATATTTTCAACTTCTATTTCCCTTCCATATTAATGTTAAAGGATTGAAATTGGATTATCATAAATACCACTAATGATCAAAACATTCAAAGTTTTATCATCAATATTTCTATAAAATTGATGCTAAAAATGAAAAAAGTCAAGGTATTACAGGAAGACCACATACAGTACACACGCTTGCAGTAGAAGAACCAGGTGGCTTGAAATACAGCAGAGCGCAATGGATCCATGTCTCAAAACACATGAAGTTGCTTCTCTTTTCCTTGACTTTACTATAATGGAACCCTTACTTATTGGACTAATTAAATACAAATTCAGGAGGAATCACAAATATTAGCCAGGGTATTAAAGGATAAAATTCCTTTTAAAATTGCATGTTCAGGGCTGGAGAGATTGCTTGGTGGTTAAGGTGCTTGACTGCAAAATCTAGTGACCAGAGGTTGACTTTCCACCTGGTACCATATGAAACCCAGTGCACACGATTTCATATGCATCTGGAGTTAGTTTAGAGTGTATCTCTCTCTCTCCTCTGTCTCTCTTTGCGCTCTTTCTCTCTGTCTCTCTGTGTTTCTCTCTCTCTCCCTTTGCACAAATAAATAAACACAAAAGTTTTAAAATAAAAAAGTCTCATGCTCAGGATTCAGGCACCAAACCTCTTACTATTTTTAAAAATATCGAGGTCTTTTTAATTCCCTCAACATGGCAAGCTTTCTCCCATCTCCTTTTCTTTGGGAATAATGTCTCCTCTTTTTTTTTCCTTCTCATAAATTCCTGTTTGACCAAGTTTTCGCCCAAATATAACTTCCTCTGGGATTCCTTCTCTTGCTGTTCCAGAAAGCCTAGATTCTCTATCCTTATGTTCTCACCATGTGTTATCCATGGTACATTATTAGAAATGCTATCATTTTACCATAATTGCATTGTATATTCTCCACCACCATTGAGTCTACTTTTGAGAGAAATAATTAAATTTGACTCACTTTTATGTTTCTGCCATTTATTATAATGTCTGACATATGGTGTAGGTGATCAATACTTGGGAATTTTTTAAGAATCAAACAAGTAAATTAGAATAACAAAGTTATGTAGTCAGCCTGAAGTTTAAAGTGGGAAGTAGGAAACTTCGGGCTGAATTCTCAAATATACAAGGTTTCTTGATATTTTTAGGTGGGGACTTCAAAATGGTAACTCTTAAAATTGAGTCCAAATTCATACATTAAAAAAAATAATATGCAGACAGAAGGAGAAAGAATTATGCAGTGACCTATGGAAGCTCTACTTATTACAAACCTTAGTGGTGAGCAAAGAGACAGTCACAGGAGAATTGAGAAGAAAGCCTTTCAGGAGGGACGGAAGGGCCAAGATTGTGAGATGCTCCTGAGAAGGTAAGTGTCACCAGCACGTCCAAGTGCCTCTCGGCCTGTACCCTTCCTAGACTTTGGGTGAACTAGCAATGAGCTTTCTGCAGCTGGAGAAACCAAAATTAGAGAAGGTTTGAGATGAGAATTACATAAAATGAAGAGATAGCACATAGTTAAGTCAATAATTGAAATGTCTGGAGGAGAAAGTAGCAGAAGTGGAAAGAAACTGGCTGAAAGGCAGTTGGATGAATCAAGGCATAAAGACTTTGAGTATTTGGTGGGATCCAAGCACAAGCAGTAGGCTTGAGCATTACTCAGACTCCTTCTACCCATGAAAGAAGAAGGGGAGAAGACACCTGTACAATGACAAGTAGGCGGGTGTGGAGGATAATTTTATCCCAAAGCCCATGGAGACAAAATGAACGTCACCTTCCTCACTTTATGGAAACAAACCCAGTTCGCGTCTGGGTCAGTCAGGATATGTTCTTTTTTACAGGGTCAACAGACAACCACAAAATCTCAATGGTGTGAAAGGGCAGACATGCCCCATTCTACTGGGGTGCCCATCACAATCAGCTATAGTTTGGCTCCACTTAGCTCTTTCTCGGGAACTTTTCTGATTACCCCACAGAGAGCCAAGAGACTGGGCAACCTGTGACCAGTCTTCTAAAGCTTCTGATGTGAAGCAACATGCGTGATTTATGCTCAGATACCACTGACCAAACCACGCTAAAATGCCATGCCCAAATTAAGCAGGGCAAGATATCTAACCTTACTGTAGGAAGACACACTGTGGGGAAGGTTCATAAACTACAAAGCAGGTAGGAGTGAAGACTGATACCATCTACAAGTATCACAGATAGCTCATTCATGTCCCTCATTTGCACAGACAGAAACAAAACTAATGACACACCACGGTTTACATTCTACACTACCTACTCTCCACATCTGTGCTTGCTAAACCAAAGTGACTGAAAAATGACTCATGGACTCCAGTCTCCACTGAGCATTTACCATAACCTAAGCTAGCATTCCAGTGATAACTCCCTAGCCTTGGCAGATGACTATGAGCAAACTTCATTCCTGGTGCATTTAAAAAGTGTTTCCTACATGCTGGGTGTATCAAGGTCATTTAGGTCCACCCTTGCCATAAACTGTTATGTTTTCCACACAATGAATTGATAAATTCTATTCATTATGATAACATTTATGTAGCTAACTATCCCCTTCATTTGTGAAAACTACAGGCAAAAGTGCAAAATGTGAAATGTAGATGTGGGCACCTAAATTAAGTTGTGTACTCATAGTGGGGATGGTGGCCGACACCTGTAATCTAAGCAGTCAGAAAGCTGAGACAGGAAGATCACAGGTTTAAGGATAGGCTGGGCTATGCAGAAAGATCTTGTATTTAAAATAAACTCCGTGTATGTGTGTGTGTGTGTGTGTGTGTGTGTGTGTGTGTGTGTGTGTGTGTTATATTTTATGATAATTTAAGTGATTTTCTGTTTCTGTGTACGTGCCATACACTAACAGCGCCAATGAACTAGTGAAGTGCCAAGGGAGTTTTCTGATTTCTTAGAAAAGGAAGAAATGCCTGTGTGGAGTTCTGGCCATTGGAATTGTTCTGGAGTAACTGCACAAAATGTAATCGCTTTATTAATTAATTGCATGACTGTGTAAGATAGGTACACTGGGAAAACAGTGTAGATTAAGCCTTGTTCTGCTAACTTTCTAAATGCACACAATGATTTTAGGTTGTACAATTCATTGACAGATAAGAGAAAGAAAGCAAGGTTGAACAAGTTCATGTATAAAGAAATATAAGACCTCCCATAAATTAAAACATCTTCATTGGTCAATGACCAGCATAGTAATAAGGGAGGAGAATTTTCTTTTCTAGCAGTTTATCTTTAAAGTAAAGTTCTTTGTGGTATTTTGCTATATTTAAAGTGATTCCTGTCCAAGGCATTTTGCTACTTTGTATTCCTCTTGATATTTTCATTTAAGAGAGAGCGGCTGTGCAAAATAATGTCCTTGTCTGTCCCTTCCTCATACAAACCTCCAATCAAATTTAATAAAGCTAGTTTGATACAATGCCAGCCTACACTTGGTTTACCCTTGGTCGACTTTAATAGGGTCAAAAATATTTTCGCATTGGCAGTGTACGCATTAATCATTTTTCCAGAGGATTTAGAAAATTGGAAGAGACAAGGCCAAGCAAAATTTTAAATTAATTGGGCCTACCCCAGCCTTCCAGGGTCACCTTGTGTCAGTTGTCCCACATTTTCCAGGTCACAGAGTTCCTGTGTTTCCTACAGCTGCCACAAGGAGAGATCCATGCTGTGGGCACACAAAGGTGAAAGAATTTCTCTCAGAAAGTGAGAATTTTCCTACGGCAACCACAACAATTGCAGTTTCCAGATTGTCGCCAGACACCAACCACTTAAATAATGCATGCTCGGCTGACGGTGCCACTTGTGCATGCTCTAATCGAGTAGTCAGGGAAATTTGCAAACACTCTGTCATTTACCATAAATCCACTGCCTACTTAGAACCACGGAGTAATTAATTTTAGTGCTGCTCAGAATTATTAATTTCAGCCAGGAGGGAAAAAAAAAAAAAAAAACTGTTTTCACAATTGCCACATGCCCCTCCCCCACCACACACACACCTATTCTGTGCCACCAATGTTTATCCAAAAGTTAGCAGCAGTTTCCTTATAGGGAAGGCTCATTCTCAGTAATGTTAGTGATAAAAGGATAACAGGGACAGAATCTATATTTCTGGTGACAATCCATGATCATGTACTCAGGCTACGCAGCCCACTCACCAGATGAAGTTGGCAACATGAAATAAAGGCATTCAGGAGAGGAATATAGCAATCCTTCACACCTCGCCCTGTGATAGCCAACCACTTCATGGCTTCGTTCTCCCCAAGAAGGAGGCAGTGGGTGACAGCCTCGGTGCAGATGACTGCCTCCAGCCTTTGGAAGAAAAGCTATAGAAAACACTATTTTTTGTTTGTTTAAATGAGCTTAGCATTTGACAGAAAGGAAAGAATCTTCTTTTTATTTTTTTTTTTTTTAAGAGAGAGACAGGATCTTTATCAAAGATAAAAGTGACTTGTGG
Organism: Jaculus jaculus; assembly: GCF_020740685.1. NCBI lineage: Eukaryota > Metazoa > Chordata > Mammalia > Rodentia > Dipodidae > Jaculus > Jaculus jaculus. The sequence continues at coordinate 71,465,982 of NC_059115.1, read as the reverse complement.
TGGAAGGCGCGGTGGTGACCAGCTTGTGAAATTCTCGGCACTCACGTGTATAGCTATCATACAAAGAATAAAAAGCGAGCGTCAAATATGGTGCATTCTATCTTGGTGAAGCTAAATCTGGCCGTTTGATATGCTTGCTGCTCACACAGCTGCATGGTCTGCTTGGAGAATGTGCCTATAATAAATACGTCATGAACATGAGAAGATTGGTACTGCTTTGTTTGACAGCCAGACCTCTCCCTGTTGGTCGCAAGAACACAAAGCTAGAACAAATACGTGTACTTTAATCACCAAGGAAGATTTTGTTACTTCTTTCTACCACACCGGTGATCAAGAATTAAAAAAAAAAAAAAAAAAAAAAGGAAAAGTAAACTAACATCTAGAGCTATAAACATGACTCACTGGGAAATCAGACGTGATTAAGTAAATTCCAGGATGTTTGTGGTTATCTGGGCTAAACATGGCTGATGCTTTGGACTGTTCTTGCTTTTAACTGTTTTTGCTCTGGTTCCTCTTAGCCTAAGTACATTTCTATAAAAACTTGGAGCCTTCTGATCATGAAAAGTCTCCTTGTCTGTAGGAATGAAGTTACCTAGTAGAAAATATGTTCTCACCCAGGCCACGATCTATTGAAAAACAAGCTATTTAAAAGTAGAGTTCACAAAACCTACTATTGTTTTTTTCTTTGTATAGATAGTTACTTCCTAATACAAAACAAGGTCACTCTGAAATGATGTAACTACAGTTATATTAGAATTTTAAGGTTTCTGAAAAGGAATCAAGTCATGATCACTGGCTAAAGACATAGTCAAAATATGCTGTGAGAGATGCTTTAAAGAACATAATATGGAAGCTGGGAGTGGTGGCACACGTCTTTAATCCCAGCAGTCGGGAGGCAGAGGTAGGAAGATCGCTGTGAGTTCGAGGCCACTCTGAGACTACATAATGAATTCCAGGTCAGCCTGAGCTAGAGTGAGACCCTACTTCGAAAAAAGAAAAAAAAAAAAAAAAAAGAACATAATCTGGGCTGAAGAGATGGCTTAGCAGTTAAGCGCTTGCCTGTGAAGCCTAAGGACCCCGGTTCGAGGCTTGATTCCCTAGGACCCACGTTAGCCAGATGCAAAAGAGGGCCCACACATCTGGAGTTCGTTTGCAGTGGTTGGAGGCCCTGGCACGCCCATTCTCTCTCTCTCTCTATCTGACTCTTTCTCTGCCTGTCGCTCTCAAATAAATAAATTAAATTTAAAAATATTTTCTTTAAAAAAAAAAGAACATAATCTTTTCAAACCAAAGTTACATCAGAGTCTTGAAGTAAGACACTCTTGGGAAAACTGAGAAGTAAGATTAGTTTAAAACTTCAGTACTCAATGTGTGGTCCAAACACAGCGCCGCTCGGGACTCTGCAGATGCGCAGGCCCCACCCCAGCTCTGCGGAATCTAAACCTGTAGGCGGTTCCTGTGCTAGATGCAGTTGGAGAAGCAGTGGTCTAAAACACAGATCCACGCCACTGGAGACATGGATCAGCAGTTAAGGAAGCGGATTACAAAGCCTAATGGCCTAGGTTCTGTTCCTGATTTCCCAGTGCCCACTCAAACCCAGAAGCACAAAGTGGCGCATGAGTTTGTGTACAGTGGCTAGAGGCCCTGATATGCATATTGCTCGCTCTCTCTCTCCCCCTCTCTCTCTCTCTCTCTCTCTCTCCTTCTCTCTCTCTCTCCCTCTCTCTCTCTCTCTCTCTCTCTCTCTCTCTCTCTTCTCTCTCTCTCGCGCACACACACACTGTAACACTCTGCTTACAACTAAATTATTTTAAAAAATAAAATAAAATATTCTCGTCCCTCTGACCACCTAAGATGTCATACACTCAAATAACATCAGCCTAGTCATGGATACAGTAAACACATCTTAATAAATTAGCTTTTTGTTTTCTCAAATCAAGGGATACATATTTGAAAACAAACAGAAGCCTTATGACACTGGAAAGTCAAGCAAAGTTGGGGACATAGCTTAATTATAGAGCATACTTGTGTGCAAGGAAGTCTCTAGTGCCACAAAAATTACAAGATAAAAAGCCAAAAAAAGACAGTCTGTATCTATTATGGCATTTAAATTTTTCCTTGAGTTTGTTCATCTTTTCTGACCTGGCCTCTTGTTTAGATGGTAGGGTTGGCAAACATGCTTTTGGAACTACAGTGTTCCACTTCTTGGCTCTGTCACATAACCAAGACATTAATCTCAAATTGATTAAACAAAATATTTTTAATTTTTCTCTTGATTCTTAAATTGTTTTGGTTATGGTAAAGTAAAAAATAAGGAAGAAAAAAATGCTTTTTAATCAATGTGATAAATGATTCAAACATTGTGTAACTGAAACAGAAAGAGAACAGTGTCTAGCCCCGTTAATTAGTTATTAAAAACTCTACACTTATATAATATCATTGGTTTTTTGGTGTGAACTATTAGGGAATTAAGTCTAGAATGGAAGTAGAATGTAACACTTTTCAACATGTATGATTTTTTTTTTTTTTTTTTTTTTTTTTTGCTAAAGGTAGTTGTCACTAAATTGAGGCACTATTGAAACATCAGGTTGTTAGTAGTTTTGTCAATTAATAAAAAATACTTAAACTTTAGCTTATGATATTGTGTTAAAAGCAGCACTGTGGTGATCCTCACAGTATTTTGACAGCAAACTGAATTCTTGTTCACAAGTATAAGATTTGTTTAGCTCCAGGCATCTGTGTTTGGATTACAAGAATGCTGATTGGTTCACTGCCAGGGGCACCAAAAGGTCAAGCTGTCCTTTGTAAATTTCTCTCTTTCCCCTCTCCCTCCCTCTCTCTCTCTCTCCCTCTCTCTCTCTCTCCCTCTCTCTCTCTCTCTCCCTTCTACTTAACCCTCTTTGCCTCATTAACCAGAGTTTTAAAAATATTTGAAAAAGCAATGATTTGAAATCATGTAACTTTTTTCAAGGATATTTTTTAAAGCAGAACTCAGTTTGGTGTGAGGTCATGTCGATGTGAGTACAGATCACACCAGCACACTTTTGACAGGTGACCTGAAACCTTTCAAACTGACATCTGTCACAGAGACAGACACAAGTTTTTTAGCCCAAGAGCTTGTTTTCCTGACATTTCATTTTTCATCAGATTTTGAGAGAAGGGAAAAAAGATGAACTTGAAAAAGTCTTGCCAGGGGCAGAAAATAAGATCAGGCTTTCTGCAGCTGCCTGACTCACCTTTAAAGGTTAGAGGTCTAGCAAAAGTGAACAAAAAGATCTCAGTTTGATGTTATTGGATAAAAGGACATGCTGTTACTTTAAATACATCTCTGAGACTCGCATAACCATTAGGCAGCATTACAGGAAAAATGGAAGCAGAGTGCGATTACATATCCATTTTAAACCCCAATTTTAGAGTTTAGTCATGGAGCAAATCAAATACAACTTCACCTATTCATCCTCCTGCACAAAAGATGGAATCCACAGGTGCATGAATTTACTCCTGAATTGAACGATTTCTTGCTCTCATGGTATTGAAATGCCCAGTGAAAATTAGACAACATATTGAAATTCTTACTTTGGACTGAAGAGATTTGGGCATTCAATTACCTTGTTTCATTAATGAAAAACAGTAAGGAAAATATATGCCTTTGAAGAACCAAAGAGAAAGAAACAGGGAGTCCAAAACATCTAGGATAGAGTCCTGGCCCTATTAGAAGTGCAAACTTGTATAAGTGACATTTCTCTTCAATTTTGTTATCTGTAAAATGGGGGACATAATATCTATTTTGCAGAGTACCATTGAGGATGAAACAGTTCAAGCTGCCCAATGTTAAATAATGTAGCCACAAGTGGAACCATATTAGTCTCATCTTTCTCCCCATGCCCAAGTGCTTAATACCTGACCTACCAGAAGGCATTCAACAAGTGGCTTATGTTTAAAATAGAGAAGGTGGTAGTTTCTTTATTACCATTTTTAAAAAAACCAAGTTAAGGAATGTTTTCTATGAGGAAGAGCATGATTTTATTTTGGGGGTACTAGGCATTGAACCCATGTCCTTCAGCATAATAGGCAAGTATTCTGCCATTTAACTATATCCCTGGCCCCAGAATTTTCCCTAGAGATTATTTCCAAATATAGTTCTAGAGTTGATCACTTTGGCATTTGTAAAAAGACTAAGCACAAATTAGACCATATGATTTTTCAAGCCTTTGAAAACAGGCAAATCAAATTTATTGTCTATATTTTCCAAAATAATCTATCATATATTTCCAGTTGGACAACTTCTTCCAATAATTCTGTTAGTACATTAGAGATCCTAAAAAGGTACTTATCAATGTGATTTGCTTTCCTTATATTAACTAATGTCCTTTCAGGGCTCATAATCTGTTTGCATCTTTTAACGAACTTTTACAGTTCTTGGATAGTTTAAAGAAAAAATGCATTATTATTTCTGCATCTGAGTGTGATCTGCGGTATGTGATCTATAGGGTTCTGCTTCACTAACATTTATTGATTCTCAGTTACAAGAAATTTAGGAACAGGAGTTTATAAGTGCTACTTGATCTCTAAGAACAGGCAGGATTCATTTATGAGACTTTAAAATCCATTCTTCTTCAAAACAAAACGTTACATTGTTTGAAGGTCATGTGAACAAAAGAACCAGAGTTCAACTTCAGTTCAGAAGTACAACCCTGAAGATGTGAGTGGGTTTCCAATTTGTGAAAAATATTTGAGATTTACTCTCTGAACTGTAGAGAGAGGAGGAGGCAAACAAAGCGAGAGTTCATAGTCTAAACAGACATTTCATGCACCATGTGGCTCTTCGCTAGTGAGTAGGACCCATGGTTCTATCTCATGCCTCTATATCCCCACATCTCCGCATTATCATCCTCATCATCATCCACAAGAGTCATAAGGAAGAGATCTTACATGGTTGCATAACTGAAAAACTCCTTCCTTTGCCTTCTCATGGATGTTGTGACTCTGGAAATCCTGTCTTTTAGCCCCTCTCCATGCTTTTCCTTTGGCCTATCCTTATACTTTCTGCCAGAGTCTGACTCATTTCTTTTTTCTTTCCTGATTACATCAGCAATATACACATACTCACTGTAGAAAATTTAGACAAGATCATCCAAGAACAATTACATATGATGAAGTTATGTTCCAATCAGCCCATCAAACATTGAAACCACATCTAGTGGACTTTATCAACAAAATATCACAGCTTAGCTTAGCCTAAATTATGCACACTCGGGACTCACGTTGCCCTACATTTGAGCACAAAGCCTATTGTATAATGAAGTGTTGATTGCCTCTTATAAGCTACCGAATACTGTACTGAAAGAAGACAAGAGATCGGTTATACAAGTACAGTTTTCCTCTCTACTAAAGTGAAACCTCCTCACAGGCTGTCTGGAACTGGGATCATCTATATTTTCTTTCAGCTGCTTTTGCCAAAGGCTCATTTTATATCTCTGAAGACATTCAATAATTTATATTTAGGGTTTTCACCATATAATAAGCATTTCCCCATCACCACAAAAATTATTTTAAAAATAACCTCATAGGATAAGAATCATTCTCTCACTATAAATACTGGAATATTTTTGTCTTTTGTCCTTTCATGTGCACCTTATTGAGGAGTTTTTACTCATGTATTATTCTCTCTCTTTTTTAAAAAAAAAATTTATTTATGTATTTAAGAGAGCAAGAGAGGGAAAGAAGCAGACACACAAAGAGAAAGAGAGAAAGAATGGGTGTGCCAGGGCCTCCAGCCACTGCAGAAAAACCACATGTGCCACTTTGTGCAACTGGCTTATATGGGTCTTGGGGAATTGAACCAAGGTCCTTTGGCTTTGCAGGCAAATGCTTAAAACTTCTAAGCCATGTTTCCATTCCTCTCTTTCTCTTTATATATTAAAATCAATTGCATTTCCTACACAAAAATATTTTCTGTATTAGTGTTTGGCTTTTTTAAAAGCCATTTAATGTATTTTTTTGGATAATTGAAAGGTTTTCACATTGATTTTGATGTTTGTTTGGTTTTTTTTCTTTTTTTCCCTTTGCAGGAACTCTTGCTGTCTTTCTTCCACTTTTACTTCTTTCCCTTTTGAGCATGGAAATTTTCTCCCAATTAGGTGAAATTTTGCTGAACATTTTCTAATTTGCATCTTTCCTGAGTTTTGATGGAGACAGTGCTGGCTTGAAATACAAGTGGATAATAAGGCCCTTATGTCAATTGTTTTGCTCAGCATTCACAAGAATCACCTAAGGTAGTCTCCATGAGTTTTAATGAAAGGGCTGATGTGAGACCCAAGAACATTCATGTCTAACAAGCACTAGGAATGATTATGCTGGAATCGTCTCTGGACTACACTGGAATTATATGCTCCATGTTTTAAAATTAGATGGACGACTTTAACACATGGTGCTTGAATGCTTGGATATCCATATGCAAAAAAAGAATTGCAATCCATATCTTGTGCCATATATAAAAATTAACTCCAAATGGATCATGTAAAAATCAAAAATAAATGGATCCTATCCCTAAATGTGAAACCTAAAACTGTAAAACTTCTAGAAGAAAACATAGGAAAAAATATTTGTGGCTTTGAGTTATGAAAAGACTTTTAGCTATGATACTGTGAAAAGCATGGCCCAAAAACTTACAAAATGATAAATTGTATTTAATTGAATTACAAACTTTTCCCATTTGAAGTATATTATTATGACAAGAGATTAAAAAGACAAGTAACCAACTGGGCAAAAGCACTTTCAAAGCACACATCTGACTAATAAAATATTTGTATATGGAACATGTCATTTTAAAATTGCACTTGAAATAATGAAGCAGGCAAGTGACCAAACTAAATATAAATAATAAGAAAAGTATCAATAGATATTTCACAAAAATTGACTTGTGAATGACAGATAATCAAAATCAGATGTCCCAAGGGACTGTGGAAATGATGAATGGATAAACTTCAGACCTTGCAGGCACAGGGCCTAAATCTGGATTCCCAGTGTTCCATGTAGATTGCTTGGTGTGGTGACACCCGCCAGAGTGAAGTAGTAGGGAGCAGAGACAGGGACTTATTGGCTAACTTGTCTACAGAATTGGTGAGATCTGGGTTCAATGCAAGACCCTATGTCAGAAAAAAAATAAGGTGAAGGTCTGGGGAGATGGCTTAGAAATTAAGGGGCTTGCCTGAGAATCCTAAGGACCCATATTTAATTCTCCAGGTCCCACATAAGCCAGACACACAAAGAGGTACAAGCATGCAAGGCCACACATTCACATGAGGTGGCACACGTGTCTGGAGTTTGATTGCTCTGGCTAGAGGCCTTGGTGCACCAATTCTCTCTCTCTCTCTCTCTCTCTCTCTCTCTCTCTTTCTCTCTTTCTCTCTCCCTCACTCTCTCTCTTGCATTTAAAATAAAGCCAGTCTGTTGGGCTTAACTAAAAATAATAAGGTTAAGAGCAGTTTAATAGGGCTCATCTCAGTGCTCATCCAGGGCATGGTGGGATCTGCCACACTGGCACACAGCCCTTACAATGTCTCCCTACAGCATCACCCAGGCACCTGTCAGCGGTTCCCACTCCACACAGGAGAGGTGACTTTCCTCTGTGAATCCATCCATTGGCCGTCCATATAGAAGGCTCAGTTCACCCTAACTACAGACTCTAGGCAAATCACCTCTATCCAAATCACCTTTCTCTTTAGACTCCCACTTTCCTCCTATGGAAGCTGAAATGAAGGTGTGAAATAAAGTATTTAAATTTAAGGGAAATAAAAAAGGAAACCCAACATCGACCTGTAGCCTCCACATGCACTCATACAGACACACATCTGCACATATACCTGCACCCACACCTAGACAAACACATGTACACACACACACACACACACACACACACACACACACACACGTACATACCACTGACACATGCAAAAAAAATAATTACAAGTTGTTCAGCAGCACTTGTTGTTAGGGAAAAGTAAACTAATGCCATTGACATTCCATTACTTACTCATGGAGAAAAAAATTCAAAAGGACTACCCACATTCCAGATCAGTAAAGATATGGAGTAATCTGAAATCTCATGCAATGCTGGAAAGAGTATGAAAAAAATGTAACCACTTTGGAAAAGAATTGGCATCTTCAGAACATGTTGGAAATACATTTTCCTACAGATTCAGTCCTTCTATTTTCAGATATTTTTCCAAGAAACATGAAGGTATGTGTCTGTATAAAGCCTTGTACCTAAATGCTCATTATTTGTGATAGATCCAAACTGGAAAAACACTCAAGAACTCACCAGTAAATGAACAAGTTGTTGTATGTACAGGCCGTGGAAAACTACTCATCAGCCAAAACATGAATGAACTACTGAAATATGCCACATAGGTGAATCTCAGAACAATTATGCTGAGCAAAATAAGACTAACCATGATTCTATTTGCAAAAATAAATAAATAAATCTGCAGTGAGAAAAGGTAGATCCATGGCTACATGGGAAAAGGTGGAAAGGAGAAACTACAAAAGTACTTAATTATAGTGATGGTTTCATGAATATATAAATAAATTAAAGTTTAAAAATAAAACATCAACTTAATTAGAAGACAGTGGTCTGCCTTGATTACTTCACCTTTCTACTTTTACTGACATAACCATTTAGTTAACTGTTGGATTGTTAGACAAAAATCCAAAAGGTACACTTCCAGAACTTCACAAAAGTAAGACACAGAGATGGAGGCATGGCTCAGCAGTTTAGAGTCTTTCGTATGCCTATGGACCTGAAGAGGCCTATGAGACTTCTTGGGTTGGATCCCCAGTACCCACCTTATAGCTTGGCATAGCCATACATGTATGTAAATGTATTTGTATGGGAAACAGAGAGAAGAGAATCAACAAAGCTCTTAGAATAAAAAATAAATTAATAACACAAGTTCTGGAATCAGTAGAAGACTCCCACTAAAGGAAAAAATGGATGGAAGAGCAATGAAGTAAGATACTCAGTCTTCCCCTCCAGCTATCACAGGGAAATGCACCTCGCTGCAGGGCTCATAAACATATATGCATGCCTCACACCATAGCACACACACACACGAAACAGTCAAACTGTTTCATTTTGTTCCTTTTGTCTTGGTTGGGGCTGATTCCATGGGACATCAATCTGCCTTTAAAGAACCACTTCTGTCATGGGCTGGGTACACCAGGAAAAAAAAAAATCCGAGATGAAATTTTCAATTCTGATCAATCCCTGGGGAAGACAGGAAGCAATATTGGGCAGAAAGTAGCCAAGCTATGAGGCAGGCCTAGAAGCTTCAGCTAAACCCTAGGACTGTGACACCCGAAAAGTCTGTGATACTGACAGGTAAATCAAGGGCCTGTGACATACTGTGATATAACACATTGTGCACACTTGGTGACAGGGAATTCAGATGAATTTTGATCCTATGTCCAAAATATGTCAGCTTGTTTGGATCTAGAATCACCTAGGAAATGAATCTGTGGGTATGTCTGTGGGAGAGTTTCAAGACCAGCTATGAGCAGCAACGTTTCATGGACTGAATAAAGGAGAAAGTAGGCTGAGGAGAGGCACTTAGGGCTGTCGACTTTCTGAGTGTGGACTGCATGCAGCCAGCTTCTTCCCGTTCCCCCTGCCATGCCATCCTCACCATGGTAGACTGTAGCACCCTTGAGCTGTAAGCTGAAACAGCCCCTTCCTCCCGTAAAGGTGCTTCTAATTAGGTATTTTGTCACAGCAATGAGAAAAGCTTCTAATACACAGGCTGTCCCACCCCTCACACGTTCAAGTCCTAGCTCAGGCTCCATTTAGACTCCTTAATGCTAGACCATAGTCTGTGACCACATAGGCTACAGTTGCCAGTTCAAATGGAAAAGGGGATTGAATGTCGAGTGGCCCCTATAAAAAAAAAATCGATTCTCTAAAACACATACATTTTTGAATTTACCAAAAAGTCTCTTCAAATACTGTTTATTAGACTATGTGCCCATACCACATAAGCCCACTACTTCTGTTAAGTCATGAGACAGGCATTATGAGCACAATCTTCTGACCGGGGGCGCTAGGCCCCTGCAAAATCGAGGAAGAGTAATTTTCCCAGTATGCTCATGGATACTTGTCTCAAGAAATAGTTGCAATAGATGTTGAGCCACAAACAAAAACAGTGCTCTGGGACTGCAATGACTTAAAGAAAAGGCTTTATTAAAAAAAAAAAAAAAAAAAAGAGGGGCTTGCCCACAAAGCCAAAGGACCCAGGTTCAATTCCCCAGGACCCAGATAAGCCAGATGTACAAGGTGGCACATGCATCTTGGAGTTCATTTGTAGGGGCTGGAGGCCCTGGTGCACCCATTCTCTCTGTCTCTCTCTGTCTCTCTGTCTCTCTGTCTCTTGAGCGCACGTGTGCTATGTATCTCTCAAATAAGTAAATAAAAATATTTTTTTTTAGTAGAGAGAGAGGCTTTTAGAGACCAGGGCAGCAGAAAGAACTCTCACAGGAAGAGAGAAGTTCTTTGAGAGCCACCCAGTTTCATCACAGATGGGCAGCTGACCCTGCTTATTCATGTAGAGTCCATTTTTATTTTACTGATGAGTAAACACATTTCATCTTTTCAAATTAAAAACTAAAAGAAATGTCAAAAAATACATTTTAAAATTAAACTCTATTAAAGAAATGCTAGTTCAAAAAAGACATAATTGGGCTCTCTAAAACCTGGCAGCTCCCAAACGCCAACAAGTTTTTCTTTTTGCAAGTCTGTTCTCAGCCATTCCAAGAAAGGAACAGAGAAGAGCAGAGCTATATCATTTTGATGACAACCCACTTCTAATCCACAGGATCACATGCCTTTGCACCCTGTTCAAAGGAAACTTGGCCTAGAAAAGAATTAGTTTCATAACAAACCAGCCATTCTGAGAATAGAGGTGAGAAGAGACCGGGCGGAAGACTCTGAGACGGTGGCGAGGAGCTGGCGAGTTTTAATTGCCAGTTCATATGTGGCTCCAGCATTGTGCACAGTGACCGGAGGACTTGGCTTCAAGTTTCCCAATCCTTCAACTTGAGAGCACAGAATAAAATCAAATCTGTTAAGTGTTTGGGCCTTCTAGAGATAGGCAAAAAAAAAAAAAAAAAAAAAGGAAATGCTTGAGTCACAGAGAAAGGCAAATACAATCATTTTAAGGAAAAATAGATTAGTGGGAAAGGTCAGCATCTGCAGCCTTTTCTTCATTAAGCGATGGTTTACCAGACATGCCAAAGTCTCTCAAGTACATGGTCATATTAGCGAATGAAGTTTAGGGAGATAGAAGCCCAAGGAAAGCTGTAAAATTAGGAAGTCATTATGAAGCCTAACAACACAAAACAATTTTTCACATGTATAAAATTCTAACTGAGGCAGACTGAAAATGCTATGGGTAAGATAGGCTGTGACTATGTGGAGATTTCAAAGGCTATTATTTAAGAAATGATTGAATGTTTAAGCAAAATGCAAAAAGAAAAAGAAAAAAAATGAAGAGAGGCAACATTATTAATGGTGAGAGAGATTACTCTCTCCAGAGCTGAATCTCTTCCCCGTGAATATGTTTGAACGACACCTTCACTTAATCTTCTTATTTCCCGTTCTCTCTCAACTATCTCTTAGTACTTAACCATTTCAAGCTAATGAAGCAAATGCTAGTCATGAAACCCAAGCTGGGAAGAAAGAAAAACCTGCTTTAACACTCTAAGTTCTATTAAAGCTTCTTATAGATTAAAACCAAGTGGGTGAGACGTAGATAATGCTTACTTCTTTCTGAAGAAATAAGCAAAAGTCATGAAAAATTAGTTGCATTCAACCCATCCCTGCTCCTCATCACCCTGTCACCCAACAGGCCACTAAATCCACCAGAGAATAATTCCAGGAAGCAGAACACATGCTCCTTTGATTCTCTTGATTTTCTCTCATTTCTGTGAATTTAATTTTCAGTGTGAGCATGTGTCTGAGCTAGGGCAGACAGATTGGTGCAGGGTTTCTTAAAAACAATTTTTTGCTCCATCAGACACAATATATTCTACTGAAAGAGAAGAAAGCACTAGACCCCAGGGGAAAAAAAAGTTTCCCCCAAAAAGTTTGCTCCCTCAAAAGTTTACAAAGGAAAGTGATGTCCCTCTTGGGTGATTTAACTTAATTGTTATGTTTTCTTAGCATTGTTCTAGGGGAAATTAAGCAGCCATCAGTGGCACTTCATAGACAAACACTACTTTTTGGTAGATAGAACACAAAACTAGGAATCGGAAAACCCAAAAAAAGAATCCTGGCACAGCGCTGGGTGATTTCATCTCCACATGCCTAAATTTCCTGTTTGCAAAATGAGACCAAGCTTCCCACTCGTCACTTCTTTCTTGGAGATACTGTGAGGGCTAATAGTTTTCTGAGCTTTTTCACTCCAGATTTTTTTTTTTCTTCCAAGAAGCCTCTTGATAAGTTTGAAGAGGGCAACACAGGTGTGATCATTTGATTGGTTCCAAGGTAAGATCTGCTCCTTGCTCTAAAGAGGCTGGTAACTCAGAAGCATCAGACAGTGAGCTAGATCACGGAGCATAGAAAATGTCAAGACGTGGCAGAATGGGGCAAAGTAAGTCAGGTCTTCAAAGGTAGGAGGTCCTGGTGGATAAATGCATACACTCCAGATTCCCATTTTCTGGAACCAGACTTCTGGCTGAGTGACTTTGAACAAGTTGCTTAACTTCTCAGTGCCCCAGTTTCCTTATCTGTAAGAAGGAGATTAAAAAATAGTACCTTCTTCATAGGGAAAACCTATATCCACATAAAGTGCTTAGAGCAGCCAAATGCCTGGCATATAGTATGTGGGATTGTTGTTATTATTAGAATGAGTAAGATTATCCAGGCAAGGAGAGGGGATAGAGCTCTTCAGGCACGGAGCAGCATTAACTGCAGGGGACAGGAACATCACAATGCTGGGGTGATAAGAAATACTACTCTCAAAGCTTAAGGTCCAGGTAGAGTAGGCCAATGGGGGAGATCCTAGAACACTTTGCTATGAGCTTAGACCTTATTTTATAGGTTAAAAAAATCATTGCATAATTTCAGGTTGAAAAAATAACAAGGCAAGATTTGTGACTTGGTAGATAAATAAAAGAAGATTCTGAGCAAGTTTGGTGAAGCATTTGTCAAATGACCACACTTCCTTCCTTCCCAGTATCCACATCTCATATGTCTTTGGAGCTTTTCCTATCAGGAACTTATTTAAAATAAGCTGACTTTGGACTTTCTTTGTCTTCTGAAATGCAGCAAAGTTATATTGTGCCATTGCCAAGCCTAGACTTCAAGAGAGATTTTTTATTTTTTCTGGAGAAATTGTGATATGATTTAAAAAAAAAATGTATACCAGGTACCAAAGACCAAATATGCTCTTCTGTTTAACAGTACCCTACTCTGACCACAGTGTGAGCAAGCCCAAGTTAGCCTCTGGGAGGACACAAGGACAAGTAAAACAAGACAGGGCATATAGCTGAAACCACCTTAAGCTAGCCAGACCCAGCTGACCTGATAGCATGCCACAGAGCCCATCTGAGACCAATGGCTCACTCGAGCATAGCCTAAATTGCTGATCTGGAGAATCATGATAAATAAATGGCTTGGTTTTTAAGCTATAACTTTTTAGAGGATGCTGTCTTACAGCAGTATACCTAACTGACACTTGCAGTGCAGAATCTTTCATGGCTCTAATAGTCCAGTAAATAGTTGACTTACACACGCCTGTGGTAATACAGGCCTAACCATTGAGAAATGACTTTCTTTCTTTCTTTCTTTCTTTCTTTCTTTCTTTCTTTCTTTCTTTCTTTCTTTTTTTTTTTTTACTTTCTTGAGCTTTCATGTGAACAATGTCACTGTTATTAAAGCAACTCAGTATATTCTAAGCCAAGTTTAATTATTCCTTATGGGAAACAGGTGGATGATACTTGTGATGACACAATTAGGGAATTGAGACTTGAGTGTGGGACTTCTCATACCTGGTATATGTATATTTTAACCATATCACTCCTTTTCCAGGAAAATACATAGAGTTACTATTCATTGGCTTCATTTATCTATTCCACTAATGCTTGAGAGTTTTCTATGTGCTGTGGACGGTGCCAAATATGAGAAACAGAGTGGTAAGCCACACATAACCCTTGCTTTTGTGGAGTTTTATTGTGGGACATGGGAGGAGGTGTCAAAAGACAAGTCCTGAACAATGTGCTGAGTGTTAGCATTGCAGAAGTACACAGCATTCTCAGAACTTGGTTAAGAGGAGGAATATTTCCAGATGAAGCAATACCTAAATTGAAATCCAAAGAATGGGAACGACGCAGGCAACCGTGGGGAGGAAAGCCATCTAAGAACTAGCAGGTCACAAGTGTCCACTCATGGCACATTCTTAAAACTGAAGGTAATCCACTCAAGTTTAAAGGTTATGAGGATATCACACTTAGCATGAAGGGAAAAAGGAATGCTATGGACATTAGCAGAAACTTGACCTTGTAGGACAACCTTAATCCATTTTCTGTTGCTATTAACACAATACTGCATCAAGTAAATTATGAGGAAAAGAGATTTATTCTGGATCATGGTTCCAGTCAAAGTGCAACTATATCTGGTGATGGTCTTCTTGCTGGCAGAGTCCCAAGGTAGTACAGTGTATCACATGGCAAGAGCCAGGGAGTGCAATAGGCATAGCCCAAAGGATGGCTATTTTTCTTTTTTTTTTTTTTTCTGTTATTGTTTGTAGCAGACTCACTCTCAAGATAACCCATTAACGCACACATCACATGAGTGCACTCACCTATTCATGAAGGCAGGGCCCCAGTCACCCCGTAAACTTCCCACCTGCTCCCATCTTCACTGTTCCATAACAAGAATTAAACATTCAACATGAGTTTCTCAGTGGGAAAACCATATTCACACCACAGCATGGATTTATGGAATCTGGCCAGTACCTTGAAGGTGATTGGAACACGTTGGAAACAATTAGTACAAAATCACGGCATGGTCAGATTCTCATTCTACAAAGATAACTCTGGGCTGGAATGTAGGGATAGAACTGTGGGAGGTGGAGGGATAAGTAGAGGAAGGGAAATGGTGAAGAAGCTATGGAAACAATTCGAGTAAATGTGCCAAGCACTGTAAGTAGCAACAATGATGAGGAGAAAACGGATGGAATTAAAGTACACTCAGGAAAAAGACTCAAGGAGTTTTGATGTGTACTAAGATTCTGGCAGATGGAAAGCCACCCTAGATTCTGCCCCAGACAGGTGAGAAAATGGCAGTGTGGGTCACTGAGACTGGGGACACAGGAAAGTGACAGTTTAGAAGGAGGAGGTACTAAGTTCCCGTTCTAGACCTACTAAACAGGAAGCTCCCGTGAAGTGTCACGAAGTGGATTCCCAGTGAGCAGCCAAGCAAAATCTGGACGTGAATAATTTTTCTGTTTTCGTGAAGGGCTGTAGATATGTTACACCATAAGCAGTTTAGCCAAACCTTGGAAGGACCTTTTAGCCACAATACCATGAGCCAGCATGGGCCTTTCTTCTTGGTCTACAGGGGGAAGCAGTGAGGTAAGTAGGTTTCAGAGCATTTCAACCACATGGTGGTCAAGGATGGGTCTCTATTTCATACAATAGCAAACTAGCTACCCTAAATCTAATTTTGTAGAGGCAGGAGACTGGATAGTGCTCACGGAAAAGAAGTTTCATATTCCGATGCCCACAGATGACAAGAATTTTACAAAACTACCCCTGCTATTCTCCCACATATAGGACAAATTGTAATACCTCATTTCCTGATGAAAACTTTTTATACGGTCAGCAAAACAAATGTCTTTATTCATTTCACGAACAATGACAGTAAAACACTTACTAATTGCCAAGTCCCATAATTTGTAAGAGATAGAACTGGGATATCAGAATTCTAGGTCTTCTTTTCTAAATCTATCACTTTTTTAATTAAAGGTGACAAATGATTGACGTGAGGGATTCTTTTCTTTTTAGAAAAAAAAATCAACATCACATGACATATGTACTAAACGGAGTTAGAAAAATGAGTAAGATCATTTCATAATCTCTTGTCTTGGAAATTAAAATACTGATGATGTCTCTAGTCAGAATTGAAAAGATGATAAAAGGAATTTAGCCCAGAATAACCCTTGTTTAGACTGGAATTGTTGAGCAAGAAGTAACAAGCGTAGTCTCTAGGATAACTCTGGTTATCAGCTGGTGGATAAGCTGATAGAAGACAGAGATTTCAGAAACTGCCCCCAACCACCTTTGCATACAGCCTCCTTATGCAAGGACCAATTAAAAACGACAGCCATTCATGGATAGATTCATATTAATAATATTAAGAAAAAAATTCGTTTAAAACTTCACTTTGGCTATGAATATCACTCTTCAGTGGGGTGTAGAATACTTCTGATCATGTTTCAGGATTTTTACTTGTGGGGAAAGGGGCAGTATTTCTACTCACTTACCTGGGGGAAGCACATGTGTCCTAACTGATAAATGTGTTCAGATGAAAGGAGCCCCCCCAAAAAGTTATTTATTAGAAAATACCATAACTAGAGGGTCTTAGACTATATATTTTCTTACGACCTTTCTGACATTTTCTTTGAAGGTCGTGAAGATGCCCAAGTGTAAAGAGGTTCACAGTGTTTGGGGTTATTTATGCAACCTCCTGTGGACATACAATTTAAGCTTGACCAGTCTGATCACTCTGGAATGAGCCCCGGCCAAGTGCTAGGGATTAATCTGCCAAGACATAGTCTTCAGTAAATCATTTTCTTGACTTTTTTTTTCTTTTCCTGGTTTAAAACCTTTTCCTCCAATAAATAATCGAGTTGTATACTGGAAAACGAAAATGACTGACCTCCTCGGAAAGCAAAAGAATACCTAGAAATGGAAACTGGAGAGTTTTTCCTTCTAGTGTCCAGTGAGTGAGAAAATGTACTTATTTATTTGAAATACCAGCAAATGGGCTCCCATGTAATGAAATATTTATTGAGATTGCTTCTTTGGCCCTCTACAGTTGCTGATAGGGTTTAACGAGAGTCAGGTAAAGAAGCCGGAGTAAAGGTATGCCTAGTTATTTATTTATGGCTCCAGCAGCTTCGACCATAAGGTTTACTTTGGGAAATCACACAGGCGGGGCCACACATGCCTAACAATAACCATTCTCCTCCATTTTCATTGCATCATTTCCACAGCTCAGGAAAATCAATTTTAAAAGACTCCTATATTATTTGGTTTTGTTTTTAAGGGTTTTTTTTTTGTTTATAACTAAGTTATATTTATGTTAGTTTTAGCAAAAGTTCACAATATTAGGTGCATATTCAATGTTTTCAGAATTCTATCATTTTTACCTCTCTTTTTTTGTCTACTTTTCCTTTTTTTACTTGTGTGTTTATTTGCTTATTTTCTTCACCTTTTTACAACTTGAGAATCAGTGTTAGTTCACCAGCACAAGATAAAGTCATTTTCCATTCTTCCTTGCTTTGACCACATCTATGTACCCTAATTAAGACCATGTCTAGTAAAACTATAACCGTGACCCCATGAAAACAGTTATTTCAAAACAACTTCCAAAATAAAACATCTGTATGAGGTATACTTAGGAAGAATGAGAAATGTTGAGCATTCTAAAATTTAATGTATACCATATAAAAACATTCTGGGGAAAAACAGGACATCTTCACTCTTCAGAGTTCATGGGGGTGATATTGGGGCTGTGTGAATTTTCATGAGGCCCATCATGATCTGTTGAATGAGCATGTAAAAGTCACTAAATGGAGTTTGCAAAAAATGATATCCAGCATTAGTTTAAAAAGCATTCCAACATGTTACTTTTGATATTTCTCTTTTATAAAGCCAATAAATTAAGGGAAAGATAGAACATTACAGCTGAAAGTAGTCATCAAGTCCTTCTAATCAAAGCTCCTCAATTCCTGAAGAAGGAAACTAAAATCCAACAAAATTAAATGAGTTGGACAGAGATATATAGTACACAGTACGCCAGGTCTGCTAACTCCTATTACAATGCCTTACTCCAATAGTGACTGTAGCATAATCATGAGAGGGGGAGGGAGAGAGGAAAAGGGAGGAAGAGACACAAATACATAAATCTAATAAAATTTTCAGAGATAACATATTATTGGAGCAAGCTGCTCACTCATAAACTCACATGTGTCTCTGGAAGTGCCCCGGTGCCAAGGTGATCTTTATTCCACGACAAAGTATTCCCCACAATGAGTGTCTTTTTGGGACTTGCTGTCCTACAATGACTCGCCAATACTGGGCTGTAAAAGCCTAACTCCCGAACCATCCTAGCTGCAGAGCTCTTTGTGACTGGGTCCAGTGTGAGCTTTTGCTGCTGCTACAAGGCAGTTCAGCCTCTTTCTGTGCTGGTGTTGCTCCTGAGAGCTCTCACCACAAAGATGCGCGAGCCTTCCCTTCATGCCCTGCTTCCCAGAGAGCCCCACCAGAGGTGTCCAATATCGTCAAAAGACAGTATTGTACAAGACCAGACTGACTGTGTTTGAATCTTGGACCTGTCATTTTCATACTATGTTCTTATGGGGACATGACTCTTTAAATCTTGCTTTTGGTGAATTTTTTAAAAAATAAATATATTAGAAAACACACCATAGGTAGTCATGTATTACAATTTTTTTTTTAATTATGTAGAAGTCATAGGGCCACATTTAGCACCGACTTACTGGCAGGATCAACCAGGATTCTAAAGGAAACAGATGGCACATTCAAAATAAAGGACTATTTACAGGGATGTGGGCAAAGCGAAAATAACCACTACAAAAGGGCAAGGCATCCAGGGAGTAGCCATAGTGGGAAGCCAAGATCAGCCCTAGGTCTTCCAGGACAGGTAATCAGAACAGTGTTAAAGAACCTAGAGAACTGGAACTGTGAAAGAGCTACCTCGGACCGAAGCGAAGCTGAGGAGGAACCCATGCCTGTGGGCCATGACAAGGGTAGCGGAGGACAATAAAGACAACAGGTTCTCTTCATGTCTACTTTGTGCCCTATATAACCAAAGGATAATGGCGAGATGTACTATGAGAATCAGTATGCAGATGCCAGCATACCTCCTATAGACACTAACATACAAAGAACAGAACTGGGAAAAGAAAAGCAGGGAATAGATCCAGATAGCTAACTGAGAAGCAATATGGAGGTCTTGAAAGGTTAACTACTACCATTTCTGCAATTCCTGACACACGTTTGTTTGGAGTCTGGTGGTTTATCAATATGTAGGCTCATCTAACTTGAAGACAGAAGTTTTAACAACAGTCCAATGAACCTGTTATCTTAATATCTATGCTAATATTTGGCATATAATTGGTATCCAGTATGTGTGCATTGACTAATTGGCTGACTTATTTGACATAAATAAAATGAAAGTCTATTTAATAGAAAACATCTACACCATCTGTGGCAAGATAGGACTTGATTCCAATACTCTGAACACATTTTCAAGTTACTATAAAGAACTTTAGAGAGGGCGGGGGAGTTAATCGGTAAGCAGTCAAAAGTGCATGCTTGCAAAGGTTTGATTCCCTAACACCCACATAAAGCCAGAAACAAGAAGAGGAATATGCATCTGGCATTCCTTGGCAGTGGCAAGAGACCTTGACATGCCCCTCACACACATGTACACATATGAAAAATAAATAATATTTTAAGAAATTTAAAGGAACTTTAAGGCTTGGGAGAAGACATTCCCCCGGTACATCATTTGCAGCTCAAGATGGAAGACTCACGTTCTATCCCTAGACCTCAATTTAAAAGCACAAAGTGGAGCTGGAGAGATGGTTAAGGTGCTTGCCTGCAAAGACTAACAACCATGATTCAATTCCCCAGTACTCACGGAAAGCCAGATACATGAAATGGCCCATGCATCTGGAGTCGGTTTGCAGTGGCTAGAGGCCTTGACATACCTGTTCACTCTCTCTTCCCACCCCCTCTCTCTCCTTGAAAGTAAATAAAAAGAAAATGAGAAGGATACCAGGTACAGTGAGTCCAGCATGTTCATGATGATGTTGGTATATATAGTTAGAGACCATAGCTGCTAGAGATTGGAGGTACAGACTGAAATATTTCCTATGAGCTCATGGTGAGTACAGGAAAAAAACCATATATATATGTATATAATATACATATATATTCATATATATGTGTGTATATACATATATATATATATATACATGAGAGAGAGAGTGAGCAAAGTAAGAATCCACGGCAAGAAACCCTATCCTAAATGAGGCAGAAAGAAACAACTGCACTTATCCTCTGACCGCCCCACACACACATGTGCTTTTCACACTCATGTGCATGAACATGCACACACAAATAAATAAGAAGTTTTGAACCACCAGGACCTATATTCAGTAAGGTACTTAATATAATTTATCAAAATAAATGTAATCAGAGTTACCACCTTTGACCCCGAAAATGAAAAGATAAAATTCTTTGCAAAATCTTTTTTTTTTTTCTCTCATGTGCATAGAAATTTCCAAAGGATATTTCTAGGGAAGAAAATGAGAACTCCCCTTTCTCCTGTGCTGGAAGAAAAGGAAGGTCCTGGAGCCATACACACCTGGAGATCAAGCTCCAGCTCCACAGGGATCAACCATGTGACATTGGATATGTTATTCCTTCTGAGTTGCAACTTTTTCCTTGGCAATCCAGAACATAAAGGAGGAAAAGGAAGAGGGAAAAAAGGAGCAATATCTACCTCAAAAGGTTACAAGGACCACCTGGCATAACTTAATTTGTTCCAAGCGCACACAACGGGTGGTGGGACCTCCCAATCCTACTACGTGTGTGCCTGTGTGTATACATGCAGTTCCTCTCCCGACACCAAGCTCCCTGCCCATCATCAAAAAAGTGAGGCTACTGCATGTTAAGGACCCCTCTTGTCCCACTTCCACAGGGACAATAATAGGCTTAATATCCCAGAAACTTCCAGCTTTCTGATTACAAATGCACAACTCCTCCAAACCAACTAGCTGGGAATTCACAACCTGGAGTCTATGGATTCTTTACATCTCCCTGAAAAACAAAAAAAAGACGAGAAGTTTTATTGTTCGGAAGAGACGGTCCACAAATTGCAAGAGTGATTCAAGGAAAGATGGGCACTCCCTTTCCTAAGAATCTTCTCTAACCATGTTCTAGCTGCTAGCCCCCACTTAACTTTTCACGGAGGGAGCTAGAGGCCAGTTAAACCACACTCCACATTTCTTTCCCAAGGGCATAGCACACAGTTTCTAATCGATGAATATTGTGATGTCAGTTCCTGAAGCCTTAGTATTAATTTACATAATTCAATTTTTAGCATGTATGGCCAATTCTCCCAGGTCCTTTTCTGTTATTATTTTAGATCTAGCTGAGGCAAATCTTTTGATTGCCTCAAGGTTTACCTGCAAGCTTTATAAGCAATGGGAATGTTAACACATAGATTAATATTTATGAAAACCTCAATGTTTTATTCAAATATAGTATCAAAACTGAAGCTATTTCATTAAAAAAGTTATTTTATGTAATATAAATTATTCTATTCTCTGTGAAGACTAGATTGTATAGTTAACTGAAGTGCAAGTAACAAGCTAATTCCATGGCCCTAAAAGACAGTTTTCATTATGACTTAAATTCTTAGTTGTGGGTGTCATACATGAAGAGGAAGATTTCTCTTTAGCTATATCTTTGTACTTATGATAATATCATTTCTGGTCCTGGCACACTTCTAAGGACTTCATAGTACCAGATTATTTAATTTTCCTAATAATCACGTGAGACAGAAAACATTATAATATCCATTTTAGAGATAGAAACTGAAGCACAGAGGTTGCTTAAGCAAGGGACCAGAGCCACACAGCTAGGATTCAAACTTACGCAAGAGTAATCATAGCATAATAAAGATAAAAGTAATAAAGTAAAGCTGGGCGTGGTGGCACACACCTAAATCCCAGCACTCAGGAGGCAGAGGTAAGAGGATCACAGTGAGTTCGAGGCCACCCTGAGACTACATAGTGAATTCCAGGTGAGCCTGGGCTAGAGTGAGAGCCTACCTAAAAAAAAAAAAAAAAAAGTAATAAAGTGAAAAGCAGCTAATGCTGAATACTTATTATGTGCTATGTACTGCATGGGTGATCTCCCATATTATATAATTTAATCTGAGTATTTCAGTATTATACCACTATTAACTTCAGTTTACTCTACAAACGAACAAGTAAGAGAGCTGAGATGTAATCTGCCCAAGAAACATAGAGGTGGTAAGTGATGAAATCAAGGCTTAACCTATGTCTGATGCTTCCTCTTACTCTCCACGGTGTGTAGGAACATATAGGATAGGAAGATTGCCAGACGCAAGGCAAACAGTGAAGTTTCCACGAGACAATAAGCATGCTCGCGATCTGTAAGTTTCCCTCCACTTTCTGTCAGAGATTAATGCGGAAGCTGAGGCCGTGGTAGGCTCCCTTCTCCTCTGACATGTTTTCCCAAGCATGCCATCTAGCTGCTTCTCTGGGGGACTTGAGAAAGAGCGCTTGGATTAATCCAGTGGGCTGGGTTCGGTTTCCTCGTCCCTTGGCTGTGGGAATCGGAGGCTAGGAGAAGTCACAGACCCGACTTCCCCGCCCCCTCCCACGGAATCCCTGGAGGTCTTTCCTCCCGGGGCTGTGGTTAATCTGGTCTTCGGGCCCTGAGGGAGAAGAATCTGGGCCAAGGCATGAAAACAACAAAAATAGCAGAAGTCAGCAAGACAAATAATAAAAATGCACTGCACAGAGTTATGCCTCCACAGAACTGCTTTACATATGTATTGTCTCATTGGGGCACTTCCCAAGGGAATTATTAGAGACTGAAACTGGTGCAAAGTAGTATTTGGTACTTTTAAGGGTTTTGTTTAGCTTTAGCTTCATTATTCTTAGACATCACGTTTCCTCTAATGGTTTGAAAATTGGCATTTGAACTTTCCTGTTTACAAAGAGACCCATACTTTCACAAAACAATTAATTCTACCAGAACTTTTTACTTATTTATTTTATTTTGTTATTTGTTTATTTATTTATTTTGTTTTGTTTTGTTTTTCAAGGTAGGGTTTCACTGCAGCCCAAACTGACCTGGAACTCACTACGTAGTCTCAGGGTGGCCTCAAACTCGTAGCAATCCTCCTGCCTCTGCCTCCAAAGTGCTGGGATTAAAGGTGTACACCACCACGCCCGGCTCAGGATTTAAAAAAAAAAAACATGACTGAGTAATTATCATCTTCTAAATACATTGGTAGCTTTGACATCAATTTAGACAGAACACACAGTCTTAGCATATATATGTGCATATGTATGTGTGTTGTGTGAGGATGTGTGTGTGAAGATAGAGCTAAAGAGAGAGACCTAATGTTACTGTTTTTTCCCACACCCCAAAATTTTATATAATGAATCCTAACCCCCCAATTTGATGGTGGGCCCTTTGGAAGGTAATGAAGTTTGGATGAGCTTACTAATGTGGGACCCACATTATGAGATTACTGCTCTTAAGACTAGAGACATAAAAGAGCTTTCACTCACCTCCACCTCATGTAAATGTATAAAGAAGTGCCTCGAAAGTATCTTTACCATTCCACAATCAAGTCAGCACACTGGGCTTCCAACCTACCAAATTATGACAGTCTTAAAACCACCCAGGCTGTAGTGTTTTGTTATGGAAGCCCAAGCTAAGACAACTAGTGTACATGCATACACAATATAATATATAGCATATAGAAACCTACATTGATATTTATATTGAAATAGCTATACACACTGCAAAGGGAAAAGGAAAACTTGATATTCCATAACTTTTTTGTTTTCTTTTGAGGTAGGGTTTCACTGTAGCCTAGGCTGAACTGGAATTCACTATGTAGTCTCAGAGTGGCCTCGAACTCACAGCGATCCTCCTATCTCTGCCTCCCAAGTGCTGGGACTAAAGGCATGCACCACCACACTGGGTTTCATAAGTTAAAAAAATAATAAATTTTTTTTAAATTTTTAAATTTTTTTAAAAATAAATGAGAAAAACCCCAAATGATGATCTAACACCTGTAGCATTTTAATAATAGAATTTCATAAAGAAATTTTCCCAAGGAGTAGATCAAGCTCTGAGACGGTCTCAACTATGAGCCACACAGAGGAGGTAGAGAAGGCCGCTACGGTTCAAGGAATCATTCATAGAGACCACAACAGGATGGCCCGACGATGGAGGAAGGAATGTTCTTTGCTTAAAGTCTCCCTTCTAAAGTTGTGTAAAGTAACATGTAATCAACAGGAGGCAGAGTATTTGGGCCTGGGGGACGGGGGAGGAGGGAGAAGGGGGAACATAGCCTCTGTGTGCTTGTGGTTAGGCAGAAAGGGGGTCCAAGCTTGCTTTTGACAATGTGGCCTTTTGTAGCCCTGATCATGGCTGTTCTGACGTTGAGGTGCCTAGCTGGTACGGCAGAGCAAATCCAAAATGCCTGGGATTTAGCAAGCTTTATCTCAGTCTATAAAGACCCCTGCTGAGATAAATAGCTCAGTTGAGAGGCATCAGTGCCTTCTGGAACAATTAGTGTCAGTAAAGATGGGGAACAAGTCTCCAAGAGCAATACCAGGAGAAATATTTCTACAGAGCCTAAGAAAGTCATGAAAGGAAAATTGGCAAAGAACAAAACAGGGATTTCATTCAAAGAATTTTGATTTTGGTATTATAGTGCTTAAGCAGTGCATTTAGGAAAATGCTGTCAGCCCTTCCAAACCCCTTAATAAAATTAACAAGCAAGAAAAGTGATAGTCAAAGCCAAGAAAGGTTAGAAAGGAAATCCATGATGTGCTGACTTATCCAACTTTAATAACAGAGGCAGATACTTTCAATGTTAAAATTTATGAAGGATCCCCTCACTTTATCTTCGAAGGGTATCTTTTTATATTTTATCTTAAAGTTTAATAACAAAGAAGTATCAATTCTGTTTCTACCTTACAACTCAAATTTCCAAGATAAATGTAGGTGCCTGGATCCATCACAGCTGAGGAAACTCACAGAATTGCTGATCTTAGAGTCCTTACATCAGCCTGAGTGGTTTGGCTGAGAAGTCAGCCAACCTGCAGAAGATTTCCAATTTCCTACAGAATAAATCATGCCTATTGAGGGATCAAACACAGGATTAAATGAAAATTCATACCAGTATTATCCAATTATTGGCTGGTATATTTAATGCCATTCCACACAAAAGATATTTCTGCCTGACAAAATAGAAGTACCTAGTCAATGACAAATTTCTAATTTCCCATTCCTATTGGTATTTTCTATTGAGTCAAAATAATTAGTGGAAAAGACACGGCATTTCTCAACTTCATATACAATGAATAATTATTTTGGAGCTATTTGCTTGGAATTCTTCTGCCTGAATGGACTATTTCTTTAATTTTCACTTATTTATTTGTGTGTGCGTTGCACACGCATGTGCATGCAGCCGGGCGGGGCCTCTTGCCACTGCCACTAGATGCTAACACAACATTTTCACATCTGGCTTTATGGAGGTGGCTTGGAAATTGAACCTGAGCTACTAGGCTTTGCAAGCAAGTGCCTTTAGCCGCTAAGCCATCTTCCCAGCCCCCAAATGGGCTTCTCATCAAGGTAGATGGAGCATGATGGATGAGTGTCAAGGTGGGAGTATTTGTAACACCATTTATCTACTTCTAACTGTGTAATCGACCTCGTTCTGTTGGTTTACAGTCCAGATTCATAATTCCTCATCCAAATTCTAAAATATAAAAACTCAAAAAAGAAAACCATTTTTTTCTTTGTAATTAACTAGGTAACAAAATTTGGACATATTTATTTGGCAGCAAAATCAGTTCAGATTTTTAGCTGTAGAAAATATTGGTGCTTGATTTCCCACAAACCCCATACAGGTACTATGTAATATAGAGAACAGTACATAAATACAAATTGTTTATCGCATTATGTGTGGTATATGGTAATTTAAACAATAAATATAGGCTGTTGTCCCATATGAACATATGACCTTTTTAAATGCTGGGATCAAACCCAAGTCCTTGTACATGCTAGGTAAGTAGGCAAGCACTTTACCACTGAGCTACCTACCCAGCTCCATGACCTTTCTAAAACCTGAAGGCGTCTATATTTTAAAATACATGTGGCTCAAAATTAATCTCAACCAAGGAAATTGTTTCCTTTAAGTCTCACCAAAAAGCCTCTAGAGTAAACGTTTTAAGTGTTTAATATTTCTAAACCTATATGAGAGGAAATTGAGATAAGTAAAATTTCTGTTTCTATAAATGTGAGGAGACAGATCAGATATTATGCCTTGTAAAATATATTTTCTTTTATGATTAGTAGGTAGCCTTCTAGGTACATCAAAATTCAGGCAGGAAAACAGTATCCACTCTAAGTGATTCACTCCAGGAAATTTAATATGGGCAACTTGTTTGCAAAAACTTAAAAAGAATTGGAAAGCTGAATGGGACACAATGAGACAACCCAGAAATTAGCAAGTCAGAAAGCAACCAGTACCATTACCAAAATCTAGGGGCTGCATGGATGGCCTATGTGTGCTGTCCTAGAGAAGCAGCACTTACTGTCCTGAAGATCAATGTTCTCACCAAGAGAGGTGAAAACACCCTCAACTTTCCCTTTTTATCTTCTTCTCATGATCCTTTGGTACTTTCCTGCTACAGATAGCTAGAAGCTAATTAGCAATGAAACTTGAAAAAAATAGTTTTCTGCTTCTATGCCAGAAAGCATAGTAGAGGAAAGGGGATATATATCCTTTGGAATTATATACATTATAATATGTATGTATACATGTGTATGTATGTGCATATATATATATAATTTCCAAAGATGAAATGATCAAATATCAATATCAATCATCTGAAGTTTAGAGCAAATATGTTGGATAACAGCTTAAGGATCACTCTGAAAGGGTTTGACAGACAGTGGTAAGACAATCCCTAACAAAATGAGTGTCCACATTTACTTATTAAGCATTCATTTAAGGACCCACTACATGCTAGACACAATCATTGCAGAATGTAAGCCCCCAGAAGACGGGTGACATGTTTTATATTTTTAACAAAAATATCATCTCCTTTGTTAATAAAAAAGTAAGTGTAAGCAATGTAAACAGATAATATTAACTTGAATAGGAAGAGTTGGCTCTATCTAAGATTAAGAAGACTGTCTTAGGGGCTGGAGAGATGATGTCATTGTTAAGGTGCTTGCCTGCAAAGCGAAACGACCCAGGTTCAATTCCTCAGAACCTATGTAAGCCAGATGCACAAGGTTGTGCATGCATCTGGAGTTCTTTTTCAGTGGCTAGAATCCCTGGTGCACCCATTCTCTTCTTTCTATCTGCCTCTTCCTCATAAATAAATAAAGAAAATGTTTTTGAAACAAAGACTATCTTAGGAACATTAGAAAAAGGGGACTTAGAAATTTAAGTCAACAGCCAATTCAGAGTAAAAATCCTCATTGAATCTTATGTGATTTTAGTTGAAGTGTCAAAATATGATGGGTGGCATTTCTAGCCTAAATTTTACTGATCAAGTCATCTAGGAATGGTGTTTAGAAAATATTTATTTATTTGTTAAGAGAGAGGCAGATAGAAAGAGAATGGGTATGCCAGAGCCTCTAGTCACTGCAAAGGAACTGCTTCGTTCCATTTCCTTATGAAGGATAGAAACCAAGGCAGTTATGTGCAGATGAGAGATGAAGTGGAGAACACTCCACATCGTGTCCTACGAGCGACAGTTGAACTCCCCGAGACTAACCAAAGAAGACAAGACGAGGAAGACATGTAAGCACACCTTGCAAATCATGTGCGAAGTCAATACTGGGGTGTCAGCTGCTGCCCACCCACCCACCTGCTCCACTGGAAGAACGTGTGCCTTCACCTGAGCGCCCGGGCAGCAGTGCCTACGCTACACATCACAGCTGCCGGGTTGGCACCAGGAGGACCCTCAGCCCTAGACCTGCCACTCATCCAGCATCTAACAGACAGGGGTGCTCTCTGAATGAAAATTTGGCTTAGAAAACACTGAACGACTAAGCCAGTGCCAGAGGCAAAAAGTTAAAGAAGGAAAAAAAAAAAAAAACAGAAGAAGAAGAGACTATGTATGTGAAATAGCCATCCAGTTGTAAACTACGGTCCTGAGGGTTCAAAGGTCACGGTTCAAGAAACAGCAGAAACCATAAAGCAGCAAACTTCAGAGGTCAGCCAAGAAGCTGCAAGAAGAAAGACCTAAAGAGGGAGAGAAGGGAGAGTGGGGAGAGTAAGGTAATGAGAAAAGAGAGAGGAAAGAATGAGCTCTTGGGGAGCCAGCTCTCTTCCCACTAGATCTTTTCTTTTTTCTTCTTGTTTTCCATTCCATGTAGAACTTGACTGCAGACTCCATGTTTCTTAAAGTGATGTGTGTGACTTTGTACTCTCACAAAAACAAATAACCCTAAAACTAAAATAAGCTGTTCTGGAGGTAAGAGGATTAAATAAGCCAGTTCTGTATAGGCTTAAGTGATAGGCACCGATTGTGAGAAGCGGCAGAGAGACTTGTCGCTTTCTAAAAATTCTTTCCAGCCACAGACACCTCCGCGCAAGTACGACAGCAGTGAAATGGCATGGCCCCTAACCCATGACACAGTGCCATCGCTGCAGCCTTGAAGACCCTGCCAGCCCTCACGCTGCATGCCCTGGTTGGAGATTGGCAAGTCAGTGTCTTCAGGTATTCATGGAAGCTTTCATAAAGAAAAACATAGACTTCTCAAGTACAATTTTTCCCTTTGTTTTCTGTCCCATGTTTTGCCATCCCAAGTTTCTTTTCCTTCAAATAGAAAATGACAAGCCCAACTACAGTTTTTCGATTCAGTAAAAATGTTTTAAGTGTTTGAGGTTTTTGTGAAAAGAAACAGGTCTCTTTGGCACCAATGTTTTTCCATTAATTTTTAAATTTATGTTTATTTTTCAGTAAATTCATCTCATGTGATTTTGATTTATTTACACTTAGCTCCTTAACATGTGCGGTTAGAATTTGATGACTGTGCACCTTCTAATTAGTCTGTCTCAGAACCAGAAATTCATGCGTTGCCAACATCACCACACTCAAATCCAGCTGACACAAATTTGGATACAAATCGAAGAAGTCATAAAATTCAAGACCATTCTAAACTTGGCAATACATGTTCTCTTGTTCCCAAAAAGTTACAGACAAAACTAGTTCCAAGTATGAATTTTTTTTTGGAAAACCTTTTATGCAAACATGTGTTGCACAGAGAAATAGCGATGGGACAGCTGACTTGCTTGTTGCTCTGCTACCATGATTTCCAGAACTTGTGGTTATAGAGTTCCTGCTTTACATCCAAGTATGTGTCTGCAGAACCCGGGGAACCAGTCAAGAAAGCCAATCAACCGGTTGTTGAGCAGAGTGTGAACCAAACTGAGCCACTCATAGTAGCTAGAATGCTTGTCATGCACAGAATTAGATAATGTTGAGTGTGGTAGGAACTTTGGAGATCGTCTTGGCCAATCCTTCACTTTCCTAATGTGTTTTAAATGGTTGTTTTGACATCCTATGCACATAACCTTTAAATTCAGATGACATTGGTCCAGGCATGAATTTAATTAAAAATTGCAAGGCACATAGGCACATATGGAGCAGAGAGAAATTTTTCTAGGGAAACCTAGAGAACTATGTTTTATGGATTTTTTTTTCTACTTATTCTTGAGACCACAATGTGAAAATGGATTTCCCCCTTTAAATATGTTAGTGATAGCTCTGCTGGGGTGTATATAATGTACATTCATTTGTACTTACTTTATAAATTTACATTTTATGTGCA
Source organism: Jaculus jaculus (assembly GCF_020740685.1). Lineage (NCBI taxonomy): Eukaryota > Metazoa > Chordata > Mammalia > Rodentia > Dipodidae > Jaculus > Jaculus jaculus. Next base: position 71,436,039 of record NC_059115.1, on the reverse strand, counting down.
ATTGCATTGATGAAAATTCTAAGTTTTATATATATATATATATATATATGCCAATTTTCTGCAAGGCAATATTGCATAAATTATATATCCAAAAAAATAATAAAAATACATGACTTCCATAATGAAACAATTATGTATTAAATTTACATATGAGTATATTATTTCCAGTTTGAAGACATACAGTCATGTAAGTGCCCAGGCACCCATCAATGATTAGGGAAAACAGTAAATACTTAGCTAGAAGTCCATTTATTATTCAGTTCACTGGTTAAAAATTGGAACTAAGCTGGGCATGGTGGCACATGCCTTTAATCCCAGCACTCAGGAGGAAGAGTTAGGAGGATCACCTTGAGTTCGTGGCCACCCTGAGACTACATAGTGAATTCCATGTCAGCTCTAAGCTAAAGCAACACCCTACCTCAGAAAAAAAAAGACAAAAATGAGCTTCTGTTTTTGTGTCACCTTGAGCACCTCATAAATTGGTTGCACAGTCCTAACTTGAAGACTCTGATTGCCTTACTCCTTTTACAGGTGTAGACTATTATCATTGCAGTTCTGCTAATTACTGGAAGAGAAGACTGCCATTCAACTTGAATGACCACCATTGACACCACCAAATCCTCTGAAATGGGTTTCATTGTGTATTTTATTCACCATCACTCTGAGGCATGTGCATATCTACTGTGTAATAGAATGGAAGCACAGCTTTAAGAGACTTGACAGTCTTAAGTACTTGCCTTTCCTATGTATCATTTAAGATTGGTGTTTCTGAGTTAAAATTCCCCTCTTTAGGAAATCCCCCACTTTCTTTCAAAGACACTGGTGCTTTCTTTCTACTTTCAAAAGTTGTATCCCAAAGGTAAGACCTTATTCAAGTCTCCCTTGCTGCAGAAGCCCTTCCCTGAGCCTCTCTTACTATTGTGATCTTGAACCTCTGAAGGGCAAGCTCTTGAACACACTGTCTAGTTCCCCATTATCTATAACTCTAGATGTATTTGAATTGTCCATATAGTACTTGTGGCCCAACTAAAGATTTCTGGGAAGATAATTTTGGCTGATATTACTCTCTTACTTCAACAGTGACCAGTAGCATACACAACTTGAGGTAGGTATCAAAAACATATCAGGTAATAACTAGATAAGGGTTAAGTTCATTTCCTTACAAAGAATAATAAAGCAATATTTCTGCCATCAAGAACATCAGACTAATTTCCTCTGAATTATCTTAAGTTATAGGCAATATTTACCTGTAAGAAACTTGTCTGTAACATTTATAACTAGATAATGTTTTTAATAAAAATTTTCCTTATAATAATAGCTTATCCAATGAGTACCAATGGAGCTTTTCTCTACTTTTCAAGAGTTCACGTTCTCATTAGAGGAAGGTATGTCAATAAAATGAGATTAAATATAAAAAAAAAAAAACAAAGTCCACCACACCAAAGGCCAGAGTACAAGGACAACCCCCAGGGATCAGCCAATAAATCTCTACAACTTGATTGTACAAATTCTGAACCTCTGGTTTTCATTTGCCTTCATTGTATAAAAGCAAAGTGATTTAAAGCAATTAGATTCATAACTTATATTGAAAGTTACAACAAAACAAGCAGTAGACATAAGAAAAATAGGAAACAATATAATGAATATTATATATAGGACATGTAAATTTGGGGAAAAAAAAACATAAGGAATGAGGTAAAGCTACTGATAAGATAGTTAGCTGTGAGTTTAAAAGTGAGAGCCATCCTCACCTGAAGCACCTGTATCCTTTAACTGTATTAT